>NC_045604.1:106050655-106352308 GCF_009762305.2 Zalophus californianus | reverse complement strand
CCTGAAAACATTGCCAGTCGCTCCGGGCTGCCCTGTAGGTATCAGCCAGCCAGGGAGAGCCATCCCAAAGTGGACGTTCCCCTTGGATGAACCTGGCTGTGGTTGCAGCGACAGGAAGCATCCGACACACACGTGGTGCAAAGGTGGGGAGGGTGTGTCTGGGATCCCCCAGCTTGCCTGGGGACAGTGTAGGCTGGCTGCAAGATTGGCTGTTTGGCCAGCGGTCCTGTAGACGGGTGGAGCCCCGAGGTGAATATCCACACCGTTGGGGACACCAGAGTGCAGTTGGCAAGGAGCCCAGACCCAGTGTCAGGTCCACGGTAGCGTTACTGGGCTCTTGTAGTTTAGCAGCTGCTGGCATGAACGCTTTGCTAAGTGTCATCCCATTGAATTCTGGCTCCAGCCTTGCAGTGGGATGGGTGCACCTGTTCTTTCATCCTTATGACGTAACAGTCAGGAAACCGAAACTGACGCACGGAGAAGTTAAGTTTTTGCTTGCTTCCTCCTCAGTGGCTACGTGGTGGCCCTGCATGAGAACTCTGACCTGTAATAGTGTTGACAGGCTTTGGAGTCACTCACTTTTTTATCTGTGCCTTCCAGAAAATTAACCCCTAGAGTTTGAGACAAGAAAAAGTGTGGGGCAGGTCTCCTGTGCTTCCTGGACAGCTTTGTCCCTGCCTCCTGTTCCCCCCACTGCCCTTCTGTCCCTCCACCCTCTCGGGCCTCACTCAGGTCTGGGCCAGAGGTGCTGGGCATTGCTCCAGCATTTTGAATGAAGAGAGCAGGTGCAGAACACCCAGCTCTGGGGGAGAAGAAGGATGTGTGACGGTCTCCGCAGTCTCCAGGGGACCGTCCTCCTCCCCATTTGGGACCTCATACCTTCACCGGACTCCCATAGCCAGACACCTGTCCCAACGGTGAGATACGGCCCTCCTGAGCCAGGCCAGGGCCTGAGGGTGTGGAATGCCCAGCCTCCACCGTGGCCAGAGGAGCTTAGTGCCTCCTGAGGCTCCCCATTCTGTCCTGGACCCACAGCCTGGCACAAGGACCTCTCAATCCCAGGCCCCCTCTCCCCGACTCTTCCCTGACCACCTCCCATCTCCGGGGCCACTTCTGGAAACCCTTCCACCCAGACCACTCCATTTCCTGGGCCTCCATGATTTTCATGATCAAGACTGAAGGGCAAGGGCACCCTGTCCCCTAAGTCCTCTTCTCCAGGTTGGAGGGCTGGCGGGGGTGGGGAGCATGAAATCCAGAGGGACCCTGGGGTTGGAGGAAAGTGGAACACGTTTGTTGTGAGGTGGCAGCATTCTAGTTCCTTCCACGCCCCCATTTATCTAGCCTTCCTCTCCTTCCTTGCCTCCCTTGGGTGGTGCTTTGTCATTTCTATCACCCCACCTGTCCTCTCCCACCCTGGCCTGAGGCAGAAGCCCCTGATTCTCAGCACAGGTGTACTACTTCTTTTTTTTAAATTAATTAATTATTTAAAATTTTTTTATTAAGATCTTATTTATTTGACCGAGAGAGACACAGCGAGAGAGGGAACCCAAGCAGCGGGAGTGGGAGAGGGAGAAGCAGGCTTCCCGCGGAGCAGGGAGCCCGATGCGGGGCTCGATCCCAGGACCCTGGGATCGCGACCTGAGCCGAAGGCAGATGCCCAACGACTGGGCCAGCCAGGCGCCCGACATGTGCACTTCTTTGAATTGTCAGAGGGGCTGCTGGGTATCTCTTCTCTCCCTGGCAGCCTGTACTTGGTGGGGAGCAGGTATACTCTGGAGAAGCCATGGGGGAAGTGGGGTGCATCTGGTTCTCTGCGAGGAAGGGGGGCTGGCAGGGCCGAGAGGCTGGGCTCTGTCTCAATAACAGGGGTAGGGCAGCACCTGTTACTTATACCAGGCCAAGGGAGGGGCTGGGACTGTGGGGGGCAGGGTTTGGGTCACTGACAGATGGATTAGCTTGAAGCTTCTGGGGCTTTTTGGATTTAGGACAAGACCTCCGCCTCCTTTAGTTCAGCTGTGATACTATTCCCCTCCCCTCCCGGGCACCCCCACATGTCTGCAGTGCTGGCCAACGAGATGCCCAGAAGTGAGAGCTGAAGGATTTCAGAAGGGGGGGAAGAAGTTATTTCCTGGCTGGGGATTTATTTTGAAGTTAAACTTTATTTATTTGAACTGTTAGTGAATTCATAAAATTCGAAAGGTATAAAGTGCAAAGTCCCCTTCTTACCCCTGCCCCAGACACCCAGTTCTCATCCCTAAAAGCAGGGGTATCTATTGGTTGTGCCTTGGGATTATTGGCAATAGATATCTTCTGCTCCCCCCCCCCATATTTTCACATAAATTGTAGCATCTTCTCTTTCTGCACCTGGACATTTTTTTTAACCAAACAATGTAACCGAGGGATAGTTCCACATTGCTACATAGACTTCTTCATTCTTCCTTGTTTTCCTTCTTTTTTTTTATTTTAAAAGATTTTATTTATTTATTTGAGAGGGAGAGAGAGAGAGAGACCACGAGCGCGGTGGAGGGGGCCAAGGGAGAGGGAGAAGCAGACTTTTACTGAGTGGGGAGCCCGACGTGGGGCTCAATCCCAGGACTCTGAGCTGAAGGCAGAAGCTTAACCAACTGAGCCACCCATGTGCCCCATTTTCCACCTTTAAAAAAATATTTATTAGAGAGAGAGATATTGGGGGAGGGGCAGAAGGAGAGAATCCCAAGCTGACTCCATGCTGAGCGTAGAGCTGATGCCGGGCTTGATCTCACAACCCTGAGGTCAAGACCTGAGCTGAAATCAAGAGTCAGACACTCAATAAACTGAGCCACCCAGGTGCTCCTGTTTTCCTCCTTTTTAATGAAAAGCTGCATACTTTACATTGCATGGACATTACTCAATTTAATATGTCCCCCTCTAAGGGATACTTAAATTGCTTTCAGTTTACTTGCTATTATAAACTTTGTACATAAATCCTTTTGCAGTGTTGCAAGTGGATCCTGGGATAAATTCCTAGACTTGTGTTGCTCTAGCAATGAAAGTTACAGGTTTCCTACAGTCTTGCCAACACAGCCTGTTAGGTTTTTTTCTTTCCTTCTTCTTCTTCTTTCCCCCTTCCTCCAAATTGTGACTCATTAAAGAGGCACATGGTATTTCAGGATAGCTTTAACTTATATTTCTCTCTCTCTTTTTAAAATTTTATTGTATTATGTTGTTAGTCACCATACATTACATCATTAGTTTTTGGTGTAGTGATCCACGCTTCATTGTTTTTGTATAACACCCAGTGCTCCATGCAGTACGTGCCCTCCTTAATACCCATCACCAGGCTAATCCATCCCCCTGCCCCCCTCCCCTCTAACACCCTCAGTTTGTTTCTCAGAGTCCATAGTCTCTCATGGTTCATGTATTTCTCTTATTATGAGTGACTTTCGGCGTCTTTTCATTTGTTTAAGGGCCCTCATTTTTCTGAGTTGGATATTTAATTCATTTCTTTTCATTTTTTATTTATTGATGTAATTACTTACATGCTATGAATTTTCCTCTGAACATTGCTTTAGCTGTATCCCATGGCCTTTTGTGTATTCTTCTCATTATTTCTGTTTTCTAGATGCTCCATAATTTGGGTTTATACCTCTGCTTTGTCTCGAGTTTTTAAGAAAGGGTTTTAAAATTCCAGGTGATAGGGTTTATTTTTTAATGGGTTTGTTATTAATTTCCAGACTTACTGCAATAAGATCAGAGAACGTTGTCTGCTCTACCATATTCCATTGAATCTAAAATGTTCAAGTTGTAAGATGTGTCATTATTTCATTTCTAAACTCTTTGATTTTGGAACTTTCTTTTCTAAAGAAAGCATTCGATGCTGTAAGTTTCCCTCTAAGCACCGTCTCTGCTGCATCCCACAACTTTTGATAAGTTGTGTTTTCATTTCCATTAGTTAAGCATATTTTAAAGTTTCTTTTGAGATTTCTTATTTGATTCGTGTGTTGTTTAGAAGTATGTTGTTAGATCTCCACATATGTTGGGATTTTTCCAGTTATCTTTCTGTTATTGATTTCTAGTTTAATTGCATTTTGGTCTGACAACAGACGTTTATGATTTCTATTTAAATTTGTTAACGTGTGTTTTATGGCCCACCATGTGGTCTATCTTGGTGAACGGTCCATGTGAGCTTGAGAAAAAAGAATTTGCTGTAATAGTCCAATCAACAATGTTTTATTTAAAACTCACTGGGCTAAATTCCCTGTAGTATAAAGTATAAGAATAGTACTGGACCTGGTAATATTTTTTAAAAATATGCATTCATTCTCATTATCAAAGTAGAACTACATTATAAAAGCAGTTTCTAGGAAAGAAAAATGTTACATAAATGTTACCCAGAACAGTTAGTGATCCAACATTGTGCTCCACAAACTAAGTTTTCTAGGTCTCTATGTGTATAGTATATATTTTATCTTAGATTTTACTTCAAAATAAAATACACAGTTAAACAAATTCACTAAGATGACATACTGTCGATACATAAGATTGCAGTTAAAGAATAGTACTTAATAGTATTTTAATTAAGTTTTAGCTTAGTAAATAAAACTGCTAAGCATACTTTTTAAGATCACCAACAAGGAAAAACCAGTTTTGCTTTCTAAAACATTCCAGAGATTTGGGTGCAAAAGCATTTACCAACATGGTTTGAGTTGGAGGTTGATCTAGATATCAGGATAAAAAAAAAAAACAAAAAAAACCCCCAAGAAAACCAAACCTCAAACTCAGCAAGAACTGAGGTCCTCCAAAGGAAAAGGTGAATTGTGCGTTAATTTCTTCTTCTTCTTTTTTTTAAGATCTTATTTTTAAGGGGAGCCTGAGTGGCTCAGTCGGTTAAGCGTCCGCCTTCGGCTCAGGTCATGATCCCAGGGTCCTGGGATCGAGCCTTGTGTCAGGCTCCCTGCTCAGTGGGGAGCCTGCTTCTCCCTCTGCCTCTGCCTGTGCTCTCTCCCTCTGCCAAATAAATAAACAAAATCTTAAAAAAAAGAAGAAAAAAGATCTTATTTTTTTAAGCAATATCTACACCCAACATGGAGCTTGGACCCACAACCCTGTGATCAAGAGTCGCATGCTCTACGGACTGAGCCAGCCAGGTACCCCACGAATAATGCTAGGAGAAAACATGTGCTTTACCCGAGTAACCTTTCCAACCAGAAACCAAACCAAACCAAACCAAAGCCAACTTTGGAAGCAGCAAGACTGTAACTTAGGAAGTAAAACCTGAGTGGCTGCTTATGGTCTCTGCTACTCAGCAAATGGTCCAGCAATCCCACTTCTGGGGATTTATCAAAGGAAACAGTAAACATTATCTTGAAAAGGTATCTGTAATCCGTGTTCACTGCAGCAGTATTTACAGTAGCCAAGACATGGAAACAGCCTGGGTCCATTAATGGATGAATGGATAAGGAAAATGTCACACACACACACACACACACACACACACACACACACACACACACACACACACACACACACACACACACACACACACACACACACACACACACACACACACACACACACGTTCAGTCATAGAAAGGAAGGAAATCCTGCCATTTGCAATAACTCGCCTGAACCTTCTGGCCATTATGCTAAGTGAAATAACTTAGAGAAAGACAGGTAACATATGATCTCACTTATATGTGGCATCTAAAAAAACCATCAAAACAAAACTGATCTCATTGATACAGAGAACAGATTGGTGGTTGCCAGAGGTGGGGGCTGGCGCTGGGTGAAGTGAGTAAAGTGGGTTAAAAGGTACAAACTCCTGGTTACAAAATAAGTAAGTCCTGGAGATGTGACTATGGTTAACAATGATGAACTTCATATTTGAAAGTGGCTAAGAGAGTAGACCTTAGGAGTTCTCATTACAAGAACGAAATTTGTTCAGCTCGGTGTAGGGATGGACTTTAACTACTCTTATTGTGGTAATCATTTTATGATCTATATCCATATATCTATTTTGTGGGAAAAGCAGCCAATGCAATGGCTAGTCTTTACTGGAAAGAAAAAACTTAAAACCGCATGTTTTGAGTAAGTTAGTGCCAAGGCTCAGTGGGGCAACTGGTGGGGCCCCAGCTTGTCATGGGTTCCATAGCTAGGGCATCGCTGGGTCTCACTTTTGTGCAGCCAGAGCGGATAATGGCAGTGTTGTCCTCCTTACGGATGCAACCTACTTTTCACTTGTTGGTGAGAGATGGGGACTGAGTTAGGGTCCTCCTTGGTGCCCAAAGCTGCCTTTGGGGCTAGCAGCTTGAATGGGTCCAGTCCCTTCTGTGTAGCCATTGAAACCTCTCCCTCTCCAGCCCAGTCACCTGCCCGTCATCAGTATATACATAGACCAAATCATTATGTTGTGCACCTGAAATTAATATAATGTTGTATGTCAATTATGTCTTAATCACAAAATGCAACAAAACAAACATACTACAGAACATTTAAATAACCAACAAAAGCATACTGTTAAGATACTGAAAGCATCTTTGGAGACATTACATATACAGTGCCCATGAGGATAGGGTTGAACAATTTGTGTGCTTTTCTAAAAAGATTAATTTATTTGAGAGAGACAGTGGGGGGGCGAGGGGTGGGGAGAGGGAGAGAGAGAATCATGTAGCAGACTCCCCACTGAGCATGGAGGCCAGCAGGGGGTTCCATCCCAGGACCTTGAGATCATGACCTGAGCTGAAATCAAGGGTCCGCCGCCGCTTAACTGACCAAACCACCCAGGTGCTCCCGATTTGTTTTTTTTTTTTATTTTTATTTTTAAAAAGATTTTATTTATTTATTTGGGGGGGCACAGAGGGAGAGTGAGAGAGAGAAGCAGACGCCCAGCTGTGCAGGGAGCCCAACGTGGGGCTCAATCCCAGGACCCTGAGATCATGTCCCGAGGTGTAGGCAGACGCTTACACTGACTGAGCCACCCAGGCATCCCCCGATTTGTGTTTTTTAAATATAAATTTATAAATGCCTTTTGTATATTACAGATACTAACCTATTATCTGTCATCCACATTGCAAAAATTTCCCCCAATCTATTCTTTTTCTACTTTCTATTGTTGCTTTTTTTATGTAGTAGAAATGTGGAATTTTACTTTTGTACTTTTTGGGTTTCTCATTTTGATTAAAATAATTTCCTCAGCTCCAAAGTTATATGAAGAGCCTCCTAGATTTTTCTCTAGAGAGTTTTTTCTTATGTTTTTGATTGAGTTTGCCTTAAAATTTAATGTTGTAAGATAAAGATCTAATTTTATTTTCTGCTATGTGGATATTCAGTTGCATTATTAAATTAACCACCTTTTTAAAAATTTTTTTAAAGATTTTTTTTTAAGATTTTATTTATTTGACAGAGAGAGACACAGCGAGAGAGGGAACACAAGCAGGGGGAGTGGTAGAGGGAGAAGCAGGCCTCCCACGGGGCGGGGAGCCCAATGTGGGGCTTGATCCCAGGACCCTGGGATCATGACCTGAGCCGAAGGCAGATACTTAACGACTGAGCCACCCAGGCGCCCCTAAATAAACCATCTTTTCATCTGAATTAAATTTCACCTTTGTTGTATGTGAAAATGGTTGGATTTATTTCAGACTTTTCCATTCTGTTTCATGCATGGGTCTATTGCTCATTCTTATCATAACATCATACTGTTCGATTGCAGTCATTTTATGGTATGCTTTTAAAAAACTTAAAAAATGTGGATTTGGGTTTTGTTTTAATTTTTTGTTTTTGTTTTTTTGTTGTAGTAAATTTTAATATATGACAAGGCAAGCCTCCTCACAATTATTTTTCACAATTTTCCAGTGTATCCTTAGACATTTATTCACCCACCTGGACTTTAAAGTAATTGTGTCCATGAAGAAAATTCAACTCTGTTGGTGTCTTCGTTAAAATTGCATTAAATGGGGCGCCTGGGTGGCTCAGTCTGTTAGGCATCTGCTTTCGGCTCAGGTCATGATCCCAGGTTCGTGGGATGGAGTTGGGCATGGGCTCCTTGCTCAGCGGGGAATGTGCTTCTTCCTCTCCATCTGCCCCTCCCCCCCCACTCATGCTCTCTCTCTTAAATAAATAAATAAAATCTTTAAAAATACAAAATTACATTAAATATATACATTAATTTTGGGAGACGACATATTTTTATTGTAAGTATCTTTTATTTATTTTATTTTTAAGTAATCTCTACACCCGACATGAGGCTCGAAACTGCAACCCTGAGATCAAGAGTTGCTGGCCCTACTGACTGAGCCAGCCAGGTACCCCGTAAAAATCTTAATACCCAGGATCTTGGTACTTCCTTTCCATTTGTTTAGATCTTGCCTTATGCCTTTGAATAAAATCTTGCATGAGTTCTTCATTGTTAAATCTGTTCCTAAATAGTTTTCCATTTTGAGTTTCTATTGTGAATGGAACATTTCTTCCAATTTCCATGTCTAGCTGATTATTTATAGAATGGAGAAAATTATTTATTTTATGTAAATATATATTTTATATTTTATATAAACCTTATCAAGGTCTCTCATCTTTCTTTTTAAGATTTTATTTTATTTATTTGACAGAGAGAGAACGCAGGGGGAGTGGGAGAGGGGGAAGCAGGCTTCCTGCCTGATGTGGGGCTTGACCCCAGGACTCTGGGATCATGACCTGAGCCGAAGGCAGATGCTTAGTGACTGAGCCACCCAGGTGCCCCAAGGTCTCTCATCTTTTTTAAAGATTTTATTTTGAAGTAATCTCTGTGCTCAATGTGGGGCTCAAACTCACAACTCCAAGACCAAGAGTCACACACTTTACTGACTGAGCCAGCCAGGTGCCCCGAGGTCTCTCATTAATATAGTATTCCCCCCGCCCACTAGCATTTTTGGATTTTGAAATTACATAACAATTTCATTAGCCAAAATCGGGTCATTTAGCTTTTTTTATTGTTTATGCCCAGTATTTCTTTTTATTTTTTGTCTCATTACATTAGCTAAAACTCTCAATGAGCATCTCTGTCTTGTTTTTGCCTTCAGTTGATTGATTATTTGATTATTTTGAATGTGTTATGTTACTGTCTATCCCTTAAGTTATTTTTGATTGAGTAATATATTACTCATGTGAATGTGTGGAAAACACACACACACACACACACACACAATTAAAGAACAATGATAAAAGAACATCCATGTACCCACTATCCAGCCTCGGAAATTGAACATCACATCCTTTAAGAACTCCCTAGATGATTCTCACTGATTGCATACACCTCTTTCCTCCACCATAACTCTCTCCTGAATTTTGTATTAATGATTACTTTTATTTTCTTCAGAGCATTGCTCTACATGTGTGGAGTCCTAATCAAAATATTGTTTAGATTAGCCTTTTGGAGTCAAACTGTATATATTCTTCTGTGAATTGATTGTTATCCTCAATATTACCCCACTTTAAGATGTGAAAGATCAGTGTTCTACGAGCTCCCACCAGTACTAAAATTCTTTCCATCGCTTTTTTTTTTTTAAAGATTTTATTTATTTATTTGACAGAGAGAGAGAGACAGCGAGAGAGGGAACACAAGCAGGGGGAGCGGGAGAGGGAGAAGCAGGCTTCCCGCCGAGCAGGGAGCCCGATGCGGGGCTCGATCCCAGGACCCTGGCATCATGACCTGAGCCAAAGGCAGACGCTTAACGACTGAGCCACCCAGGCGTCCCTCCATCACTGTCTTATCTCTTCTATGAAGTGCCCAGAAATGTCACCAGGTGCTACCATCTCTGCTTCTCACACCATTTCCTGTGTTGGCACAGGACCCAATATTGAAAGTAAGTCCTTCCCACTGATAGTATTCACTTCCTGTGCTTCCATGAGCACTTTGTCAAATCTCCTCAGTTCTGGGGGGACCCTCCCTCTCCCCACTTTTCAAACAGAACTGCAGTGCTTAGTTTCTCTATTATAGGACTTTCCTCTCTGCTCAGCAGGAGCCTACTTCTCCTACACTCCCCCTACTCGTATTCTTCTTTCTTTCTCTCTCGCTCTCTCATGCTCGTTCTCTCTCTCTCTCGAATGAATAACATCTTAACCAAAAAAAGAAAAGGAAAGGAAAGACCCACCAGGGGTCTGATCCTGTCTGCCAATGTCACTGATGGCTCTTTAAAAAAAAAATTTTTTTTTTTTTTTAAAGAGGACAAAGGTGGGGGGAGGGGCCTAGGGAGAGGGAGAGGGAGAGAGATGGAGAATCTTAAGCAGGCTCCACGCCCAGTGCAGGGCCCAAGCCAGGGCTCGGTCTCACGACCCTGAGATCACAACGCGAGCCGAAATCAAGAGTGGGATGCTTAACTGACTGAGCCATCCAGGCGCCTCACTGATGGGGCTTGATTAGCATAAACCATAGCTACTGCCAGGATCCCAGCTGTGGTAGGTTGTGTTATTGTTCAGTATGTTTGCTTTCCCTCCCTGGGATGGATTAGATCTCCCCGCGCCACTGAGAGCAGGCCTGGCATCAGATGTGTGGTGCCTCTCCCCGATGAAGGATTTTACGTTCTTGTCCATCAGACTCAGGGCAACCCTGCGATTTGCTTTAGCCAACAGAATGTGGGTGGAAGGTATGCGACGTCATGTCTGGAAAGAGGCTTTAGGAGGCAGCTCATGGTTTTGCCATCTGTCATTTCCCACTGCTAGGAGACTGGCAGTGTCCCAGATAGGGGCTGCTCCGTCAGCCTGGGTCCCTGAATGAACAGCGCAGATGTTGGGATGGGCAAGTAGCATGAGTGAGAAAGAAACGTCTGCTGTTGCCAGCCACTGAGTCTTTAGGATTGTTTATCTCAGCACTGCCTGCTCTCCTGACTAATATGCCAACCGTCACTGGCTCCCACTTACTGTAAAGCCAAGTATCAGCTTTTCATCTGCCATCATGCAAATCGATGCCCCCTCCCCCACCTATCATGACTTCAGAGACTACTCTGGTCAGCACCCTGACTCCTATCACCTGACACCATCCATGATAACTGCTACCACAGTTCAGGTTATGACGCGGTGGAGGAGACGGTGAGCACACTTGTCCTAAACTTTCCTGCAAGCTTGACTCACTCGTGAGGAGAAAAGGAGTGACCTGCCCCTGACCTTATCTTTACACTTTGTCCTTAAACCTTGGCTTTTGAAGGACGGTCCCAGCCTGTATTTTCCTGGGTTTGCGTTTCCCCCAGCAGTTTTAGATTGACCATCTCCTCTGTTAGTCAGGTGGGCCTCTGCTAGTTCCAGGGGCAAAGTGGCCACTGCCCCAGCTCAGGGTGCACAAGGTGTCACCTTCCCCTCCCCCTTCTGGGCAGGCATTCAGATAACTAATACCTGCCACTAAATGATAATTAAGTGCCACGGGAGAGATGTCAGCAGTAAGCACCATTACATTCCAAGAGTGGGAGAGGTCAGCTTCCTGACCACGCATGGCTTCCTGGTGGAGGAGAGAAAGAAGCAAAGCCATGAAGAATGGGTAGGATTTTCACAGGCTGAGGGAAAGAGAAAGGGAGGCAGACAGGGCAGTCCTAGTGTGGGAAAAAGTTCAGGCAAAGGCCGGAAGGTAGGAGAACCCGAGACAAAGAAGCCTATTGGCTGGAATAGAAAGTTTGTGTAGGAGAGGGAGAAGAAATTGAAAGCGTGGATGGGGAGGAATCAGGGAACCTGATGTTGGGTTGAGATCCATCTCCCCAGGAGCCTGGTGACCCCTTGCAACGGGGATCCATTCACATCTGTGTCCTTGGCATCTTGTGCCTTGTTTCCAGCATCTTGGCCAACACTGGTGCTTGACCACATAGCTCCAGTCCCGGGGAGACTCTTCTTTTTTTTTTTTTTAAAGATTTTTTAAAATTTATTTATTCATGAGAGAGAGAGAGAGAGAGAGAGGCAGAGGGAGAAGCAGGCTCCCAAGGAGCAGGGAGCCTGATGTGGGACTCGATCCCAGGACCCTGGGATCATGACCTGAGCCGAAGGCAGACGCTTAACCATCTGAGCCACCCAGGCACCCAGGGAGACTCTTCTGAAAAACAAGAACAAACCTTTCTGAAAACAAACACTTTAATATCGTGCAACTGGTCAAAGGTGTTAAGAAATCAAGGTGGAGGATCCCAAGAATGGCCCAGCTCCCTGTGGACTCCTTCCCCTGAGCCTCCTCTGTGGGGCTGCTGTCGGCTCTGGGTGCCACCTCATCTTGCTGATTTATGTTTTCCTTCCTTTGCTCACGTCCCCAGCTTGACCACACACCCTCTGAGGCCAGAGCAATATAAGGTGTCCCCCAAATTTCGGTGAGTCCAGGTGCATGTCTGGAACTTAGCTAGCACTGCTTGGTGAGTATTCACAATGCCTCTTGTTTGCAATTCCTTCAATGGCTCTGGATAAAAATGTGTTCACTCACGATATGTGAGAG
Source organism: Zalophus californianus (assembly GCF_009762305.2). Classification (NCBI taxonomy): domain Eukaryota; kingdom Metazoa; phylum Chordata; class Mammalia; order Carnivora; family Otariidae; genus Zalophus; species Zalophus californianus. The sequence goes on along the minus strand of NC_045604.1, from coordinate 106,339,899 downwards.
GCACAGAGCCTCAAGGAGCTCCCAGAGGGTCTGGCATAGGTGAGTTTGCCAACTACCTTTCCACTTTGCAACCCCCCTGAGGCCTCCTGAGTCTTGGGCCTCCCAGGAAGAGGAGGATTTATGGAGTTCCCCTCTGCAAAAACTCCAAGGCCTTAGGCATTGCTGTATCTAATTTTATAGTCATAATTTTTATTCTTTTTTAAATTTTATTTATTTATTTATTTGAGAGAGAGAGAGCACATGAGAGGGGGAAGGGTCAGAGGGAGAAGCAGACTCCCTGCTGAGCGGAGAGCCCGATGCGGGACGCGATCCTGAGACTCCAGGATCATGACCTGAGCCGAAAGCAGTCGCTTAACCAACTGAGCCACCCAGGCGCCCTTTATTCTTTTTTATAAAGAGAAACCCCCAATTGTGATGAGTGGCACTTTGACCTCTGCCTTCAAATATTCCCCCCTGGACTTTAGTCCTTCCCACACTTATCTCTGCCTCCTCCAAGCTTTCTGGGCCTCCTGCACTCTTCAGTTCCCCTGGAACGGAAGCACCACATAACTGTGTCACCCTGTGCTGGTGCTGATGTCACCTTCTGGTCTGAATTCATATGTGACATCCATTTCTTGACTGAATGGGGCTTCCATGATAGACTCCACTTTCCTGGGCAGCAGCCTGCATTACCCTACGTGTATGTTCACATTACTGGGCAACCATCACCACCATCCATCTCTGTAACTCTTTTCATCTTGTAAAACTGAAATTCTATGGTCACTCAATAACAGATCTCCATTTCCTCCCCAAGCCTTTGGTAGCCACTTTCAACCTGTTTGCCTCGTTGTAGTTCAAGTTTCTTGCAGACATGTATAGGTGGACCAAGAGTTTTTATCCATTCTGCTAATCTCTGTCTCTTGATTGGAGAGTTTAATCCATTTACATCTAAAGTAATTACTGATAAGAAGGGACTGTTGTCATTTTGCTCTTTGTTTTCTACATGCCTTATAGCTTTTTTTGATCCTTCATTTTCTGCATTACTTTCTTATGTTTAGTGGGTTTTTTTTTTGTAGTGAAATATTTAAATTCCTTTCTCCTTTCCTTTTGTATATTTTCTATAGCTTGTGTGTAGTCTATAACTTGTGGTTACCACAGGGATTGCATTTAATGTCCTAGGGTTATAACACTCTAATTTGAATTTATACCAGCTTAACTACAATAACACACAAAACTCTGTTCCTTTATAGCTATGTTACCACCCCTTTCGGTTGTTGATATCACAAAAGTTACATCTTTATACATTGTGTGCCCCAAAACACAAGCTAATAATTCTTTTAAATGCATTAGTCTCTTAAATTATGTAGAAAACAAGTTTTGGAGTTTTAAACCAAAGTTACACTAATTAGCTCTTACACTAATAATTGTTTTTTCTAATTTAAATATATTAGTCTCTCTTTTTAAAAATTTTTATTTATTCAAGAGAGAGAGTGAGACAGAGTGAAGGAGAGAGAGCACAAACAGGGGAAAGAGATAGAGGGAGTGGGAGAAGCAGACTTCCTGCCAAATGGGGAGCCCGACGCACAGCACAATCCCAGGACCCTGGGATCATGACCTGAGCTGAAGGCAGATGCTTAAGTGACCGAACCACCCAGGTGCCCCTAAATATATTAGTCTCTTAAATCATGTGGAAAAGTGTTAGTTACAAACCACTGTTACAAAATTGGTAGCTTTTATAATTGCCCAATTTTTTACCTTTATTGAGATCTTTATCACTCCATACAGATTTGAGTTAATGTCTAGTGTCCTTTACCTTCACCTTGGAGTACTCCTTTGAGCATTCCTTGAAGGACAAGTCAGTGGTCATGAATTCCCTCAGCTTTTGTTTATCTGAGAATGTCTTGATTGGCACTTTTGAAGGACTGGTTTACTGGATATAGAATTCTTGGCTGACAGGTTTTTTCTTTTAGCACTTTGAATATATCAGCCATTGTCTTCCGGCCTCCAAAGTTTCTTTCTTTCTTTCTTTCTTTTTTAAATTATTTATTTATTTATTTAAAGATTTTATTTATTTATTTGACAGAGAGAGACACGGTGAGAAAGGGAACACAAGCAGGGGGAGTGGGAGAGGGAGAAACAGGCTTCACGCTGAGCAGGGCGCCCGATGTGGGGCTCGATCCCAGGACCCTGAGATCATGACCCAAGCCGAAGGCAGATGCTTAACGACTGAGCCACCCAGGCGCCCCATGGCCTCTGAAGTTTCTGATGAGAAATCTGCTGATAAACTTATTGAGGATCTCTTGTATTTGACAATTTGCTTCCCTCTTGCTGCTTTCAAGATTCTCTCTTTGTCGGGGCGCCTGGGTGGCTCAGTTGTTAAGTGTCTGCCTTCCGCTCAAGTCATGATCCCAGAATCCTGGGATCGAGGCCCACATCGGGCTCCCTGCTCTGCAGAGAGCCTGCTTCTCTCTCTCCCACTCCCCCTGCTTGTGTTATATATAATCATATATAAATATGGTTATATTTATGTCTTTCATCAAATTCAAAAAGTTTTCAGCCAGTATTTTTTCAGATATCTCTCTGCCCCTTTCTCTCTCTTATCATTCTGGGACTCCCAGAATGCATATGTTGTTCCATTTGATGATGTCCCACAGGTTCCTTAGGCTCCATCCACTTTTCTTCAATCTTTTTTCTTCCCATTTCACCAATTTAATAATCCATGATCCTATCTTCAAATTTGTTGATTCTTCTGCCTGCTCAAATATGCCTTTGAATCCCTCTAATGAATTTTTCACTTCAGTTGTTGTGCTTTACAGCTCTTTCTTTTTGATTTCTTTTTAGATTCTGTCTCTTTATTAAATTTTTCCATTTTGTTCATGCATCTTTTTTTATTACTCTCTCTGTATCTTCCTTTAGTTCTTTGAACATCCTCAAGACAGTTGTTCTAAAATCTTTGCCTAGTATATCTTCTATTAGGTCTTCTTCAGGAATAGTTTCTATTTGATTCTTTTTTCTTTGAATGGACCATACTTTCCTGTTTCTTTGTATGCCTGGTGATTTTTTTTTTTATTGGACACAGAACATTTGAGTCTAATAGTGTTGTAACTCTGGAACTCAGATTCTCCTCCTTCCCCAGAGTTTTTGCTTATTGTTTTTGTTGGTTATTGTAGGGTGTTTCTGTGCTGAAGATGGGCATAAGGTATAACTAAGGTCTTCTGAGGTTTGTTCTGATTCTTTTCCTGAGCATGCTTGGTCACTTTCTAATTTTTTCCACATATGCAGTTGTTTTTGAAAGTCCTAGTCTTTAACGTGCAACTCCCAAAGGGGGAAAAAGCAAAAACTGAAGGGGAGGAAAAAGGAGGTCAGCCTTTTAAATCCCCTGGAATTCATTTCAAATGGAGGGGGAAGGGCTTTATAAGAATGGCTGCCTCTTTGTCTGAACCTTTGTGATCAGAAGCTATAATCAGCGACCAAAGTATGTTACGTCAGACAGATTTTGCTAGTGCAATTGCAATTGTCGTCTAGGTGGGGAGATGGATTCCTGGTTCCTGCTCCACCATCTCTCTGAAATCTTCCTCTTCCTCCTCCTCCACTTTTCCTCCTCCTCTTCCTTCTTCTTCCTCTTCTCCTCCTCCTAAAGGATTTATTTATTTATTTGAGAGAGAGAGAGAGAGCACACAAGTGGGAGGGAGAGGCAGAGAATCTCAAGCAGACTCCCCACGGAGTAGGGAACCAGATGCGGGGCTTGATCCTATGACCACAAATTCATGACCAGAGCTGAAATTGAGTTGGATGCTTAACCAAATGAGCCACCCAAGTGCTCCCAGAACCCTCTTCTAAATTCTTTTACATTACCTTCAAAAGCATAACATCATCTTCAAATTGTCAAGGATAAGCAAAGCCAGACCCTAGTTGAGGACAGATTTTAATCAGTAACATACTGTTACAATAGGAAAGAGTTCAGCATGAACTGAAATCTGGTTTGCACAGAGGTCGAGGGAGAGTGAGGGAGGGGGGTGGGAGGGAGCAGGGCTCGGGGGACTGGGGGAGTGAATAGTTACAGGAAGGGTAGGGGATGTTGTCCATGTGAAACCCATTTGGGTAATAAGCACCAGCTAACTGGTGCTTATTAAAGTTAGGCTCCTACCCTTCCCCAGAGGCTGGGAGACAGAAGCCTTATATTCAGGTGTTTGCTGGGACAAATAGTAAATTCTTTTGGAAGCCTTGAGTTTTCTCAGGCAGGCACTTTAAGGGAGGCTGAGGTCAGCCTAAGTATGTGGCCTTGAGCTCTTAGAACTGTGTTAGTGATTGTTCAAGTCTTTATAGGCCAGGACTGAGGATTAGTTGGAAACAGGGCTCAGGGGAGGCTTGTCAGAGTTTGGTCAGGGAGAGAAATCTTTGTCAAAGTAAAAAGTAAAAACTACAGATAGAGCTAATGTTCCCTGACTATCATTCTGAACCCTAGTTCCTTCTCGCTTCTCTGAATTAATCTTACCCTTGTTATTGGGGTAGGTGAGCTTTTTTTTTCTTTCAAAAAATTTTTTTTTATTTGAGAGAGAGAATGAGATAGAGAGCATGAGAGGGGAGAGGGTCAGAGGGAGAAGCAGACTCCCCGCCGAGCAGGGAGCCCGATGCAGGACCTGATCCCGGGACTCCAGGATCATGACCTGAGCCGAAGGCAGTCGCTTAACCAACTGAGCCACCCAGGCGCCCTCTTTCAAATTTTGAATGCACTTACCCGTGTGTCTGTGTGTGCAGTCATAGGAAATACATATGTATGTGTTTTAACAAAACTGTGTCTCTTGGTTTCACTGAACAAGCCATTTTGAGAGTCTTTCCATTATGGTGCTCTTCCTTTTGATTCAAGCATGGTAGTCTATAGTGTGATGATTCCATAGTCATTCTAGATTCCTACTGAGGGAGATTTGGGTTGTTTCCAATTTCTGCTGGAATCACAATAAGCTGGATGGCAATAAACATCCTTGTGAATACCTTTGTGAAGTGCTTCTTGAACACAGAGACGCAGTGGTCGAATTACTGGGTCCTTGAGCATGCATTTAAAATTTTAATAGATGTCACCAAATGGCCTTTTCAGAGCAGCCCAACACACTTACACTCCCACCAGCTGGGTGAGAGTGTGTGTTCTTCACACCTTTCCCAACACTGAAGGGACTCAAACTTCCTAATAGTTGCTAATCTGCTGTGTCAAAACATCCTTTTGTTTGATCATTTCCACTGGCCATCTGTATCTTCTTTTCTAGGACCTGGCCCAGATCCTCAGATATTAAAATAACTTCTGATTGAATGCCGCATTGCTCCCATGGCTTTGGTTATGGGGTCTCAGCCCAAGTCATGCTAAGGGCAGGATGGAGAGAGGGAAGAACAAGGGGGAGAGGGAGTAAGGAGAACAGGTTTTCCCCTCCCTCTCTGAAGCTGGGACTGAAACTAAAGAGAGGCTGTGAGAGTCAACCCCAGACTCCAGAGTCCAAGGTTTTGACCAAGTGTATTCTCCATCCAGTTTTCCTGGTTCTTGGTGGGGGACAGGGGAGGGGAAAGGCAGGGTCCTAGGAACTCCTCTGAGTGGGCCACCAGCAGCAGTCCCTGTCTGACACCTCCTGGGCTAGTCCTACCTTCTTGGTGTCCTTCCAACAGCAATGAAGTCAGATACCTGGAGAAGGGGGGAAGAGAATTGAGGTAGGCGGTGCAACGGGGAGCCTATGCTTAGCCCCCACATCTAGCAGGGCAGACAGCCACACCTTTCAGTCCCAGCTGGGTGCTGCTGTGTACATAGTGGCTGCCTCCTGTGGCCGCCCCCGGTGCTGGCACCTGCTCTACCTGCTGCACCGGGCCCATGCAGCTGCTTAGGCTCCTCGGTTTCCTCTGGATGCTCAGGGCCTCCACGGGGGCCAGAGGTGAGGGGGCAGGTGGGAAAAGGGCTGATGTTTTGGGGCAGGGGTGTGTGGGGAAGTGGCTCTGAGGCCTAAGGGGAGACTGAGGAGAGATTCCTCCGAGCTTTGGGTGCGGGAGGCATCGAGGAGAAAGGAAGCTGGGTCCTGCTGGTGCTACTCCCCACCCAGGACCAAGCAGGTTGCAAGGGTGGGTGCTTGCATCGGGAGAGTGGGCATAACCTCTTTCCAGAGGAGTGCTCTTCCCTTTGATTTGGTTTTCTGAGCCCTCCCTTCTCTTCTGTCCCTCCCCTCACCAGCCCCGGTGCTCTGTCCACTCTGGACTCTTCCTTAACTTCCAGGGGTGCTCTCTCCATGACAGCTCCACCTCTTCCCCTGGGGTTCTCTCCTCTCTCTGGGGCATCTCTGCCTTTGGTCCCAGTCCCCTCCTCTAGCTCTGCCTCTATCTCTCCCTGCCCCCACCCAGCCCATGTTTCTGGGCACAGTTGTCATTGGCAGGGCTGGGCTGGGGAGATCCTGACTGTTCGCAAAGGGTGGGTGTATACTACCCGGCGTGTGGTCCAGGGCTTTCTCTTTCCTGTCCCTTAGGAATCCCATAATTCCTCTGTATTTCCCTTCCCTCTGTCTCTTGGTGTCTGTTCCTGACCCTCAATCCTACACCTTCCCAACCTAGAGGCCCATGGACCACCCTCTCACTTACCTCTAGGGCCACCTCCTGGCTCTAAGGGCTCTAACCCTGGACTCTTCATAATCCCCCCTCCCACCTCCCTGACATACCCAGCTCGGCTGAGAAATGAAATCCCAGCTCTCAGAACAAAGATGTTCTCGGTCCAAGGTGAGGAGGAGGCTAATGCTGAGTGGGCAGGAGGTCTGGGCACTTCCTGCTTGCAAATCCTGTGGCTGCAGGAGTCTCTCTGCCACTCACCCCAGCATTATGAGATCTCTGACCCTCACTCTTAAGTGGGGTTGATGATATCTGTAGAGTGAGGGGTTCATGTTTGTAAACTAATTAACCCAGTGGCCAAAATAGAGTGGGTGATAGAAAATACGTCTGTTTTTATTAACACTCACTGCTAAACCTTAAGGTCTTTGGAACTCATGCCTATCTTTTTTTTTTTTTAAGATTTTATTTATTTATTTATTTATTTATTTATTTATTTATTTATTTATTTGAGAGAGAGCCCACAAGCAGGGGGAGTCGCAGAGGGAGAGAGAGAGAAGCAGGCTCTCTGTTGAGCAGGGAGCCCGATGCAGGGCTCGATCCCAGGACCCTGGGATCATGACCTGAGCCGAAGGCAGCCGAAGCCATGCCTACCTTCTGACTTATCACTTTCTGGAAGTTTCCTTTTCTGTCCTGTCCCTCAGCCTGTCAGTGTGGTCCTCTCTCCCTGTCCCTCAAACTCAATAGAGTCTGAGCCTCAAACTCTGGTTTTCCCTTTGCTTTTCTCTATGCAATTTTCCCCTCTCTGACCCAATGGCTCCAGTGTCCATGACGTGTTCCCCCCCTAGACCCCCAAGCCCAGACTTGGCGGGGTTCTCCTGGAAGAGGAGAGTCAGCCCAGACAGCAGTGCGTCATAGGGAAAAGGGCAGAGGAAAGCCAAAGGGCAGGGACTTGGGGCAGCAGGTGGGGAAGAGGAGGGAGCAGAGTAAGGGAAACATGTATGTGTGGAGAAAGGGGTGAGGTGGAAGGACCCTCAGCTGAAACTGCATGCTCAGCACAGCCATCCCGAGGGCTGGAAGTCCCCACTCAGAAGAGGGGCCAAAGGACTGAGGGCATCCCCTTCAGAACCTGAAAGGCCCTAGCCCCAAACTGCCTCTGATGGAGGGATAAGCAATGGAACTTCCTACTTTCTGTGATACTATCTGGAAAATGGGGTAGTGAATAAGCTACATGGTGTTTATGGTGTCAACGCTATCTGCAAATGAATCCCTCTCTTCTATCCTCAATATAGGCACTTTCCCCATGGCTGCATCCACCTCTACTGAGCTTTTTCCCAGAGCAGAAGCAGCTCACACTGCTCTCAGCAACTCCCCACGCTCCAAAGGTGCGGCACGGTGGCCACTCAGCATTCCCAGCAGGGCCCTTCCAGCTCCCAACAGTAGGGAACACACACTTACCACTCCTACCACTTCCCCTCACTTTAAACCTATTTCTGAGGCATTGCTCAAAACTACAGTCAAGTCCAACACCTCAACAATCCCAATGTCCAAGGTTGTCCTCAAGGTGGAAACCACTCCACCCACCCTCATTTTCTACAGGAGCACCACAAAGTGCATCAATCCCACAAACCTTATAATCACAACCACTTACCCCACCACCTGCATGACTCTGACCACCACTGAGAGACTCACCTCAGCCATAACCTCTCCTCCCACTACTACCACCACTCTGGGGAAAATTCCCACAACCATGGCCCTACTCTCTTCCTCTGTCTCAACGCCCCACACAACCTTCCATACTCTGATATCCTCTACAACTGGTACCACAAAAAGGGCTAGCCAGACCACAGCAAGCATTTATACACCCAGGTCTCTGACCCCAGTCATCACTCCTACCTCTGTTCCCCCTTCTCTAACTGCCACGAACATCTCAGCAATCGTAACTGATAACAACTCTTCACCCATCACCAGTAGCACCTTGATTACAACCACAGCTTCATTTCCCAACACTGCCAGTACATTCAGAACAGCAACTGCCACCACTTATGATCCCACATCAACAAATATATTAACAACACTTACAACGCAAAGTATATCTGCTTCTACTGAAGTGACTGCTGCACTCAGTACACCAATTACTTTGAAAACAATGAGTTCTATGGAAACAAAACTAGTTCTGGGGAGTGACACCCCTAAAGAAACTCTCACAACAGGAATTACTTCGATTTCTCCAATCACATCATCAATCACTCCAACAAACACAATGGTTTCCACCACATCCGCCACCTCTGGACCCACCCTGGAACCCACTACCACCAATATTTATACAACATTCACAACCACAGAACCACACTCCTCTACTGTAGCCACTACACACACAGGCAAGATGACCACCTGGAAAACTACACTTATTCCTACAAAAGACATTTCCACAGTGTCTCTCATGACAGAGATTAATTCTCCTCCCTCAACTACGTCCTTAATTACGCCGAGGAATACAGTCAATTCTTCAGCATCAGCCTCTTCTATTCCACTGAACCCCAGTACCTTGACATCAGCCACGAGTATGCGTCTGTTTTCTCCACCTGCTCCATCCACAGAACCAGTCTCCAGCTGGACCACAAACGTTACCCCTATATCCACCTTGATTACTACACTCCCTACAACCCATGTCACGTCCACCCCTATATCTCCCACTAGTACTGGCACCGTGGCCACAACTGAAATCACCACTCCCGCCAACATTTCAACCATGGGCCACCTTGAACACAACCTCTTTGCCCACTGCCTCCACTCCAGAAACCACTACCACGATTGTGGTAACAACACCCACTCCTGCAATACCACATAGTACCCCAGGTGTCACTTCTTCAAACATCTACTCTAAAGGAAGCACAACCACATCAGCAATAACCCCAACTCCCTCTACCACTGGAACCCCGAGGATAACCACCGCCATAAACTCATCCTCTGTTAGTACAGGCATGCCTATCTCAACACGGACAACCATCACCCCTACAGCCAGGGCTACCACTGGTTCATTGACTACCATTACTGACCTCACCTCCACAATCACTGCTTCCAGCATATTGGCAACACCCACATACATCATCCCATCTATCCCCACTGTCCAAAATACAGACATATCATCCAGTGTCATCACAACCTCTACCACAATGCCTACTATGGCAGCCATGCCCACAAGTACGCACAGCACTCCACCTCCTACCTTTGCTACAGACACTCTAGTTGCATCTGCAGGCTCCTCTCCCATGTCTACCAGCAGTACTGGGACCACACAGACAGAGAGTACCACCTCATATGCAACAGGCACAGATACATGGCACATAAATGCTGAATCCACCCCAGCACCCACTACCACTGACACACACACAACATCCCCGACCACTGGGCTACCCTCCTTTATTACATTTACTGCATATACACACAAGATGACTGTCACACCCTCTCATGCCCCATCCACCTGGAAAAACCACACTAACTCCCACTGGGGTTGTTTGGACGCAGTCTCTCACCACAGAGATTACTTCTCCTCTTGCAACCACATCATCAGTCACTCCCACAAAAAGAGTTGATTCTCTGACATTTACCTCCTCTACTCCAGTGACCACCAATACCTTGACATCAGCCGTGGGTATGCATCTGTCCTCTCCACCTGCCCCAACCACAGAATCAGTCTCCAATTTGACCATAAACACTACCCCTTCATCCACCTTGATTACTACACTCCTTAGTACCAGGGCTGCATCCACCCCTATAGTCACAATGGCCACAACTGACATCACCACTCCCACCAACACTTCAAGCTCTACCCCGATCACAGCCACTTCGCCCACTCCCTCTACCCCAGAAACAGCCATGACTGTTACTACAATGTTGGTAAAAACACCCACCCCCACAATACCACCCAGTACTTCTTGTGTTTCTCCAACATTATCGTTCCCTAGTCTGAGTACATCTACAAATGCAATAACTACTTCTTTTGGTACCGTTATCTCTTCTTCAATATCCACAACAATAATGTTGTCTTCTCTATCCTCCACCAGTGTAACTTCAGTGCTCACCACCACCACGACCTCTCTTTCTACATCCTCACCTCTCTCTAGAATGGAAAATACAGGCTCTTCTGCTACTGCTTTCACTACTCCTTTTTCATCTGAAACTATTAAGAACGTCTCCAGTCACATATTCTCTAAAGACCTCTGCTACTGAAACAACCACCACCTGTTTTATTTCTTCTACCACCCCATGTCCAGAATCTATATCAGTTACAATAGCACCTGCCTCTCCCACTACTTCATGTACGGAAATGGGTCCAAGTAGTGAAGTTACTTCTATGGCCACCATCCCAATGTCAGTGTTTACTTCTACTACTGAGATGGCCACCTCTCCTAGTTCCACCAGTATGACAACTGTGTTTCCTATGCCTACGGACGCTTCTACTGTTCTGGAAACTCATCCTATCAACAGCATAACAGATGCTCCTAGTTCTAGTTCTGTCAGCACTGGGACTGTCCCCAGTTACACAGTTTTGACAAGCTCTCCAAGACCCACCAGTGGAAACTGAATGGACACCAATTCTATAAGCATATGCCTGGATTCACTAGCCTCCCACTGACGACGAAACCAAGCAGTAGCTTTCCAACTGCCGTGGTAACTGCAATCAAGTTGACTCACTCCACCCCAACCACTGCCAAGACTCCAGAAACACCGGTGATTACCCCTCACAGTACTACCACCCTTAAGTCACCCAGGACCACTTCAACCACTACTCAGATGACCACACAGTCTAGGTTGACCACCACCCCAGGTTGGACCTCCTGCTTCCCTGTTCCCTCTTCTCTCTCCTCTGATAAATTTCTCTGTCACCAAGGGCAAGCCCTGTCCTGAACTTCCTTTTTTTCCTGTGCTGTCCAGGCACCTGTGACAATGGTGGCACCTGGATGCAGGGCCTCTGTCACTGCCCCCTGGGGTTCTCTGGAGACCACTGTGAGCTCCAGGAGATCAGGTGCCAGAATGGGGGTAAATGGGATGGCCTCACGTGCCACTGCCCTAGTACCTTCTCTGGCTCCTGTTGCGAGTTTGTGGTGGGACAGGTGGATCTGGGTGAGTTGCCAGAGCCCTGCCTTTTGCACTTTCTCCTGGGAGATGCCACTGACTCTCCCTGGGTCCAGTCCTGTGGTTCGCCTGTCAGCACTCATGTCATTTTGCCTAATTCCTCCATCCCTGCCTTCTCTCCCATGCTTTCCTCTACCCCATGTCATGCCTCCTTTCCACCCCCACCTCCAGGAGGTGGTTGGGATCACACTCCTTCCTGTGGTCTCCTTCCCAGTCTGGGCTGCTAGGAGCTGTATTAGCTTCTAAATGCTGCTGTAACAAATTATCATAAACTTAGCAGCTGAAACAATGCAAATGTATTGTCTTACAATTCTATAGATAGGAGTCTGACGTGGGGCTAACTGGGCTAACGTCAAGGTGTCGGTGGGCCTGTGTTCCTTTCTGGGGGCTTTGGGGGAGAATCCATTTCTTTGCTCTTTTTAGGTTCTGAAGCCTCTCACATTCCTTGTCTCAAGGCTCCCTCTCTCCATCTTTGAAGCTGGCAACATTACATCTCTGCGCCTTTCTTCTGTAGTCACATCTTGTGACCAATTTTGACCTCTTCTGCCTCTCTTTTCCACTGCTAAGGACTCTTATGATTATGTTGAGCCCATGTGGTAATCCACGTTAATTTTCCCATTTTAGTCAGCTGATTAGTGATTTAAATTCTATCTGCAATCCTGATTCCCCCATGCCATGTAGCATAACATATCCGGAGGTTCTGGGGATGAAGACACAGGCATCTTGGGGAGCCATTATTCTGCCTGCCACCGGGCCAGACAAGGGAGAGACCACAGGCCTGGCTGCCATGCCTCCTTACCTCTAATCTTTCCCACATCTCGGCACAACAAATCCTAGAAATCCTATCTTCCGGTTGTGGGGGGAAAAATCCTATCTTCCTTCTTGCTACTGTTCAGTCAGTCCTCAGGGAACGTGGAGAGGGGCAATGGGAGGAACCTCTGGGTTGCGGTGGTGGTGGTGGTGTCAGATGGGAGTGGACGGTGGAGTGACCAGAGCAGGGTATGCTGTGCGCAGACACTGTGGATGCCGAAGTGGGCATGGAGGTGTCTGTTGACCAGGAGTTCTCCCCGGACCTCAATGACAGCACTTCTGCGGCCTACAAGGATTTCAGTGACACCTTCCCAGATCAGGTGATGGGGAAAGGGAGGGAACTCAAGGGTGCTTCCCTGAAGCTGAGCTTGGGCGCCTGGGTACACACACGTCATGAGGTTCAGGTGTGAGCCCAAGGATCTTGGCATTTCAGATGCAGAAGATTTACCAAAATGTGCAGGGGTTCAAGGATGTGGAGATCCTATCATTGAGGTAGGAGACCCTTAATGGGGCTGTGGAGGCAGTGTTGGGTGGGGGCAAGGGGCACAAAGAAAAGCTGGAGAAACCATCTTTTCCTTTTGGAATCATCAGATTTTATGAAGAGAGAGGTGAAGGAAGGAGATGGGGGAGCCAATCACTTCAGGGGGGATTTTTTTTCAATCATCATTTTCTGTGGTCATTTCTCTATAGAAGAGATGCCACCCCTCCTTTTAAAGCATGATTTGGAAGGAAACAGATTACATGGGACATGCAGGGAGGTGGCGCATGAAGACTTGTGGGAAGCCTGGTGTCTGGACAGTAGCTAGTTTTTCTCTGGCTGGCACCTGGCCTACTGAGTGGGTCAGCATGAGTGAGGCAGAGGGCTAAAGAGGGCCTGGTTTGGTAACGGCTTGATGCAAGGCAAGAGAATGTCAATCATTCCTTGTCCTGCCTCTGGGCTGATTAAATCAGGGATGCTGGTGGCTCCTGCAAATAATGTTCCTGGAATCCCAACTCATTGCTTCTGCCTTCCTCCCAATACCAGTGCACTTGTGGTTGGTCCTGGAGGTGCCCTCCTAAAGACTTACGTGCCCTAGGCCTGAGCACCCTGTAAGACCCCTGACCCTCTTGGCCCCCTCAGGAGTGGCAGCATTGTGGTGGACTATCTGGTCCTGCTGGAGTTCCCCTTTAGCCCCCAGCTGGAGACCGAGTATGAGAAGATGAAGTCAATCCTGAAGGAGGAGCTCCAGAATGTCAGCCATAACGGGGACAGCTGCCAGCATAACCAGAGTGAGCCAAAGCTGGAGGGATGGGTCAGGGCCAGAGCTACCAGCTTTGATAGCCTCTGGGCTCAGGTGCCATCCCTGGGGTCCTTCCAGCCGATTGGGAGAGGAAGGGGTAGGTTTATAGCCAATTGGGTCAAGAATGGGGCTAAGGAGGGGCCTGCCAGAACCTGGGTGCTGGGGAAGACCCCTTGACAGTTCTCCAAATTTTCAGGATGGCTGAGGACGCTTGCTTATTCGGGGGGAGATGAGGGAGGCAAGAGGAGCCTTCCTTTGTGGCCCCTCCACATCTCCCCCATAGGGACAGAGCCCTCTCTGCCCCTCCCTGGGCTTCCCTGCTCTGCTTATCTGTCCCTGAGCCCTTAACTCCCCCAATTCTACCTGTGCTTGTGTCCCCCCAGCCCTGTGTTTTAAGCCTGACTCCATCAAGGTGAACAATAACACCAGGAAGGAGCTGACTCTGGAAGGTAAGGGTGGGCAAAGGGCTGAGTGGTCCCAGGAGGCCATGACCCTCCCACCAGGAACATTTGCCCATTGAAACTCCCTGGGGAGGCGGAGGAGACCTTTCATGGAGGCAAGTAATGTGACCCCGGGCAGGGCTGCCCTTCCTGGCCCTTGTTAGTAGCTTCCACCTGAGGACTAGCAGAGAAGGTGAGGAGAGGGTAAAGGTCCTGGGGATCTGCCCTCCCCTCAACTAATCCGACACCCCATCCTCGGAAATGTAGTTTCCCCCATCTATTTTCGGAGCCATTATAACCAGGCCCCTGAGTAGAGGGGATGAGGTCCCTGTCTTTTTGCAGCCCCTTACCCACTCCCAGCCATCTGTCGCCGCGCCACTGCCAAAGGCTATGAGGATTTCTACTTCCCCTTGGTGGAGGAGAACCGGCTCCCTGCGTCACCAAATGCACTTTGGGCGTGGACGGCCCCATCAACTGTCACCAGGGCCAGTGCCTTGTGGAGAGGAGCGGTCCTGCTTGCCGGTGAGACTCAGCGCACACGCGGGAGCCCCGCCCACAGCCCGCCAGGCCTACCAGCTGGCCGCTCACCCCGGCCCCGCCCCTCGGCCCACGGTGGAGCCCCGCCCACCTGCCAGCACCCGAGGGGTCCGTGTGCACGAGTGGACCCGGCGGGGAAGGTGGTGAGGGTCTGTGACCTGTGACCCCCCTGCTCCAGCTGCTTCTCCACGGACACGCACTGGTTCTCGGGCCCGCGCTGCCAGGTGGCCGTCGCCTGGAGTGCTGCTGCTGGGGCTGCTGGCGTCCCTGAGCCTCTTCGTCGCGCGCTCCCGCTCCCGGCGAGGTGGCCAAAGTGGAGGCCGGTGAGCGCACTGGGGGGTGGGGGTGAGGGCGGCCAAGGGGTCCCAGCTGGGGCGGCCCTGCTCTGACACGGCGGCCGGCCGGCGCGTTGCCCCGACCCAGGTCCTGGGATGACGACAGGAAATGGTTCGAGATCTGGGATGAGGACACTGTGGGGACTTTTTCAAACTTGGGCTTGGAGGACGACCAAACAGGTGAGTCCCGCCTCCTGGGGAAGGGGGACAGGGGCTTTCCTGGGCACCACTGCGGCCTGGGAAGGACCCAATGTCCTCCCTTGCCCAGGGCGGACACGTACCTCGTGTCGGGAAGCTCCAGTCACCGCTTCCCTGGGCACCTCCTGAGGAAGGCGAAGGTCCTGCCTGGGCCATCCCTGCAGGGCAGGCCCTGGGGCCCAGGAGCCCCCCCTGCCAGACCTTGCCTTCCCCACCTTTCCTGCCCCTTCCCACCTCTTTCCTCCCCTTCTCTTTTCTCTCTCTCTAGTCAAGGAAGAACACTTCCAGGTGGCCTTGGAGACTGTGGACACCAATGTGAGGGTGAGGGGGGCAAAGAAAGGATGGTAAGGAACTCTCCCAGATCCAGGTCCACGCCCTCCCTCCACCCACCAGGGCAGGGCACTGAGCTAGGACCAGGAGGCAGTGGCCTTCCAGCCAGCCTGAGCAGGGTGGCTCCCTGTTCGTACCCCTTCTTTGGTACACACTCTGTGGCAGGTGCATCTCCAGAGGCCTGAGGTTGGCTTCGTCCTTGCTGTGAGCCCGGCACCTCCCCCGCTGCCCTGCCCCAGACAGTGAGAAGAAACCGTCTGAACTGCATCCATTTTAAGGGATGGCCCGAGGACTTGGGCAACTCTGTCTCCTGGTTTCCTTGAGCAAACTCAGACCATCTCCCTGACCCTCCTCCTTCTCCGGGCTTGGGTGAAGCTCACTGGAGACCCAGTTCAAATCCAGGCTCTTGCACTGTGGGGCCTTGGCCAAGTCAGTCACTTTTCCGAACCCTGTTAAGATGAGTAGGGCATCTTTGTCCTGATACCCCGTGTGGTTAGTGTGAAAACCAGACGCGC
The DNA here is from genome assembly GCF_009762305.2 of Zalophus californianus. Lineage (NCBI taxonomy): Eukaryota > Metazoa > Chordata > Mammalia > Carnivora > Otariidae > Zalophus > Zalophus californianus. The sequence goes on along the minus strand of NC_045604.1, from coordinate 106,323,769 downwards.
TCTGTCAGATCTCTGTCCCAGTGCACCTTCCTGTGTCTGCCCTTGTGCTTATGTGGTCTCTCGCAGATCCCCGCCCCCACATCCTTTGGGGGTCTCTATTCTCCTGTGAGCATCCCTACCCCCGTTCCCCACCTGAGCCTGTAACCATCCTCCGACCAGCTCCTTATGTAACTCCTTGCTGCACCCCTGGCTCCCTGCCTTAGATCTCCCCCTAGGAACCCACTTCTTAAATCGCTCCCCAGCCCAGCACTCAGCCCCAAGTCTCCCCCAGCTTGTCCCCTCCCCCGCCCTTATAATCTCAGCCCTAAATCCTTAGCACCCCCCATCCCAGGGCCCCAGTCTTAAATCCTCCCTCCTCCCTGCACACCCCATTCCCAGCCACGTATGGATGTCCTCTCCCTCTCAGGCCCCCCAGCTGGTGCTCCTCAGGCCCTGGTCCCCCATTCTGAGGCTCCATTCCTTCTTCTCGATCCCAAAGGCCCAGGATCCCAATTTTCTGGGGCCTCAAGGAGGAGCAGAAGCAGGGCCCTGAGGTGGAGAAGCTCCCTCAGCCCTTTGTCCTCACTGCCCCCTCTCCCCCATCCCCTACTACGTCACCCTCCCAACACTCCCCCCACCGTGCCCCTTTCTTCTCTGGCTTCACCCCCATCCCTGCAGTAACCTCAGAGGCCAGAAGTCCCCAGCCTTCTTTTTTTTTTTAATTTTTATTGTTATGTTAATCACCATATATTACATCATTTGTTTTTGATGTAGTGTTCCATGATTCATTGTTTGTGCATAACACCCAGTGCTCCATGCAGAACGTGCCCTCCTCAATACCCATCACCAGGCTAACCCATCCCCCCACCCCCCTCCCTTCTAGAACCCTCAGTTTGTTTTTCAGAGTCCATCGTCTCTCATGGTTCGTCTCCCCGTCCGACTTACTCCCCTTCATTCTTCCCCTCCTATCTTCTTCTTTTTCTTTTTTCTTAACATATGTTGCATTATTTGTTTCAGAAGTACAGATCTGTGATTCAACAGTCTTGCACAATTCACAGTGCTCACCATAGCACATACCCTCCCCAATGTCTATCACCCAGCCACCCCATCCCTCCCACCCCCCCACCACTGCAGCAACCCTCAGTTTGTTTCCTGAGATTAAGAATTCCTCATATCAGGGCGCCTGGGTGGCTCAGATGGTTGGGCGTCTGCCTTCGGCTCAGGTCATGATCCCAGGGTCCTGGGATCGAGTCCCGCATCGGGCTCCCTGCTCCTTGGGAGCCTGCTTCTCCCTCTGCTTCTCTCTCTCTCTCTGTCTCTCATGAATAAATAAATAAATCTTTAAAAAAAAAAAGAATTCCTCATATCAGTGAGGTCATATGATACATGTCTTTCTCTGATTGACTTATTTCACTCAGCATAACACCCTCCAGTTCCAACCACATCGTTGCAAATGGCAAGATCTCACTCCTTTTGATGGCTGCATAATATTCCATTGTGTATATATACTACATCTTCTTTATCCATTCATCTGTCGATGGACATCTTGGCTCTTTCCACAGTTTGGCTATTGTGGACATTGCTGCTATAAACATCGGGGTGCACGTACCCCTTCAGATCCCTACATTTGTATCTTTGTGGTAAATACCCAGTAGTGCAATTGCTGGATCGTAAGGTAGCTCTATTTTCAACTGTTTGAGGAACCTCCATACTGTTTTCCAGAGTGGTTGCACCAGCTTGCATTCCCACCAACAGTGTAGGAGGGTTCCCCTTTCTCTGCATCCCCGCCAACATCTGTCATTTCCTGACTTGTTAATTTTAGCCATTCTGACGGGTGTGAGGTGGTATCTCATTGAGGTTTTGATTTGGATTTCCCTGATGCCGAGCGATGTTGAGCACTTTTTCATGTGTCTGTTGGCCATTTGGATGTCTTCTTTGGAAAAATGTCTGTTCATGTCTTCTGCCCATTTCTTGATTGGATTATTTGTTCTTTGGGTGTTGAGTTTGGTAAGTTCTTTATAGATTTTGGATACTAGCCCTTTATCTGATATGTCATTTGCAAATATTTTCTCCCATTCGGTTGGTTGTCTTTTGGTTTTGTAGTCCCCAGCCTTCTTCACAGGAGCATCTTTGGGGAAGAAAGTCTGTCAGCCTCCATTGTCCCACGAACACAGTATAGCATTTATTGTAGAAGAAGTTGCTCTGTGTCTTCCTTATCTTATAGTACATCCACTTGGAGGACAGGGGCATCCAGAGGATGTGTGGGAGCACCTGGGAGCACCAGCTTCTCCCAGCAAGGGAGGAAGGAGTCTGCAGGAAGCCCTCAGGGCCATGACTGTCCTCCTAGAGACTGGGGGCCATTTTGTTATGGAGTGGGTGGTGGCAGGCGAGCCTCCAGATCAGCAACGGGTGGGGGCCCTGCTGGGTTTTTCATCTGTGCCCTTTCTCCCTTGACATAGGGAGCTCGGGGCCGGGTCAGGGGGGTGGGTGGCCCGGGCTGGGTCAGTTGCCGTTCGCACCGATGGGTAAAGCTGGGCCGCCCCAAAGACCTCGAGCCTCCACAAGCCTGGGTGGCAGACACGCTCATGCCAGGGCCTGCCACTCTTGGGCTTGGGCCTCTGGTTCCCACTACTGTGGGGGCTGAGGGAGGTTGGGGCTGACAGAATGAGGTTCTTTGGGTGGGGTTTGGGAAAAGCCCCTGGGACCTTTGCCCTGGGACTACCAGCGGCTGGGGTTGAAGGCTAGGACCATAAAGCCTCAGGTGTGAATGGGACTCTCACCCAGAAGGGCTGGTGGTCGCAGGCCTGGGGGAAGGCACTGGAAATTTGCCAGGGGCCAGCTTGAGATGGATGAGTGGAAGGAAGGCTGGAAGAAAGAGGGGCTTCTCAGGGGTGGAGGCGCAGGGTCCCTCAGTCAGCCTGGCCTGTGGCTGGCTACTCCCTCCAGGTGTCCTCCCTCCCTCCATAGTTATTCTCTCCCTGGCATTTCTTGGCCCCCGCCCCTTGCTAACCACCACCCACACGCACATCTCCGGCCTCCTGTCCCTCCCTCTTGCCTGGCCACACCCATGGCTCTGGCTTCCGCTATAGGGACCCTGGCTGTGGGCGGTCAGCTTTCGTGGAGTTAGAAGGGAGGGTTGACAGGCTGCTCTTTGGCCAACTCCCTGTGGTCACCACACACCATCCACCCAGACTCATTACCACACCCTTAGCCCCAAGGCAACGGTCTCTGGGGTCCTTTATATAGCTGGTCCTTCCCTGGGAGCTCTCATTTCTTGGTCCTTCCTGATGAGGGGAGACCCCGCAGCCAGGGCCCCATCTGGAGATGCTGCTGGTCTGGATCCTGACCTTGGGTCTCTGGCTCTGGGCACCTGCTACAGTGACTCAGGGTGAGTGGGATCGGGGCTGGCACTCCCTGGGGATCCCAGGTGTGCCAGCCTCAGGCAGGGCTCCTCCTTCTTTTCCCCCACTCCCTTTGCAGGGGAGGGGGCTGCCAAAGAGCTGGACACCTGGGCTCTGACCTCATTCTGCTTTGGGGGTGCTAAAGGGGTCACCCTGGAGACGGGTGGGAGCAGGGCAAGGGGTGTGGCCTGTGGTTGTGCAGCTGATGGCCTACACCAAGCCCCTGGCCCAGGGCTGAGAGGGGCTGGCATCCTGCAGCTCCCCCTCTCCAGCCTTCTCCCTCAGGGGAGCAGGGACTCTTTCTTCAACTAGATGGTGGCCTCTGCCTCCCTTCGTCCTGTGGGCTGCATCTGCCCAGAAGGCCGGGTCTTCCCAAACCTCTCAAAGGCACGGTATAGGCTGTCAGCCCTGGCTGGGGAGGGAAGGACGGAACATCCAGCAGCTTCTTGCATAGGGAAGGCTCAGGGGGTGCCTCTAGTTAGAAACAGCTGAAGGGCTGAGGGGGAGACTCAGGCTCTGGGGTCCTTGTTGAACCTGTCATGGCCATTTCCCTGGGAAGCAACCAGTTACAAGCTGATTTCCTGTGGCTTCCCGACTTTCTGATCCCCTCCCCCCAACCCTGGAGACCAGGAAGAACCGGAGGGAACGGGTGGGCGGGAGAGTCACTGGGGTGAGGGGTGCTGGGAGTGAGTCCAAGGCCCCAGGTGGAAAGGGGGGACCCCTGAGTTGAAGGCCCCCTAAGGTTGTGGGGGAGGGGTGGTGAGTGGGCAGGGGGTGGTGGGGAAGGGAATCTTTGGTGCCCTGCAGGGCGGCAGAGAGATTACCCACGCAGGGAGTTCTGAGACCCCAGTCACAAACAGGGGCCTTCAGGTGCCACCTCAGCCCACCACCGTGCCCTCGAGTACCTCCTTCTCCCCTGCCCTGACATGTTCAAAGCCCAGCAGCGCAGCCTGGCAGTGGCTGATGGGAAAGGATGAGGGGCTGGCTGCAGGTGTGAACTGTGCGCATCTAGGGACATGAAGAAAGTGCATTAATTCTAGATGGATTAGCTTTAAGGTCAAATACAGACACTAGGACGCTATGGGCAGGGTCAGCCTTAGGAGGGGTCCAGCCTGTCTCTGCCCCCCAGGCCGACTCTGGGCCTCTCTCCAGTCAGGCTGTCTGGGGACAAGGAGGGGGGTGGTGATGATGATGAGGATGAAGGGCCCCCCAGCTAGCAGGGCTGTTACCTCCACGTGCCTTGCCGTGAGTTAGAAACAGCCACCAGTACAACCAGAGACCCCTATTCCTAAGGCGCTCGGTATCGTGTGATAAAGGTAACCCTGAGGCCGGTGAGCCCGTTAGCATGCCAGAGTCAGAAAGCATCTATCAGGAACGGAGAGGTCAGGCAAGTAGGGCCATTCCAGAAGACTCCAGATGGTCTGATGGTACCCAGAGGGCCCCCCCACCACCTCCCACCCGCAGAGGGCTCTGCTCTTCACAAACTCATTTCACAGCAGGTAGCTCACATTGTGTAAGGAAGTGTAGGCAGACAGGAGATTGAGGCTCAGAGAGGGTGAGTGACATACCTGGGGCCCCACAGCAAATAATTAACATGAACATGATGTCCCCCCTTTGACAGAAGGTTTGTACTGCCCCATCCCTGAACTGGAGGACCTCAGCCCTCTACAACACCCCCCACCCCCTGCTTGTATCCTGGGTCTTCGGGAAGGGGTTCAGATGAAGGTTCAGAGACCCTGGGTGGCATCTATAGTTTTCCTTCTAATCGGCACTCTCCTCTGGGTATTCCAGTTCCCTGTGAGGACTGATGAGGTTTTGGACAAGCAAATAGTAGGGGGAAGGGATGCCAACCCGAGAAGGTAGGAAAAGCACACGCAGGGTTGTGCGGGGGGAACGGACCTATAGGAATGCCCCCAAGGTCAGGGGGCGTGTAAGGGAGCGCCTCTGGGTGACCAAGGCATTAGGGCCAGGTGGAGGCTTGGAGACCCCAGCGGACCTCTGTGGACTGAGCAGGGGTGGATTGCCCTGCCAGAGTAGACCCTTGTGTTCCCTGAGAGCCATCCTGCCATGGCTCCAGCTGGGAGCCCCACTTCCCTTGAAGATGGTCTCTGGAGGCCCCAGGATACACAGTCCTAGAGCCTGTGTGAGTGGGAGGGAAGGAGCCTCCTTCCAGTGGTTGATGGTGGGCTTCTGGGAGACCTGTTGCATTTGAGGTGACCATGGAGTTTCTGGGTGTAGCTGTCCTGCAGGCCCAGGGCTCGGGGGTGGATGCAAATAAGGCACAGTCTAGAATTCTCTATTCTCCATGTGCTACAGGAGCCACAAAGACCAGACAATGCTGTGGATCAACACTGGACTGGAGGACTAGAGTCTTGTTTTGTGCGCATGAATTACTAAAGTGTTCATAGGCTGGGTGGGGGAGGGGAGCTCCCCGGGATGGCAGGGCGCCAGGGTAGAAGTGTCTGCCCAGGAGGGGCTGGGGCAGGGCCAGAGGGGTCAGAGCTCTGGGGCCGATCAAGGGAAAGCGGAAGTGGAAAATGCTCCAGCACAAAATCGAGAAGAGGGTGGTGAAGATGAGAGCAGATATGTTCACAATAGACAAAGGGACAACCTTTGAGACTTGCGTAGTATAAATTTAGAGCAATTAAAAGGAAGTGTTGTTTTATATGGAAAGTAATAAACGTATTCATTCAGCAAACACAGGAGGCCTGGCTCTGTCTCGGCAGGTGCTAGGTGCTCTGGATGAGGCATGATGAATAAGCCAGTTTATGGTCAAGTTTATCAGATGGAACCATGGGAACAGGGCGGGAAGGACTACAACCCAAGTGGGTGTTGGAGCTCTGAGAAGGGCCAATGATGGAGGAGTGCAGGAGGGGCCTCAGAGGCTGCTTCTATCCCCCTGCTTTTTGGGGAGACCACAGGGAGAGGAGGTGGCATTGCAGGTTGGTAGCTGTTGAGGAGTTGGGCCAGAAGGAAGCATTTCTTTTTTTTTTATTTAAGATTTTATTTATTTATTTGCCAGAGAGAGAGAGAGAGAGAGAGAGCACAAGCAGGGAGAGTGGCAGGCAGAGAGAGAGGGTGATGCGGGGCTCAATCCCAGGACCCCAGGATCATGACCTGAGCCAAAGGCAGATGCTTCACTGACTGAGCCACCCAGGGGCCCCCAGAAGGAATTATTAACAGTTACTCAAAGGCCTTAGATCAATTCAGAACCGAAAAAGCCATACCAAACTCTGGAGAGAATTGGAATATTGATAGGTGTGTGCAACGGGAGGGGAGAGAGTCAAGGTGGCCTGGCCTGGCCTCAGCTCTACGGCCAGTCTGCCAAGCTGGAATGGCCTTACAGAAGAGGAGACATGCCCAAGTCACTGAGCACATGCGAAGCGGGGCTGAAAGTGTACCAGGGACTGGCGGGCCAAAGCACACCCCAGTGGCCCCCACGCTGCTTCTCTTATAGAATATTCTAGAGTGAACAGTGTGGGCAGGCATCGCTGATCCACATTTTCCAGGGAGAAATGGAAGTTCAGAGAGGTTAACCGCACGAGAGCCTTTGGTTGTGCAGTGGCTGATCCTGGAGGTGCACTTGGGCTCCACTCGCACCCCAGCCTTTGGGGCTGCTCCTGGGGACCTCATTGACTGAGTCCCCCACAAGCACAAATGTGTTTTGGAGGTGGCGGGAGGAAACAGCCTTATCTCACTGTGGTGGTCTTCAGACTTGCTTTCTAGAGCTTTTCCCCAAGGATGCCACCAAGTGCAAGACTTGTCCAGCAAACTGGCTACCTTACTCCAATGCTTATCTTTTCAAGAAAAATCCAAATGCACATATTGTGAAGAAGCAATAAAAACTATCAACAGGGCAGGAAAGTAGCAAATTTTGCTGGTTTGGTAGGAGAGCTGGTGTCTTTGATGATGAATATGTGGCCTCAACACAGGCAAATCCAGTTGATCCTTGAACAACAGAAGGGTTAGGGGTGCCCACCCCCTGCTGTCGAAAATCCACATGTAACTCTTGATTCCCCGAAAACGTGTCTACTCATAGCCTTACTGTTGACCAGAAGCCTTACCGAGAACATAAACGGTCAATTGACACATATTTTTGGCTGTCATATGGTTTATATACCATATCCCTACAATAAAGTAAGCTAGAGAAAACAAAATGTGATGAAGAAAATCATAAGGAAGAGAAAATACATTTACAGTGCTGTTCTGTAAAAAATCCGCAAACAAGCGGACCCGCACAATTCAAACCTATGTTATTCAAGGTCAACCTTAGATCATTTTTCTTAAGCATTTTGACGGCATTTTCTTAAGCTGGGAATCCCAGCTTGGGAATCATTAACCATGAGTGATTTCCCCTGTGTTTCCTGAGGTTTGGAGTACACCTAATCATTTATTTTTATGGCATATATGTTTTAAACGTTATAACATGAAAGCGTATTTGTTGTAGAACATTGAGAAAATATAGACAAACTGAAGGAAGAAAATTTCGCTTAACCTTACCGCTCAGAGCAACATTGTGAGCATTTTCGTCTATTTCTGAATATGTGTTTAGATTTATTCTATGGGCAATGTACTGTTTTAAATTTTATTTATTTTAGAGAGAAAGAGAGAGCGTGTGAGCAGGGGGAGGAGCAGAGGGAGAGAATCTCAAGCAGATTCACTGAGTGCAGAGCCTGACTCAAGGCTTGAGACCCTGAGATCACGACCTGAGCGGAAGTCAGACGCTTAACTGACTGACCCACCCAGGCACCCCTAGTTAGTATATGTTTTAATGGCAGATCAATATTCCATTCTATGGAAGATCATAGTCCTCTAACCAGTCTCTTATGCTTCTATTCTTGAATACTTTTAGCCTATTTTTCATTATAATAAATAATGACATAATAAACATTCTTGTATGAAAACTTAAAAAATCTCCATCAGGTTACTTTATTTTATTTTTTTATTTTTATTTTTTTTAAAGATTTTATTTATTTATTTGAGAGGCAGAATGAGATAGAGAGAGCATGAGAGGGGGGAGGGTCAGAGGGAGAGCAGACTCCCCTGCTGAGCAGGGAGCCTGATGCGGGACTCGATCCCAGGACTCCAGGATCATGACCTGAGCCGAAGGCAGTTGCTTAACCAACTGAGCCACCCAGGTGCCCCAGGTTACTTTATTTTAGAATCAGCATCTAGAAATGGAATTATTAAGGATGGTAGGAATCTGCCGATGGTCCCTCGTGCGTGTTTTCAAATTCTCCTTTGGAAATCTGATACCAAGTGTAGTCCATGGGCATCCTATGCAAATGCCCCAACCAACACCTGCTATCATTATCATTTAATAGCACAGAGGGGGTGCAATTTGGTAGGTAAAAATAAATAGCATCTTGCTTGTTTTGAATTTCTTTGCTTACTGGTGAAGTTTTTGTTGTTGTTGTTGTTGTTTTTACTTTTGTTGTAGGCTTGTTGACCTTTTGGGTTGCTTTCCTTGGAGAATGGCTGTGATTTTCTTTTGCTAGCTTCCTAGGGGAGCATCCCTGACCCTGGAGGTTGACTTTGGGAAGGACAGCCTCACCTGCCTTGCCATATCCTTTGGGAATACCTTCTTCACTAGAATCCTGGTCTAGGAGGGGTCTGAAGCTCTTCACCCAGGGCACTGTTCAGGGCACTGTTTCCTTGTGCCTTCCAGGAGTGAGTGAAAGCCTTGGGGAACAGAAGGGGTTGCCTGTGGGGAGGTGGGAGGTGCGACAGAGCCTTTACCTTGGGGATCCCTCTTAGACAATGTCCTCTCCTCTTCCTCTTCCTCCTCCTCCTCCTCCTCCTCCTCCTTCTTCTCCACCTCCTCCTCCTCCAACTCCTTCTTCTCCTTCTTCTTTTTAGGGCTCTCTGCTTCTAAGGCACAGTTGGGACCATGACCTTTTCTGGACGTTCTTCATTGTCCCTCAGCTGAGTCCAGAGCTGGCCTCACACCCGCTTCACTAGCCTTCCCTCTGCCCCACTTGTCTCTCTACCCTCTTGGATTCTAGCCTACTAGCTGGTGAACTTAGAGAGAATATACCCTTGGAACTCCAGTGAATGTGTGAGACAGAAACAGTAATGCCTGCCTCATAGGATAACATTAAAACATTAGGGAAAAGAGTCTGGTGGACTTTTCAGTTTTCATTCACTCATTTACTTCAGAAGTGCTCACTGGGCACCTGTCTGGGTCTCTGCAGCCACGGAGGCTCTGCTCTGGGTGGGAAGGGGGCTGTCAGCAGATTGTGTAGCCTGTTCCCTACACAACCACTGACTTAACAATTGAGATAAGGCTAGTATGGGATGCTGATAGGTAGCCAATAAATGCCAGCCCTCCCCACCCCTATTCATTCTTTGTGATTCAGTTAAAGACATGACCATAAACTGCCTTTAAGAGCCTGTTCATTGTTTGACTTGTCACAACAAACACAGTCTACTTTTATAACTTAAAAAGTCCAGTAAAATTTATAATGCCTAAATCCACAAAACTCTTTTTAAAGAAGGGGAAACAGCAGCTCAGATCTTACTTTCTGGCTGTTCCCTTCCTCCCCACACCCTCTGCTGGGGTCCCTCCCACCTCCCTTCATGTGGACCTCGACCACCCCCACCTTGCACTGGGGGGGCCAGGAGTCCCAGCAAAGGCAGGGGGCTGAGTGGTCAACCATCCCAAGGGCCAGCACGGTCTCAGCAGTTACAAGGACAAGGGCGGGGCAGAGCTGAGAAGTGGCTTTTCCATGGGCACATGAAGGTAGGGAGGCTGAGGACTGTGGTCACCTCCAGGTGAGATACAAAGAGGGCTTCAGAGATGTGAGTAGAGGAGGCACCCTCTGAGACCAGGAGGGCAGATTGGGCCATCACTCAAGGAAAGGATGAAAGGAAAGAGAAGGCAGCTCTGAGGTCCTATGGCCAGGACTGGGTTTACACTGAGCCCTGCCACTCTCTGCTTTGTGTTGACCAGAGCCCCTCAGTGCTGCCTCTCTCTGATCCTCCTCATACCCACGACTCAGGGATGCCCCCCCCCATCTTGGCAACCTCCCCAGCTCAGCCCCTCTACTCCCACCATGCCAAATTAGACAAAACCTAACTCAGAGGCGAGAGGATTGGGCAAAACAATCGTATCTACTGACTTAAAAAACAGCCAAGCAATTTTTTTCAATCTTTCTCATCAAATGTAGAATTCCAAAAGTCTTAGGCGTTATTACACCTTTGACCTGAACTCATTGATTAGTGATTTGATAGTGCTGTTCTCTAAATTTTCAGATGGTGGTCTGCAAAACCAAAGATCTAGAACTGTTGATGTGAATGACCTGTCTTGACTAATTGTCCACTCCCTGCTTACCCTAGCTTCCAGTCCTTATCCAGCTCCTGGTCTCTCCCTGTGACTATCTGTCAGGACCTTGTGAAAATGGGGGTGTCTGGAATGGCAGAGAGTACCTCTGCCCTGAAGGCCTCCATGGCCCTTTCTGCCAGTGGCAAAGGTCCATCCTCATGAGAGGTGAGAAAGATGCAGCTCCAAGACATCTTTGGGGAGGGGTGGGGTACAGACAGGAGGGATGAGAAGCCGCATGCCCTGCCCTTTCAAGGAAGTCCCCTCATACTATCCTGTAGAATTCCTAATACTCCCTACCTTTATAACACTATTGTCAAAAAGATTCTTTTCATATTTGGTCTTTTCCATCTCATAAGCAGGAAAGAGGAGCTGGGATTGTAGTCCCACATTACATAGGAGAATAGAGTCCTACACATGTAATCGCATGTTCTAAGTGGTGAAGAGGTGACAGAATGAGACGTCTAGATGCAGGATACATTCCCAGCATTCTTATACTCAGGCAACTGTAGTCTATTGAGTGGGCTATGGGGCCAAGGAGTAGGAGGAACTCACTTGGGCCACAGGGTGGCCCAGGTAGAAGTGGTAGTGTGGCTAGCTCTTGAGTAAGTGTGTCTGGAGAGAACAGACAGGGGGCGAATTATCCATGGAAATACGCCTTAGCTCTCCTGTTCTTCCTGGGTCTGTGAGAACTGCTAGGATAGAGTGTGTGTGTGTGTGGGGGGATGGTCTCACATGTAAGACATGAGGAAGAGAGACTTGTCAGACTAAGTAACAGCCAGATGACTCAAGGAGAATATGTGGTCTGCAAATCACAGAATGTGGGGAGCAAAAGGAATGTGCATGGGGCATTTGTGTGAGTACAAATGTCCTTTCAAATTTATGCCAGAGTGCCCAATAAATAGACATGTCCCAGAGTGCTGAGGGAAGAAGGTGTAGGCAATTTTGGGCAGAATATATGTATATCTGAACAGCCATACAGATTTGTCAAAATCTGTAACCATACAACTAACAATCCAAGCCATAAATCATAATCAACATCCAGAACCTCATGTAGTAACACCTTGCTCTCTAGACAAACTAGTATATTCCAGAAGGGACACAAGTCTAGATCATCACTGGTAAATTGTCTAAATATACAGATTCCTCTGATATTTCTAGTACCTCTGAAGAGAGAAGTTGTGCTTCAGTCTCACAGGTTGACCAGCTATCCGGGACAGATTGTCACTAAAATCAGTGACAAATTCACAGACCACAGCATTATCTCTGATTTTTTTTAAACCCACAGGGTCATCTGCAACCACCCTTACCAACTATGGATACACATCGACTTCCAATAACTCCGCTACCCCTTCAGCCACATCCACTTCTATGGAATCCAATGTCACCACAGCTGGTTCAGTGTCATCAAATTCTACAGTCTCATTTTATACTACAAGTTCTTCTAATTCTTTGAGCCCCAGTGGATTTTCTACCACAACTTTGAACACTGGTAACAGCATGAAAACTTACACTGAATTGACTTCTGTCTTCACAACCAGTCTTGAGTTGTCCAAATCAACTGTTTCCTCTGGGACCTCCTCTACCTGGGAAGATAGTGCTGCATTCACTTCAAGCACCGGTCATCTATCTACCACTCCTACTGTCTCAGCTCAGACAGATTCAGACCTCACAGAAGGACTGACTGTGTATACAGGCACCCCTGATTTGTCCAAGCTTACAGTTACCTCAGACAGCACCGTTAGCAAAGGGGATGGAATGTCCAGGTTCAACGTAGGGCCTATGGAATCTTTTACATCAGGGACTGCTGACTCCTTTTCTACCCATGTTGATAGTGGACTAGCAACCCCATCCTTTGCTGTAAGGTCCACTTTCTACATTGCCCCCTCCGAGTTGTCCACACCAAGGTTTCTCACCCACTCCTCCCACAGCACAGATGATGCAAGTCCTGCCTCCACATCCAGCCCCAGTGAGCTCTCTATCCCCACTCTAGGTGCTGGCCAAGGGGACTCAACTCTCACAGGGGAGACCACCATCCCCAGCACTGTGCCAGCTTCATCTGAGCCCCAAGCATCATCCCCGGTTTCCCATGCCCCAGGCGCTGGGAGTTCTGTGGCTCCATGGAGCCCTGGGGAGGCATCCCCCAGCCCAGCTGTCTCAGGAACACCTGCCACTGGTGTCATCCTGAAACTCACAGACCACACTATCATCTCTGATTCTTCTGCACCCACAGACACATCTGTAACCACCTTTACCAATGAGGATGGGAGTCCTGCGTCCACCCCAAGGCCCAGTGACACCATGTCCACCTCTAGCAGTTTTGGCCAAACCACCACGTCCTTTCCGGTGGCATCCACAGTCTCCACGAACCTCTCTGATTCATCAGATCCAACATTTTCACCTGACACTTCCCATACTACTGACAGGGCAAGTCCTTCATCCCCTCTGGGTCCAGGTCAAACACCTACCAGCCCTGTGGTATCTGGACAAACAGCCACCTCGACTTTCAGGAAGGAGACGACTGGCCACTCACAGATTTCAGATCTATCAAGACCCTCGGCTTCTGCTGCAACATCCTACACCAAGGCTGAAGGAGGGGCCACGTCCACTTCAAATCCTGGCCAGCAGTCTTCCTCCTCTGTGATCTCGGGACAGACAGCCACAGGCCTGACCGAGGGGCCCTCTGTCAATACAGATACAGCCAATGGGTCCAAACCTACCAGTACCTCAGACGGCACAGTGACCAAGGACGATGGAAATTCTGTTTCCCTTTCGGGGCCTGCTGAATCATTTACTACTCCCAGTGGTGATCCTCACACAGCCACATCTTTTCCTCCAGGATCGCCTTCCAACACCCCCACCTCAGAGGTGTCTGCCCCAACATTTTCGCCTTACTCCTCCTACAGCACAGATGATGCAAGTCCTGCTTCCCAGTCAGGCCCTAGTGGTGTATCGACCACCACTGTGGTCTCTGAACAATCAGCCATGACCGTCACAGGGATGCCAACTGTCCACACCACTTCCGATTCACCTGAGTCCCTGGTTTCTTCCGACAGCTCCAGAACCTCAGGCCCTGGCAGTTCTGAAGCTCCATCGAGGCCAGGAGACTTCTCTACCAGCCCAGTTGGTTCGGGACCAACTGTGACCACAGTCACCCAGAAATCCACAGACCACAGCACCATCTCTGATTCTCCTCAACCTCCGGACTCATTGGCATCCCCTTATACCAAGGGTGATGGAAGTCCCGTGTCTACAGCAAGTCCCACTGAATCTTTAGCCACCTCTCCAGGTTCGGGACCATCAGCCTCACCCAGTGCTATGGAGTCTACATTCTCCTCAAGCGTCTCAGAGTCACCTGAATACACAGTGTCTTCCTATACTACAGGCTCTCCAACTCCCTCTCCCCAGGTTGGATTTTCCACCACTTCCCTGACCACTGGACACAGTGCTACAGCTTCTACTGGGTTGCCCTCTGTCTTCCCAAGTGTGTCTGATTTGTCCCAAGCCACCATTGCTTCTGAAACCTCCTATACGGCGGATGACAGAAGTGCGGTGCCCTCTTCAAGTCCTGGCCAGCTGTCTACCACACTCTCTGTCTCAGCACAGACATCCTCGGGCCTCGTGGAGGGATCCAGTGCTTATCCAGGCACCCCTCACTCATCAAAACCTACAGTTAGCTCAGTCAGCACCATTAGCAGAGGGGATGGAGTTCCTGCTTCCACATCAGGGACTGCTGACTCCTTTTCTACCCATGCTGATGGCGGACAAGCAACCCCATTCCTTGCTGCAGGGTCCACTTTCTACACCGCCCCCTCCAAGCTGTCCACACCAGTGTTTCCCACCCAGTCCTCCCACAGCACAGATAATGCAAGTCCTGCCTCCACATCCAGCCCCAGTGAGCTCTCTATCCCCACTCTGGGTCCTGGCCAAGCAGACTCAACTCTCAAAGGGGAGACAACCATTCTTGGCACTGTGCCAACTTCATCTGAGCCCCCAGCATCATCCCCAGTTTCCCATGCCCCAGGCACTGGGAGTTCTGGGTCTTCGTGGAGCCCAGGGGAGGCATCCCCCAGCCCAGCTGTCTCAGGAATAACTTCCAGTACAGTCCCCTTCAAGCCCACTGAGTACAGTATCCTGCCTGGTTTTTCTCAACCCACAGGCTCATCTGCAACCACCTTTACCAAAGAGGATAGAAGTTCTGTGTCCACATCAAGGTCTATTGAACCTTTTACCACTTCTGTTGGTGATGACCAAAAAACTTTTCCTCCTGGATCCACCTTGAATACAATAATCTCACCGGTGCCTACAGCTACATCTTCTTTCCACTCTTCCTACAGCACAGACAAGACTAGTCCTGGTTTTCCATCAAGCCCTAGTGAGCTCACTCACCCAAGTCTATTGTCTGAAGTAACCACACTGACTGTCACAGAGGAGTCAATTGTGTATACCAGTGTTTCTGATTTGTCCATATCTACTGTTTACTCTGAATCTTCTTTTACCAAATTTGAAGGAAGTTCTGCATCCTCTTCAGGTTCTGGCCACCTTTCTACCACCACAGGTATCTCACAACATACATCCTTAAGTCTAAGTGATGGGTCTACTGTCTATACACACACTCCTGACTTGTCCATACCTACAGTGATTTTGGACACGACTCTTTCCAAAGAGAGCACAAGTTCTGCTTCTACTTCAAGTTCAGGTGGAACTTTTCCGTCTACATGTGGATATCAAGAAACACCCACATCCTTTACCGTGGAATCAACTGTCTCCACAATCCTCTCAGATTCATCAAATCCAGCAGTTCCACATGATACCTTCTATACTACTCATAATGCAAGTCCTTCTTCCTCATCTGGTCCTGGTGAATTAATTTCCACTACTCTGGTCTCTGGGCAAACAAGCGCATCCCTTCCTGAAGCATCCACTGTCCCCACAACCATATCTGATTTGTCTCATTCCACTGATTCAGTGGTTACCTCCTCCACCACTGTCAAGCAAAGTTTTATTTCCTCACCAAGCTCTGCTGAATCATCCTCTACCACCTCAGTCTCTGGACAAACAGCCACAATTTTCATGGGAAAGCCAACTGTCTACACCATTTCTGATTTATCTGGTTCTACAGTTTCTGTTGATACCTCCTCTACCATCCCTATTGGGGGTCCTGCACCCTCATCAAGTTCTAGCTTGTTGCCTTCCACTACCATCACAACCATCACTGAGGAATCCAGTGTCTTCACCACTACCACTTATTCCTCCAAAACAACTGATTCATCTGATGCCCCCCAAACCACTGAAGATCTTAGTCCATTATCTTCATCAAGCCCCATCCGTTCCTCTTCACCCCCTGCCACCTCTGGACAAATGCCCACCACCTTGGATGAGAATTCTACTTTCTTCATCACCAATAGTGTTTCTGCCAAACCAATGATTTCTACTTCTATCCCCTCTGCCACGGACAGCCCTAGTCCTGCATCCCCATCAGCTCTAACTTTCTCCTCTACAACTAGACTTATATCCAGACCAACAGCTACCACCTTCAGTGGAGGATCTACTATCTTTCAAAGCAGTGCAGGGATACCAAATGCAACAATATCATCTAACAGCTCCCAAACCCTAGTCCCTGGTGCTTCTTCTTCAGCCTCACCTATCCCTGGCTTCTCCTCCAGGCCAGTCCCTGACTCTTCTTCAGCCCTTACAACTTCTTCTGGTTTTTCTCCTCCTCTGTCCTCCACTCCACCTGGCTCTACCCATGCTCCAGTCCCTGGGTTGTCTACCTCTTCAACCCTCCATCCCCTGTTCACTAGCACACACACAACTGTGAGGACGACCCAGTCTTCAGCTATTACACCAAGTAAGTCTTTTCGTATGTCACTCTGTGTGCCTCTCCTGTCCATCTTCTCTCATCAACTAATCAGCTTTGATTTGACCTCTTTGTGGTCTTGTTCCACCCTTCCATTGCCTTCTAGTTGTCAGTCAATATCATCCACAGGAATGGTTATTGTTTTTTCTTTTCTTTTCTCTTTTGATTTGTAGGGCTTTTGCTTTCTTCACTCATCCCCTCTCATCTTTTGTTTCCTTCTTTCTCATTGTCCCTCCTTCTTCCCCCCGACCTTGGGCTTGAGGTGGTGGCAGAGGGTTCCATCCTCCTCTTTCAGTGTAATGCATAAATGATGGGTACTGGAATGGGAGCCAGTATTTTTGTCCTTTGGGCTTCCATGGTGACTGACGTGAATTCTACCCCTTCACAGGGCAGTGTCAGAATGGGACCATATGGAACGGAGAAGAGTGTGTCTGTGTCCAAGGCTTCTTTGGTTACCAGTGCAAGTCCCTTATAGACTCCTTCCTCCTAGGTAATGAACTTTTCTGAGACCTGCAGATTGTCCCTATGCTCCTTAACCACTTAAATTGGAAGGCAAAGCTGGAAGGATTATCTGCTACCACTATCTCATTGTGCAGGTGGATGAGAAAATATGACATTTACCTAGACCCAAATGCTTAGGTAGAACACAGACCTTCTGACTCCTTCAGGGCTCTTTTCACTAGCTCCTCTGCCCCTTGGATCAAGATGTTTCTAACCCAGCCTTTTCTGGAGCCCTCCGCTTAGCTCTCTCTGGGTCATGATCCTGACCACTAACGCCTCATGGTGTTCAGAGACAAAGGGCAGAAGTTTCAGTGACTCCTACTTGCCTCCTGGATTTCCATCCACCCTCCTACCCACTTTCTCTACCTCCATGAGACCAGCAGGTAGAGAATTAACCAATCCCAGAAGACATTATTGGGAGGTTGTTATCTCATGCATAATATGGCTATTCCCACAGAAATCCCGGAAAAAGTCAATGCCACTTTAGGTGTGACAGTGAAAGTGACTAATAGGAATTTCACAAAAGCCCTGAATAACATATCCTCCCCGGTGTACTGGAACTTCACTCAACTATTCGAGAGTCAGGTAAGAGAAGGAAAATCCCAGATTCCTCAATATGGATGTCCAATGTCCAATGTCACTGAGGATACAGGGGCTCATTCTGACTGACTTTGGAGTTCCTCAGCCCATGGATCCCTTCAGTCTTCTCAATTCCTGGGTGGGGGATCCTCTGAGAGCCCCCTTCCTTGAGTACCACCTCACCCACATCCTGGGGGAGGGAGCATCCCTATATGTATACTTTTCCTTCCTTCTTTTCTATGAGCTAATTCCATGGGTTCCCTGGGGGAAGGGGGCCCTGGAACTGCCTCTGAGACAGGGAACAGGGGCTGTTGCATGCTCCAAGCCTGTATGAGCTCAGCTACCTCATTTATTTCAGATGGATAAAGCTTACATGAGCAAAGACTTTCCCCAGTACAGAGGCGTGATCATTAGGAGACTGTTGTGAGTATGTGGGGGGGGGGTCAGATTTATAGACTGTGGGAAGCCCCCTCTCTCTGCTCTCTTGTCTTCTCCCATCTTGAATGAGTATCAGTACCTAGCTGGACCAGAAGGACGCCCAGCCCACAGGCAATACCAGAAGGTTCTGAGCCATTCATTTATTCATTCATTTATCCTTCATCCATTCAACAAGCTTGTACTGAAAGCCTACCTACCCTGTGGTATAGGTGCAGGGAACACAATGGTCCTGGTTTTCATGGAGCAAAGAATGGCAGAACACAGCAAAATGGCTGTGCAATATGGTTAGAGTTAATGGTAAGAGACACACAGGGTGCAATGGGAGAGGTTGAGTGCAAGTTGGTGAGGTGGAGGAAAATCTTTCTGGAAGAAATGACAGCTAAGCTGAGGCTAGAATCACGAGGGGGAACAAGCCAGGTGGAGGGAATTGAGGAGCCTAAGGTGAGAGAGAGGAGGGTAGATTCCAGGAACATAAAGAGCAGTTGACAGCTTGAAATCATGGTGGGAGAGGAGGTGGAAAGATGACCCGTACCAAGTTACTTAATCTTGAAGCATCAGTAGTTTCGGCCCACCTGGGAAGGTATCTGATTTGCACTACAGACAGCTCAGTCTGGCTGCAGGACTGAGAATGCACGGACAGGGGATGGAGATTATAGTGACCTGGACCAGAGAGGTGACAATGCAGAAGAAAAATAGTCCAGTGTGAAAGGTCTTTAGGAAGCAAGACCAACGGATCATAGGGATTTGATGGGTGTTTGGAGAGAAGGAGGGATGACACCAGATTTCTGGGCCACTAGGGGTGTGGAGTGCCCTTTGTTGAGATGAGGAAGGTTAAGAAGGAGGGAGATGGGAAAGAAGATGGTAAGTGGGCTGTGTGGAGTCTCAAGTGCCCAGGGCCCAGCCACATTGAATGGCTGAGTAATGGAGCAGCATGTGGTGGAACATGTAATAAAAAGTATCTGCATCAGAGACACTGGAAGAAGGTTTCCCTGGATAGAAGTTGCTGGAAGCCCTGGGAGTAGACCAGATGGCCTGGGGATGGTCACAGCCCAGGGACTAACATTTCCCAGGAAAGAAGCGTGGGAAGCACCAGCATCTAAGGGATAGGGAGGAGAAGCAGAGTGGCAAGATGTAGACAGAAGTGTGGGAAGGGAGCCTGGAGGGTGTCTTGTCCCAGCAGGGAAAGAGGGAGATCTTGTCAAGGGCCTGTGGGGTTCCATGCCTCAGCGTCCTCTAGCCCCCCCTCACCCCCTGCCCAGTACCAGCGCTTATTTCCATCTCCATTTTGGCACAAGGTTTTGTTAGTTTTTGTCCTCCTGTGTCTTGTTCCTGACTTCTCTGTCACAATGGCTGTGACTGGTGACAGACCTTGTCTTAAGATCTCTCAGTGCCCAATTGGCCACCTAACAAGGAGCTTCTGGGTTGGAATCTTGTATTTCTAAAGCGACCTCATGTTTCTTCATTTCTAAAAGCATGCTTATTTGGTTTTCAAAATACAATCCAACAGACTCTATTTAAAATTTTTAATTTAAAATATTTTTTATTGTGGTAAAATACCCATAACATAAAGTTTGCCATTAACCATCAAATGAATCATTTTAAGTGTATAGTTCAATGACATTAAGTATATTCACATTGTTGTGCAACCACCACCACAGTCCATCTCCAGAACTTTCTCATCTTCCCAAACTGAAACTCTGTACCCTTTAAACAATAACTCTCAATTCCCCCTCAAACCACCTTGGGCAACCCCCATTCTATGTTCTGTCTCTATAAACTGGATGACTCTAGACACTTCATATCAGGACTCACGTAAATACTCATACAGGATTTGTCCTCTTGTGACTGGCTTATTTCACTTAACACAATGTCCTTAAGTTTCATCCACATTGTAGTATGTGTCAAAATTTTCTTCTTTTGTAAGATTGAATACATTGCATTGTACTGTATACCACATTTTGTCTGTCTGTTCATCCATCAATGGATGCTTACTTAGTTTGCTTCCACCTTTTAGCTATTGTGAATAATGCTGCTGTGAACATGGGTGTACCAATATGTCTTCAAATCCCTGCTTTCAATTCTTTTGATCATATGGTAATTCTGTTTTTAATTTTTTAGGGAACTGCCTTACTGTTTTCCGCAATGGTTGTACCATTTGACATTCCCACCAACAGTGCCCAAGTGTTTGATCTTGCCACATCTTCAACCAAGAGCCTTCCATTTTTAGGAATGAATTTCACCCAATGGCATTTATTGTGATCACTGATATTTTGGAATCTTAGATCGTTTGACTCTGCAGCTTCCCTCCAGGATATTAACTGTTGGAGGGAAGAGTCCTCTAGTCTGTCCTGCCTCTGTGTCACATAGCTAATTGTCTCTCATCACCCCTCTTGCTTTGTGAGCCCCACTTTCTGGAAGGGTGGGAGACCCAAGGTGACTAATGAATCACCGAGTTCTGGTTCTAGGAATGGCAGTGTTGTGGTGGAACATGATGTCGTTATGGAGGCAAACTACACTTCAGATTACCAGAAACTGTTTGAAAACCTCGCTAAAATCATAAAGGTCAGGATTATGAATGAGACCAAAAGGCTATCTGGTGATTCTGAAGTGTGCAGAGGTAGGCCCACACAAAACCCCTTGATGGAGGTGGGGAAAGGATGGGAGGGGTCCCATAGGGTGATCTCAGCCTCTCCCCACCCTACATCTCTCTTCTTTTCTGGAACTCCAGAGGCCTCCCTATAGGGATCCTGAAGCCAGACCTGGGTGCCTTCCCCAGACTCTCCAGTGCCCTGAGCAGCTTTTCCCAGTCTCGGGCTCAGGTTGTCCCCAGCCCTAATGTCCCCATCTGAGCCTGCTTACAGGCCCAGCCACACCTAGGGATGGGCCAAGACCCTAGTAGAGCAGAGGGCAGTGTTTATGTCTTGTTCTTTTCCACCATGCTTAGCAGCCTCCTCACCTCTGTGTTACGATGAGGAAGCCACTATTGTGAGCAAGACTGTGAAGCTGGGCTTTGACCTGCAGGGTAAGCAGCTCCACAGGGTGGTGGACAGTAAACGTGGGGGTTGGGGGCACTTGAACCAGGCTAATGCTTGCTGCCCACCCTTCACCCCCAGAGCAATGCGCTCAGAAGGCCGCGAAGGACTATGCCCAGTTCTACTATGTGGATGAACTGGATGGGAAGCTGGCCTGTGTGACCAAGTGCACCTCGGGGACAAAGTTGCAACTGAACTGTCATGAGGGTGAATGTCAGCTGCAACGAAGAGGTCCCCGCTGCCTGTGAGTGTCCAGCCCCCCTAAGGCCAGTGCCCACTCTCTCTGGTGGTAGGACTGCACGCTCCACCACAGTCATGGAGCAGGGGTGAGGAGGGGGAGGCAGAGGGGGTCAGGCAGAGCTCACAAGGTGCCTCCTCTCTCCCATCATCCCTCTTTGTTCTACCTGGGTGTCCCTTCACCCCTCACCCCCATCAGAGGGAGGAGGGGGTGCAGTTTACAGACGTGGGCATCCTAAGACTTGAGCGAGCCCCTTCCCAAAAAAGTTCCAGTTACCGGGCGCCTGGGTGGCTCAGTGGGTTAAGCGACTGCCTTCGGCTCAGGTCATGATCCTGGAGTCCCGGGATCGAGTCCCGCATCGGGCTCCCTGCTCGGCGGGGGGTCTGCTTCTCCCTCTGACCCTCTTCCTTCTTGTGCTATCTCTCATTCTCTCTCTCTCAAATAAATAAATAAAATCTTTAAAAAAAAAAGTTCCAGTTACCAATTTCCAAATCTATATCTATAGATCTCTATCTCTATCTTTCCTTTTCCTATCACTATCCTAGCCACAATGCCATTATCTCCTCTCGCTACATCTGGGGCACTAAGTTCGGGAGAGCACAAATTAAAGCATAAAATATAAAATTGGTAACAGGCCAGTCAGGGTGCCAGCTAGAGATTAGATGGGTGGACATCAAGTGTCTGGGATGAGGCATCCAACACTCAGATTCTGAAGCCTGCTCTGTAGTAGGGGACCCCCCACCCCCTCACTGCCCCTTAAGTGCTAGGGAGCCTCCTAACCTGGGTCCCTCCGAACCAGTGCCTGCCCCCTTGGAGGGAGAGCCAGTTTCCTGTGCTTTGGCATTCATCTTTTTTTCCTTTTGGGAGAGTGGGTGTGAGGGATGCTAGTGGATTGGCTGATCTTGCCTGTGTCCCCAGATGCCCGACCTCGGACACGCACTGGTACTGGGGAGAGACTTGTGCCTTGAGCACCAGCAAGAGCCTGGTGTACGGAAGTGTGGGAGCTGTGGGAGCAGTGCTGGTGGTCACGGTGGTGGTCCTCACCGTCTTCCTCTGCCGATCCCAGAGAAAACTGCACAGGTGAGCTTCTGGGGCTGGGCCCAGAGATGGGGGACCACAGCTGGAACATCCCAAGGCTCTGCTCCTTCTAGCTCAGCATTCGGAGGCCTGATGGCAACCCAGCCCCTCTCAGCTCTGGGTAACAGCAAAAGGCAGCCTGCTGATCTGATCTGATCTGTTTGGCAGAGAAATGCATCCAAAAACTTGGGTCCTGAAATTGGATTCTGTAAAGACATTACTTGGTGTTAAGTAGCACCTTGGACTGTCAGAGGGAGTTGCTCTGGGCCTGGTCCAATGCTCCCATCTCATAGATAAGGGAAGGAGGGCCACTGAGGGAAGGGCAGGCAGGTCACAGTGATGTTGTTTTATTTTCTGCTACTGCCCTGGGGAGAGGCCCTTCCCTGACTCAGGGCTTGGCCGTGACAGCCCTTTCCAGAAGCCAAGGGTTAGGGCCCTCTAGGCCCCCTCCTCCACCTCCCTGCCCCCAACTGTTAATGGCGTTTCTATTGGCAGGGAAGAATACAGCTTGTCTCAAGAGTGGCACGGAGAAGATGTTCCTGGCAGCTTCCAGAACATAGGCATCTGGGGAGGTACTTCTCACTGGGAGCAAGCTGATGGGTCAAGAAAGGCCGAGAAAATGCTATGGCCAGACTCAGTGTGGCCGTGGGTGCTAGCTGGCTTTGTGTGTGCTGTGGATGCCAGGCTCTGCCGGCTTCTCTGTGGCCTCCTGACCCCGAGCCCCCACGCAGCCCCTGCCAAGCCTCGTCTTTTCTCAGCTCCTCTCTATCACTCCCGTCTGCATGTGGCCCACACTCACTTTTTCCCTCTTCCATGCCAGACTGTACCACTGTCTGGAAGGTTCCCCTTGCTGGGGGCTCTGCCTGTCCCAATCCTGCTCTGTTTCCAAGATCTGGTTCAAATACTCCCCCTCCTTAGAGCCTCCCGTGTGTTCGGGCTCTTCTGATTCCCAGCTGGCGTGGAAAACCTCCATGTCACATCTGCTCTGATCTCTCACTGAACGGAGATGAACGATCTCTGTCCCCCACCATCCCTGCGCTGGGGCAGGTTCTGCCTTACCAGTTCCTCCTGGCAAACACCATGGAGGGGCTACAGGCATGGCTGAGAGCCGGATCCTGCCCCCAGAGAGCGGCCCCTGTGAGAGCATCAGATGCACACACCGTTAGCGGGAGGACAGAACCATGCCCTGGGCTCCAGGGGCATAGAAGGATGCCCGAACCAGCCAGGGTGGGCTGGGATCAGAAAAGCCTGCAGAGGGGGACATCACCTGAGCCTGTCTGCAGGCTGGGGCAGTGCTGCGAGCTGGTGAGTAAGCCGTGTGCTTCCTGCTTCCAGAAACACAGGTCCCAGTGAGGTCATGGAGGTCTCTGTGGGCTGTGATGGGGAGGGGGACCCACCGGAGGGGCTTTAGGAGAGGGAGGCCAGACATGCATTTTGAGCAGCTCACTCAGGTGGACTTGAGGGGGACCTCAAGCGGGGAGACCAAGGAGAAGCCTCTGCAGTCATGCAGGGGAAGGAGGATGAGGCTGAGTAGGGGTAGTGAGGATGGGAGGAGTGGACAGACCCCAGGGAGCTGGGCGGGGCTTGTCCCTCACAGGCTGGGGAAGGGAGAAGGTCCGGATGTGGGGGGGCACTACCTGGAGGGGGCAGAGGCAGCAGTGGGGGACACGGCTGAGTACGGGGAGGGGTGTTGGCCAGTGGGCAGCTGGGAGCATGCAGGCAGGGGAGAGAGCAGGATGAAGGGCAGAGTCCCTGGGACAACCTTGGAGGAAGCAGAGAAGAAACGGTCATGGAGGCTGAGGAGGGAGGCAGGTGCAGGACTCGGAAAATGGCTGCTGAAAACACGCCAGCTACAAGAGAAGATTCTGGGTATAGTTTCTGCTTGCCGCGGTTCCCGCTGCTGGAGGGAGTGTGTGCTGGTGACCCCTGAGCAGTGCCTTCCTCCTGTTCCACCCTCGCCCAGGTCACCCCCAAGCCTGCCCACGGCCATGACTTTTGACCCCGAGGCACGCAAGGGGCTGTGGTTCGCTCCTGTCCTCTCGTCACACCGGGCCAGTTCCCCGGGCACGCTCCGGAGCGACCTCATAGACTAGCTGCAGCGGTGGGAGGATGGATGGGCAGTGGGAGATGCTTTCGGGAAAATATGGGACTGACTCTTCAAACCTGTCCCTCTTACTGGAAAAGGCCCCCGTCTGTGTCTCTCCAGCCTCCCCCAGGCTCACTCAGCCTGGCCCCTCTTTCTGCAGGTGAGAATCTGAAGGAGAATGCATTCAGCCTTAAAAACATCTACAGCCAGTTTCGGCCCTCCCTAGAGAATGTTGACCCTACCACAGAGGTGACTGGGAGCCCCTCCCCGGCTAGGAGCTGTTCCCTTCCCCCCAGCCATGCCACCCACCACCCTGGGGCTACCTGGGGAGGGTGGGCACCCTTGGTCTGGAGACAGCTAACTTCCATGGGATATGGCCATTGCTGAAGGGCCCCCGTTGGCCTCACCTCCTCTCTCCGCGCCCCCCCCCCCCAGCTCCACATCCAGAGGCCCAGGGTGGTGACAACTGCTCAGTAAGCGAGGCAGGGGCTTCTGCCCCTCATCCAGATTTGGACAAGACAGCGGCAGACAGAGAGCCCACCACAGTGCTACTCCCCCACCTCCCCCGTTGGTCAAAAGGAAACAGACGTCAGAGCCCAAGGTGGTCCTGCTCAGGCTGGTGGGCTTGGCCGGGCCCCTGCTGTGCACTCGCCTCTCCTCCATCGCCCTCTATCCAGGGGCCCCAGTGCTGCCCAGACACCCCAACATCTTTGCTCCATTGACTCACCACTCTGGAATTTGCCTCCCAATAAAAGAGCAAGGTTTAAAGTACAGAGCTGTGAGTGGTTTCTTTTTCTCTCCCTGCGGGGGCCTGGCTCCCCACCTGGGGCTCCAGGGAGCCCTTCTTGGGGAGAGCACTCCTCCCAGGATTAGATGCCAAATCTGGACATGGGACACTCGCCACTCTCAGTCCCTTCCTGTGACTGCATGTCGAGCAAGGAACATGGACCCCCTTCTTCTGCTCCAGGCTGGGGCAGGATCAGGCCCACCTCTGCCTGAGGTCACCGTGGAAGATGAGCCTGGGATCAGACCTTGGGGGCCTCAGACCCAGGGAGTGAGGAGTGGGGGCCCAGAGAAGGCTAAGGAGTGAGCCCTCAGCTTTGCTGACCTTGGGCGGGGGCAAGGTGCCTCCGGATGGCCATGGAAGCTTGTGCCCACCTGTGAACTCAGAGATAGATCTCTGGGCCCATAGATCCAAGAAAGCAGCCACCCCAGAGCTGGGCACTGGCCCAGGTGTGGCCATGATTTGAATCCTGGTGGGGTACACACAGGGCCAGTAAAGAGAGCTTGACACAAAGGGAGGGGAGTGTCCTTACCGGAGGCTGGAATTGAACAACAGGCGCCCTTCTCCTCCGGGGTTCAGGCCCAGCTGCTTCTCCTCCACCCTCTGAGTCCCTCCAGGGGTCTTCTCCGTTCTCCCAGGCTGCTCAGGCCCCTGTGCCTGCCCCTCTATTGGGGTGAAAATGCTGATGGCCCGCGTGCTTGTTGTGTACTGCCTGGAGAGGGAAGAGCTCCCCTCCCTCTGCCCTTTGGCCCGAAATAAAATCCACACCCTCCCCTCCCGCAGCATGAGAGAAGCTCATTCACTGACTCAGGTGGGCTGGCCCCAGTTCTCCAGAGTCTCAGGGATCAAAGGGCTCTGGGGCCCATTTATTACTGGGGTTCCTTGGCTGACATTCATTTTGCTCATTCTGGCGAGAGTGAACAGCAGGTGCACTGTCCTCTGAGCTCTGATGTTGAGACTGGTGACCAGGATGCTCTGCCTGCTGCCCCTTGTCCTTCAGCTCCTGTCCCGCCCTGTGGCTGCTGCCCACGGTGAGTGAACCCTGGCCTTGCCTCCTCTCCTGGGTCTGCCCAGGCCCAAGGGAAGGCTGCTTCCTGGGGGGCACAGGTGGGGGTATCTTTTGCCTGGAGCTCAGCCTCGTGCCCCTCACCTTCTCCTTCCCTTCCCGGCTACATGTGGTTTTGGGGTGCATCCAGGTTAGTCTCTCTGAGCCTGCTTCCTCCCTAAAAGGAGACAAGAGGTGAGGCTTGCCAGGGCCTGAGGATTCGATGCAATACTCCCCGCACGGCCCCTGGCATATGGCAGATAGATGCTCGGCTGATGTTAGGATCTGTCCTTACCCCTTGGATATGCCCCCCAACCACCTGGTCACCTCCCACCAAATGTCCAGGCCTTCTTTTCATGACGGGACAAATGCTTGAAGTCTCTGCTCTCACTCTCATCCTGGCCATTTCTGCATCACCCCACCCCTGCCTTGTGCCCCGAGGATGTCCCATGGGCTGTCAGGCATCCCAGTACCAGGAAAGGGGCCACTGCTGTAGCCAGATGGGCACAAGATGGGGCTTTGGGAGCCCCAGATTCTAATCCTGCGGTGAAACAGCTCTGTGCCAGGGGGCAATTCAGTTCATCTCAGACCTCAGTGTCTTCCCTTAAAGGACATGGGTTGGGCCCACTAGGGGTTCCTTGGCCAAGGGGACTGGGCTCAGGTTGGCAGAGGATGACAGGGGGTACTGATCAGACCCTTCAGGAGTTCCCTCTGCCACTCGCCTGTCCCCAGAGAGAGAGGGAAGGGAAAAGCCAGGAACCAAACTGCCAGCCTCAGGTTCTCCCTCCCTGAGACGTCCTCCTGGGATGGCCTGGCTGGGGTGGGAAGGGGACTTGGAGGCAAAAGTGGGGGGGGGGTGGCTGATGCTGAGCATGTAGATGGCATTCAAGTTGCCATGTCCTGGGCTTTGTCTTGCCCTGAGCTCACTACACCAGGAGCAGTAGGGGGGCTCCTGGTGCCCTGGCCCCAGACCTTGGGCCACCCTTCTCCGAAGAGGGAATGGGGTGGGAGCGGGGGAGAAAGTACCTGTGAGCATAATCCTGGAGCCTGTGGCCTCTTTGGCCCAAACCCACCCACAAAAGGTAGGGCCTTCTCTAGGGACCAGCCTGATGGCTGATGGGGCAAATGAAGAGGATGAGAGGAGGAAGGGGGGCGGCAGTCTGGGGCAGGGTGGGGCAGTGCTTGGCTTGGTCTAAAGGGCTGGTTCACTGACCTGAACCTTACTATGACTTGGCACAGACTCCCAATGTGACAGCACCCGGAGCTGTCACCTTATTAGTAATAAGAATGACACCCTCAGAAGAATGAATACCTACCATTTACTTCGACCTGGATGGAACTGGAGGGTATTATGCTAAGTGAAATGAGTCAATCAGAGAAAGGCAATTATCATATGATCTCACTCGTATGTGGAATATAAGAAATAGTGCAGAGGATCATAGGGGAAGAAAGGGAAAATTGAATAGGAAGAAATCCGAGAAGGAGACAAACCATGACAGACTCTTGACTCTGGGAAACAAACTGAGGTTTGCGGAAGGGAGGGGGGTGGGCGGATGGGGTAACCGGGTGATGGGCATTAAGGAAGGCACGTGATGTGATGAGCACTGGTTGTTTTTTTTTAAATTTTTTTATTATGTTAATCACCATATATTACATAATTTGTTTTGGTGTAGTGCTCCATGATTCATTGTTTGTTCATAACACCCAGTGCTCCATGCAGAATGTGCCCTCCTCAATACCCACCACCAGGCTAACCCATCCCCCCACGCTCCTCCCCTCCAGAACCCTCAGTTTGTTTTTCAGAGTCCATCATCTCTCCTGGTTCGTCTCCCCCTCTGACTTACTCCCCTTCATTCTTCCTCTCCTGCTATCTTCTTCTTTTTCTTTTTTCTTAAAATATGTTGCGTTATTTGTTTCAGAAGTACAGATCTGTGATTCAACAGTCTTACACAATTCACAGCGCTCACCGTAGCACATATCTTCCCCAATGTCCATCACCCAGCCACCCCCCCCCCCCCCCCCCCCCCCGACCACTCCAGCAACCCTCAGTTTGTTCCTGAGATTCAGAATTCCTCATATCAGTGAGGTCATATGATACATGTCTTTCTCTGATTGACTTATTTCACTCAGCATAACACCCTCCAGTTCCATCCACGTCGTTGCAAATGGCAAGATCTCATTCCTTTTGATGGCTGCATAATATTCCATTGTGTATATATACCACATCTTCTTTATCCATTCATCTGTCGATGGACATCTTGGCTCTTTCCACAGTTTGGCTATTGTGGACATTGCTGCTATAAACATTGGGGTGCACGTACCCCTTCGGGTCCCTACATTTGTATCTTTGGGGTAAATACCCAGTTGAGCACTGGTTGTTATACACAACTAATGAACACAACATCAAAAACTAATGCTGGGTTATATGTTGGCTAATTGAATAAAAAAAAAAAAAAGAGTGACACCCTCTTCCCAGGCACTGTCTACACTGTCCAGATTCTTAGTGACTTACCTCTAATAATGTCATTTTAGGCACCGTGATGTGCCTTGGTTGGGGAAGATGTTTCCAGCTCCCTCTCGTTCCTCCCCCCGCCCCCTCCTGGCCTCTCCCACATTCTGCACGCGATGGCTCATTGCATCTCTAGCCTCGGTCGCCCCCTCAGTGAAATGGAGCCTCTTTGCTCCCGCTTTCTAGGATTCTGTGGTCCCCTTTCTGCATCGGGCGTCAGCTGGTCTGTAGAGCTTTGGCATCTGACTCTCCCATGTGTCCTCTCTGGGGACCCAGAGCCACATCCCTTCTCAGGCTACTGGGCTGGGGATGCCTGAGTGGGGCGTGGGCCGCGAGGAAGAGCTTGGTGGCCTTCACCTGGCTCTTCCTGGCAGGCACACCCTCCCATGGCCACGGCCCCTCCTTCCAATACACCCTGATTATATTGCTTATCAGTGAAACACAACATCCTGGGCCCAGTTTGGTCCTGTCCAGCTGTGGCAAGTGCCTCTTACCTCCCAAACCCAGCACAAATGTGTCAGGCTTGAGTGCTCAGTCATCTCCCTCTGCCCTCTCTCTCACTCCCCATCCTGAGTGCCTTCACCCACCCATGTCCTCATCACCATCCTAATGTCAGCCTCCTGAGGGAGTCTAAGGAACATACACTCTAGAGGCTAGCTTCCCCCCCTCCTCCGTCAACAAGGTCTACCTCCTCTGAGGAGCCTTCCTGGGGGTCACCACAGACTTCTCTCCCCTTGAACCCATTGCTGCAACTACAAGAGACTGGAAAGAGTCTCACTCCCTGGACCACCATAATAAATTAGCACAACCCGAGTGGCTTAGAACAATAGGAAAAATCTTGTCTCATGGTTCTGGATGACAGAAGTCCAAAACCAAGGTGTCAGCAGGTGGTGGGGAAGGAAGGATCTGTCCAGGCCTCTCCCCTGGCATCTGGTAGCTGCTGCCAAGCTTGGCATTCCTTGCCTTGCAAGCACATCATCTGTGCCTTCATCTTTCCCGGGGGTTCTCTGTGTGCGCATGTTCCTGCGTCCAAATTTCCCTTCTTGTAAGGACACCGGTTGTTTTGGATCAGGGCCCACTCTACTCCAGTGGTGACCTCATCTTATGTAATTACATCTGCAACAACCCTACTTCTGGATGTCATGTTCTGTGGTCCTAGGAGTTAGGACTTTACCATACGAATCTGGGGAGGGGGACACAATCCAACCCCTCCCAGGGGCCCCGGGGGGGTGGTTAAAGCACAGAGGTAACCCCACACATGTGTTATGAAGGGATCCCTCTAGCTGCAGTGTGTAGGATTGCTTGGCTTGGAGGTCCGGGTGGGAAGTGGGGAGATGGGGCAGGAGGTTGGGTGAGAGTCCACAGCAGCGCTGACCCGGTGGTTTCGGGAGCCACGGCAAGAAGTGGATACGTCCAGGATACCAGCAGGCCTGGCTGATGGCACAGATGTGGGAGGCGAGCGGGAAAGAGAAGCAGAGTGCCTTCCAAGGGGCTAGGCTTCAGCAATCGGTAGAAGGCTGCTTGCTCCGAGGGGTCTAGCAAAGAACTCAGGAGAGTTTTGGACAGAGTCTGGGACGTCCACTTAATATCACCTGAAGATGTCAAGTCAAAATGGAAATCAGCTTGCCTTTGGGGGTTGGGGGGGCAGAGCAAGAGACACACACAGTGTAGAGGGCTGTATTTCCTAGGACTGAAGCAAGATCTTCCTGAGTTCTCCGTCCCATGCCCTGAGAATTTCAGGTTTTTCCATTTTGGCTGGTGGGAACAGCACTGCTCCCATCCTACATGAGAGCCAGGTCTCCTTCCTTCCAATCTTTTCCAGTGGCACTTCTCGGATCTTGGGGAGCTGTTTCATAAGCATGCTCTGATCAGTAGATTGTGTGGCGGATATCCAGGGGCCCCTCTGTGCAAGTCCGCCTCCCCAGTAATTCTGTCCTGTGAACTCTAGCTGCCTTGGTCTCTCAAGACCATGACGTGCATCTCCTCAACCCAGGAGATCTGCTGGGCTCCAGTTACGTTCTCCCTCCAGGCACTCTGCCTGGAAGCCCTCTCACATCAGTAAGCTAGGATCATCATAGGGCTCACCTTGTTTGTTTCCTTGTTTGTCTCTCAGGAACCATAGTCCTCTGTTGCCTGACATCCAGTGTATTGACAATCATCATTTCATATCTTTTGTATGGTGATGTGGTTATCTGGGGGCTGGGTGTGGTTTCAGGTAGGAGGGTGAATTCTGATCCCTGACACTCCATCTTGGCCAGAAGCAGAAGTATAATGCTTTGATAAGGCCTTTGACTAGTGTGCAATCTATTATACATACACGGCCAGTTAAATCACTTTCAACATTTCAAGTTACATTTATAAAATTAATACATTACATTTCCTATTGAAAGACTTCAGTGGTTTGATTAATAACAAAACCTTTCCAAGTATTCAAGAGACTCCATAAATCTAATACAGTAAATATAAATTTTTAAAAACTTCCCCCAAACCTTCAAGTCTAATACATTGGAAGTACCCAAGTGGTAGATCTTAAGTTCTCTTAAATGGTCTCATACTGTTTACAACCTTAGCAAGGTTTCAATGTAAAATGACAAGTCTAAATCAATTGTTTAATTACATATTATAAATTGAAACTACAAGGTTTGCATATTAGGCCAAATTCTCTTGAACATTACAAATATCTTAAATCCCAAGTGTGAAGAGATTATGTAATACGAAGGGTTTAAATTTCTTAAAGTGGGTTTACATTTCTTAAATATAATTAGAGTAAGTGTATCTGTTCCAAGAGCTTAAATGAAGCTCTTTCCCCCATTAGTTAGGATATTTTTGTATCTGCTATAACAAATATGCCCCAAGTGTATAATTGCTCAACCACAAAAGAAGATTTTTTTTCTTGCTCATGTAATAATACGAGGCAGACGTTCCTGGTTGGCAGGTAGCTTTCCTTCATGTGGTGATTCAGGGACCTAGGTTCCTTCTTCCTGAGGCTTCACTATTCTCTTGGGCCTCCTTTCCATCTGCCTCCAGTTGGCAGAGCAATGAGGACCACTACGGGAAGTTTCTGGGCTGGCCTGGAAGTGGCATGCTCACTTGTGCTCACGTTCCATTGGAAGGACTTAGTGACATGTGAATACTTACTTTCTTGAAATCTGATTCCCGAAGTAGGCAGCT
The DNA here is from genome assembly GCF_009762305.2 of Zalophus californianus. Taxonomy (NCBI): domain Eukaryota; kingdom Metazoa; phylum Chordata; class Mammalia; order Carnivora; family Otariidae; genus Zalophus; species Zalophus californianus. Next base: position 106,291,748 of record NC_045604.1, on the reverse strand, counting down.
GCTCCCTTTCCTACTGATGTACAACTTGATGTTGTCCCAACGTCTCAAAATCTTCAAGACCTCATCCCCCAAACCCCGGCCTTCTCACCTCACCTCTGTGTGAGCTAGGTCCTGATGCTTGATTTCTAGATCCTAAAACAAGCAAGGTGGCCCTTTCCAGAGGAGGTGGGGCTGGGGGTGTAGGGAAACAGAGAGGTTTTGAGAGAATGAAGGACTCCCAAAGGGGAAAGAAAGTTATAGCTCCAGGAGACTAACTTCCCTTTCTCTCTTTCAGATCTCCAAAGGGACAGGGCTGTATGGGATGGAGGAGGGTGTGTGTCACAGGAGAACCCCCAGGACCCTCAGTGCAAGCGGATACAAGACATCTATGATACAGGTGAGGCACAGCATCCCTGGAGGTCTGGGAGGGAGCACCTTCATGCAAAACGACTGGAACAAGCCTCATAGGTCCACAAACCCCAAATTTTACATTCCACAACCACATGGCTTCTAGTGCCTTATAAAGATTCTTAAGGTAGATGGGAACCAGCCAGAGTCTACAGAAAGGGATTCAGGTTCAGCCCAATTCAAACAGCCTAGAGGAGATGGCAAGAGAGACCAGAATATACCTGCAACAAATATCTCGTTGATTCAGACAATGGATTCTGACAACAGCTTTATTCTGATAACACTAAGAAGAAAGAGCCCATTTAAAGTAGCAATTTCTTTCCTTTTTTGCCCCTAATTTATCAATCTATTTTAGAGAGAGAGACAGAGAGACATGCACATGAGCCGGGGGCAGGGAAAGACAGGAGAGAAAGAGAGAATCTCAAGCAGACTCTCTCCTGAGTGTGGAACCCAATGCTGGGCTCAATCACATGACCTAAGATCATAGCCTGAGCCAAAACCAGGAATCAGATGGTTAATGGACTGAAGAGCCCAGGTGCCCCTAAAGTAGCTATTTCTGACACAGACCCCTGTGAATTCCTATAAGTTCTAGAAAATTTTAAAAAGCACTGACCAAACTGAAAAATTTGAACACTTATATAGGACTTGGAGAGGAACAACGCTATTCAACTAAGAGTAACAAAACTGTAACAAGATTGCGAAAAACTAGAGAATCTGCAGTGATTTCCACTTATAAACTCACTATGGGGGATAACTCTAAAGAGAATGACAGATCTGAAACATCTGCTGACAGTGGAATCCGAGAGCACTCGAGGTCCAGACACTCAGCAATGCACTTCACATGGAACTCTACTTCTCAAACTGCGGACAACACCCGTACCTTGAAACAGAAATCCACAGGGTCTTCTCAAAGCTCGGCCGTGGCAAGCCCTTTGGCACAGTCCTTTCCAGTGCCTTTGGACTTTCCAACCTCGGCCAGCACCAGTTCCTTGGCACAGTCCTCCCTAGTGTCCTCTTCTCCAAAATCGCCTGTGAGAAGCCCTTTGGGACAGTCCTCCCCAGTGTCTTCTTCTCAAAATTCGGCCCTGAAAAGACAATCGGGAGAGTTCCGCAGAGTGCCTTCCTCTCCAACCTGGGCCGTGAACAGCCTCTTGGAAGAGTACTCACACGTGTCTTCTTCTCCAACCTCGGCCGTGACCAGCCTCTCGGAACAGTCCTCCCCGGGGTCTTCTTCTCCAACCTCGGCCGTGACCAGCCTCTCGGAACAGTCCTCCCCAGTGTCTTCTTCTCCGACCTCGGCCGTGATCAGCCTCTCGGAACAGTCCTCCCCAGTGTCTTCCTCTCCAACCTCGGCCGTGACCAGCCTCTCGGAACAGTCCTCCCCAGTGTCTTCTTCTCCAATCTCGGCCGTGACCAGCCTCTCAGAACAGTCCTCCCCAGTGTCTTCCTCTCCAACCTCGGCCGTGACCAGCCTCTCGGAACAGTCCTCCCCAGTGTCTTCTTCTTCTAACTCGGCCGTGACCAGCCTCTCGGAACAGTCCTCCCCAGTGTCTTCCTCTCCAACCTCGGCCGTGACCAGCCTCTCGGAACAGTCCTCCCCAGTGTCTTCTTCTTCTAACTCGGCCGTGACCAGCCTCTCGGAACAGTCCTCCCCAGTGTCTTCCTCTCCAACCTCGGCCGTGACCAGCCTCTCGGAACAGTCCTCCCCAGTGTATTCTTCTTCTAACTCGGCCGTGACCAGCCTCTCGGAACAGTCCTCCCCAGTGTCTTCCTCTCCAACCTCGGCCGTGACCAGCCTCTCGGAACAGTCCTCCCCAGTGTCTTCTTCTCCAACCTCGGCCGTGACCAGCCTGTCAGAACAGTCCTCCCCAGTGTCTTCTTCTCCAACCTCGGCCGTGACCAGCCTCTCGGAACAGTCCTCCCCAGTGTCTTCCTCTCCAACCTCGGCCGTGACCAGCCTCTCGGAACAGTCCTCCCCAGTGTCTTCCTCTCCAAACTCGGCCGTGACCAGCCTCTCGGAACAGTCCTCCCCAGTGTCTTCCTCTCCAACCTCGGCCGTGACCAGCCTCTCGGAACAGTCCTCCCCAGTGTCTTCCTCTCCAACCTCGGCCGTGACCAGCCTCTCGGAACAGTCCTCCCCAGTGTCTTCCTCTCCAACCTCGGCCGTGACCAGCCTCTCGGAACAGTCCTCCCCAGTGTCTTCCTCTCCAACCTCGGCCGTGACCAGCCTCTCGGAACAATCCTCCCCAGTGTCTTCTTCTCCAACCTCGGCCGTGACCAGCCTGTCAGAACAGTCCTCCCCAGTGTCTTCTTCTCCAAATTCGGCCGGTACCAGCCCCTCGGAACAGTCCTCCCCAGTGTCTTCTTCTCCAACCTCGGCCGTGACCAGCCCCTTGGAACAGTCCTCCCCAGTGTCTTCTTCTCCAACCTCGGCCGTGACCAGCCTCTCGGAACACTCCTCCCCAGTGTCTTCTTCTCCAACCTCGGCCGTGACCAGCCTCTCGGAACAGTCCTCCCCAGTGTCTTCTTCTCCAACCTCGGCCGTGACCAGCCTCTCGGAACAGTCCTCCCCAGTGTCTTCCTCTCCAACCTCGGCCGTGACCAGCCTCTCGGAACAGTCCTCCCCAGTGTCTTCCTCTCCAACCTCGGCCGTGACCAGCCTCTCGGAACAGTCCTCCCCAGTGTCTCCCTCTCCAACCTCGGCCGTGACCAGCCTCTCGGAACAGTCCTCCCCAGTGTCTTCCTCTCCAACCTCGGCCGTGACCAGCCTCTCGGAACAGTCCTCCCCAGTGTCTTCCTCTCCAACCTCGGCCGTGACCAGCCTCTCGGAACAGTCCTCCCCAGTGTCTTCCTCTCCAACCTCGGCCGTGACCAGCCTCTCGGAACAGTCCTCCCCAGTGTCTTCCTCTCCAACCTCGGCCGTGACCAGCCTCTCGGAACACTCCTCCCCAGTGTCTTCCTCTCCAACCTCGGCCGTGACCAGCCTGTCGGAACACTCCTCCCCAGTGTCTTCCTCTCCAACCTGGGCCGTGACCAGCCTGTCGGAACAGTCCTCCCCAGTGTCTTCTTCTCCAACCTCGGCCGTGACCAGCCTCTCAGAACAGTCCTCCCCAGTGTCTTCTTCTCCAACCTCGGCCGTGACCAGCCTCTCGGAACAGTCCTCCCCAGGGTCTTCTTCTCCAACCTGGGCCGTGACCAGCCTCTCGGAACAGTCCTCCCCAGTGTCTTCCTCTCCAACCTCGGCCGTGACCAGCCTCTCGGAACAGTCCTCCCCAGTGTCTTCCTCTCCAACCTCGGCCGTGTCCAGCCTCTCGGAACAGTCCTCCCCAGTGTCTTCCTCTCCAACCTCGGCCGTGACCAGCCTCTCGGAACAGTCCTCCCCAGTGTCTTCCTCTCCAACCTCGGTCGTGACCAGCCTCTCGGAACACTCCTCCCCAGGGTCTTCCTCTCCAACCTCGGCCGTGACCAGCCTCTCGGAAGAGTCCTCCCCAGGGTCTTCCTCTCCAACCTCGGCCGTGACCAGCCTCTCAGAACAGTCCTCCCCAGTGTCCTCTTCTCCAACCTCGGCCGGTACCAGCCCCTCGGAACAGTCCTCCCCAGTGTCTTCTTCTCCAACCTCGGCCGTGACCAGCCTCTCGGAACAGTCCTCCCCAGTGTCCTCTTCTCCAACCTTGGCCGTGACCAGCCTCTCGGAACAGTCCTCCCCCGTGTCTTCTTCTCCAACCTCGGCCGTGACCAGCCTCTCGGAACAGTCCTCCCCAGTGTCTTCCTCTCCAACCTCGGCCGTGACCAGCCTCTCGGAACAGTCCTCCCCAGTGTCTTCTTCTCCAACCTCGGCCGTGACCAGCCTCTCGGAACAGTCCTCTCCAGTGTCTTCCTCTCGAACCTCGGCCGTGACCAGCCTCTCGGAACAGTCCTCCCCAGTGTCTTCTTCTCCAACCTCGGCCGTGACCAGCCTCTCGGAACAGTCCTCCCCAGTGTCTTCCTCTCCAACCTCGGCCGTGACCAGCCCGTCGGAACAGTCCTCCCCAGTGTCTTCTTCTCCAACCTCGGCCGTGACCAGCCTCTCGGAACAGTCCTCCCCAGTGTCTTCTTCTCGAACCTCGGCCGTGACCAGCCTCTCGGAACAGTCCTCCCCAGTGTCTTCTTCTCCAACCTCGGCCGTGACCAGCCTCTCGGAACAGTCCTCCCCAGTGTTTTCTTCTCCAACCTCGGCCGTGACCAGCCTCTCGGAACAGTCCTCCCCAGTGTCTTCCTCTCCAACCTCGGCCGTGACCAGCCTCTCAGAACAGTCCTCCCCAGTGCCTTCCTCTCCAACCTCGGCCTTGACCAGCCTCTCGGAACAGTCCTCCCCAGTGTCTTCTTCTCCAACCTCGGCCGTGACCAGCCTCTCGGAACAGTCCTCCCCAGTGTCTTCCTCTCCAACCTCGGCCGTGACCAGCCTCTCGGAACAATCCTCCCCAGTGTCTTCTTCTCCAACCTCGGCCATGACCAGCCTGTCAGAACAGTCCTCCCCAGTGTCTTCTTCTCCAACCTCGGCCGGTACCAGCCCCTCGGAACAGTCCTCCCCAGTGTTTTCTTCTCCAACCTCGGCCGGTACCAGCCCCTCGGAACAGTCCTCCCCAGTGTCTTCTTCTCCAACCTCGGCCGTGACCAGCCTCTCGGAACAGTCCTCCCCAGTGTCCTCTTCTCCAACCTCGGCCGTGACCAGCCTCTCGGAACAGTCCTCCCCACTGTCTTCTTCTCCAACCTCGTCCGTGACCAGCCTCTCGGAACAGTCCTCCCCAGTGTCTTCTTCTCCAACCTCGGCCGTGACCAGCCTCTCGGAACAGTCCTCTCCAGTGTCTTCCTCTCCAACCTCGGCCGTGACCAGCCTCTCGGAACAGTCCTCCCCAGTGTCTTCTTCTCCAACCTCGGCCGTGACCAGCCTCTCGGAACAGTCCTCCCCAGTGTCTTCCTCTCCAACCTCGGCCGTGACCAGCCTCTCGGAACAATCCTCCCCAGTGTCTTCTTCTCCAACCTTGGCCATGACCAGCCTGTCAGAACAGTCCTCCCCAGTGTCTTCTTCTCCAACCTCGGCCGGTACCAGCCCCTCGGAACAGTCCTCCCCAGTGTTTTCTTCTCCAACCTCGGCCGGTACCAGCCCCTCGGAACAGTCCTCCCCTGTGTCTTCTTCTCCAACCTCGGCTGTGACCAGCCTCTCGGAACAGTCCTCCCCAGTGTCCTCTTCTCCAACCTCGGCCGTGACCAGCCTCTCGGAACAGTCCTCCCCAGTGTCTTCTTCTCCAACCTCGGCCGTGACCAGCCTCTCGGAACAGTCCTCCCCAGTGTCTTCCTCTCCAACCTCGGCCGTGACCAGCCTCTCGGAACAGTCCTCCCCAGTGTCTTCCTCTCCAACCTCGGCCGTGACCAGCCTCTCGGAAGAGTCCTCCCCAGGGTCTTCCTCTCCAACCTCGGCCGTGACCAGTCTCTCAGAACAGTCCTCCCCAGGGTCTTCTTCTCCAACCTCGGCCGTGACCAGCCTCTCGGAACAGTCCTCCCCAGTGTCTTCCTCTCCAACCTCGGCCGTGACCAGCCTCTCGGAGCAGTCCTCCCCAGTGTCTTCCTCTCCAACCTCGGCCGTGACCAGCCTCTCGGAACAGTCCTCCCCAGTGTCTTCCTCTCCAACCTCGGCCGTGACCAGCCTCTCGGAGCAGTCCTCCCCAGTGTCTTCCTCTCCAACCTCGGCCGTGACCAGCCTCTCGGAACATTCCTCCCCAGTGTCTTCCTCTCCAACCTCGGCCGTGACCAGCCTCTCGGAACAGTCCTCCCCAGTGTCTTCCTCTCCAACCTCGGCCGTGACCAGCCTCTCGGAACAATCCTCCCCAGTGTCTTCTTCTCCAACCTTGGCCATGACCAGCCTGTCAGAACAGTCCTCCCCAGTGTCTTCTTCTCCAACCTCGGCCGGTACCAGCCCCTCGGAACAGTCCTCCCCAGTGTTTTCTTCTCCAACCTCGGCCGGTACCAGCCCCTCGGAACAGTCCTCCCCAGTGTCTTCTTCTCCAACCTCGGCCGTGACCAGCCTCTCGGAACAGTCCTCCCCAGTGTCCTCTTCTCCAACCTCGGCCGTGACCAGCCTCTCGGAACAGTCCTCCCCAGTGTCTTCTTCTCCAACCTCGGCCGTGACCAGCCTCTCGGAACAATCCTCCCCAGTGTCTTCCTCTCCAACCTCGGCCGTGACCAGCCCCTCGGAACAGTCCTCCCCAGTGTCTTCCTCTCCAACCTCGGCCGATACCAGCCCCTCGGAACAGTCCTCCCCAGTGTCTTCTTCTCCAACCTCGGCCGTGACCAGCCTCTCGGAACAGTCCTCCCCAGTGTCTTCTTCTCCAACCTCGGCCGTGACCAGCCTCTCGGAAAAGTCCTCCCCAGTGTCTTCTTCTCCAACCTCGGCCGTGACCAGCCTCTCGGAACAGTCCTCCCCAGTGTCTTCTTCTCCAACCTCGGCCGTGACCAGCCTGTCAGAACAGTCCTCCCCAGTGTCTTCTTCTCCAACCTCGGCCGGTACCAGCCCCTCGGAACAGTCCTCCCCAGTGCCTTCCTCTCCAACCTCGGCCGGTACCAGCCCCTCGGAACAGTCCTCCCCAGTGTCTTCTTCTCCAACCTCGGCCGTGACCAGCCTCTCGGAACAGTCCTCCCCAGTGTCCTCTTCTCCAACCTCGGCCGTGACCAGCCTCTCGGAACAGTCCTCCCCAGTGTCTTCTTCTCCAACCTCGGCCGTGACCAGCCTCTCGGAACAGTCCTCTCCAGTGTCGTCCTCTCCAACCTCGGCCGTGACCAGCCTCTCGGAACAGTCCTCCCCAGTGTCGTCCTCTCCAACCTCGGCCGTGACCAGCCTCTCGGAACAGTCCTCCCCAGTGTCTTCTTCTCCAAACTCGGCCGTGACCAGCCTCTCGGAACAGTCCTCCCCAGTGTCTTCCTCTCCAACCTCGGCCGTGACCAGCCTCTCGGAACAGTCCTCCCCAGTGTCTTCCTCTCCAACCTCGGCCGTGACCAGCCCCTCGGAACAGTCCTCCCCAGTGTCTTCTTCTCCAACCTCGGCCGTGACCAGCCCCTCGGAACAGTCCTCCCCAGTGTCTTCTTCTCCAACCTCGGCCGTGACCAGCCTCTCGGAACAGTCCTCCCCAGTGTCTTCTTCTCCAACCTCGGCCGTGACCAGCCTCTCGGAACAGTCCTCCCCAGTGTCTTCTTCTCCAACCTCGGCCGTGACCAGCCTCTCGGAACAGTCCTCCCCACTGTCTTCTTCTCCAACCTCGGCCGTGACCAGCCTCTCGGAACAGTCCTCCCCACTGTCTTCTTCTCCAACCTCGGCCGTGACCAGCCTCTCGGAACAGTCCTCCCCAGTGCCTTCCTCTCCAACCTCGGCCGTGACCAGCCTCTCGGAACAGTCCTCCCCAGTGTCTTCTTCTCCAACCTCGGCCGTGACCAGCCTCTCGGAACAGTCCTCCCCAGTGTCTTCCTCTCCAACCTCGGCCGTGACCAGCCTCTCGGAACAATCCTCCTCAGTGTCTTCCTCTCCTACCTCGGCCGTGACCAGCCTGTCGGAACAGTCCTCCCCAGTGTCTTCTTCTCCAACCTCGGCCGGTACCAGCCCCTCGGAACAGTCCTCCCCAGTGTCTTCCTCTCCAACCTCGGCCGTGACCAGCCCCTCGGAACAGTCCTCCCCAGTGTCTTCCTCTCCAACCTCGGCCGTGACCAGCCTCTCGGAACAGTCCTCCCCAGTGCCTTCCTCTCCAACCTCGGCCGTGACCAGCCTCTCGGAACAGTCCTCCCTAGTGTCTTCCTCTCCAACCTCGGCCGTGACCAGCCTCTCGGAACAGTCCTCCCCAGTGTCTTCCTCTCCAACCTCGGCCGTGACCAGCCTTTCGGAACAGTCCTCCCCAGTGTCTTCCTCTCCAACCTCGGCCGTGACCAGCCTCTCGGAACAGTCCTCCCCAGTGTCTTCCTCTCCAACCTCGGCCGTGACCAGCCTCTCGGAACAGTCCTCCCCAGTGTCTTCTTCTCCAACCTCGGCCGTGACCAGCCCCTCGGAACAGTCCTCCCCAGTGTCTTCTTCTCCAACCTCGGCCGTGACCAGCCTCTCGGAACAGTCCTCCCCTGTGTCTTCTTCTCCAACCTCGGCCGTGACCAGCCTCTCGGAACAGTCCTTCCCAGTGTCTTCTTCTCCAACCTCGGCCGTGACCAGCCTCTCGGAACAGTCCTCCCCAGTGTCTTCTTCTCCAACCTCGGCCGTGACCAGCCTCTCGGAACAGTCCTCCCCAGTGTCTTCCTCTCCAACCTCGGCCGTGACCAGCCTCTCGGAACAGTCCTCCCCAGTGTCTTCCTCTCCAACCTCGGCCGTGACCAGCCTCTCGGAACAGTCCTCCCCAGTGTCTTCCTCTCCAACCTCGGCCGTGACCAGCCTCTCGGAACAGTCCTCCCCAGTGTCTTCTTCTCCAACCTCGGCCGTGACCAGCCTCTCGGAACAGTCCTCCCCAGTGTCTTCCTCTCCAACCTCGGCCGTGACCAGCCTCTCGGAACAGTCCTCCTCAGTGTCTTCCTCTCCTACCTCGGCCGTGACCAGCCTGTCGGAACAGTCCTCCCCAGTGTCTTCTTCTCCAACCTCGGCCGGTACCAGCCCCTCGGAACAGTCCTCCCCAGTGTCTTCTTCTCCAACCTCGGCCGTGACCAGCCTCTCGGAACAGTCCTCCCCAGTGTCTTCTTCTCCAACCTCGGCCGTGACCAGCCTCTCGGAACAGTCCTCCCCATTGTCTTCCTCTCCAACCTCGGCCGTGACCAGCCTCTCGGAACAGTCCTCCTCAGTGTCTTCCTCTCCTACCTCGGCCGTGACCAGCCTGTCGGAACAGTCCTCCCCAGTGTCTTCTTCTCCAACCTCGGCCGTGACCAGCCCCTCGGAACAGTCCTCCCCAGTGTCTTCTTCTCCAATCTCGGCCGTGACCAGCCCCTCGGAACAGTCCTTCCCAGTGTCTTCTTCTCCAACCTCGGCCGTGACCAGCCTCTCGGAACAGTCCTCCCCAGTGTCTTCTTCTCCAACCTCGGCCGGTACCAGCCCCTCGGAACAGTCCTCCCCAGTGTCTTCTTCTCCAACCTCGGCCGTGACCAGCCTCTCGGAACAGTCCTCCCCAGTGCCCACGGTCTCTCCAACCTCGGCCACCACCAACGGCTCCCCACAGTCCTCCCCAGGGTCTTCTTCTCCAACCTCAGTCGTGACCAACCCTTCAGCACAGTCCTCCCCTGTGTCTTCCTCTCCAACCTCGGCCGTGACCAGCCTCTCGGAACAGTCCTCCCCAGTGTCTTCTTCTCCAACCTCGGCCATGACCAGCCTCTCGGAACAGTCCTCCCCAGTGTCTTCTTCTCCAACCTCGGCCGTGACCAGCCTGTCGGAACAGTCCTCCCCAGTGTCTTCTTCTCCAACCTCGGCCGTGACCAGCCTCTCGGAACAGTCCTCCCCTGTGTCTTCTTCTCCAACCTCGGCCGTGACCAGCCTCTCGGAACAGTCCTCCCCAGTGTCTTCCTCTCCAACCTCGGCCGTGACCAGCCTCTCGGAACAGTCCTCCCCAGTGTCTTCTTCTCCAACCTCGGCCGTGACCAGCCTCTCGGAACAGTCCTCCCCAGTGTCTTCCTCTCCAACCTCGGCCGTGACCAGCCTCTCGGAACAGTCCTCCCCAGTGTCTTCCTCTCCAACCTCGGCCGTGACCAGCCTCTCGGAACAGTCCTCCCCAGTGTCTTCTTCTCCAACCTCGGCCGTGACCAGCCTCTCGGAACAGTCCTCCCCAGTGCCCACGGTCTCTCCAACCTCGGCCACCACCAACGGCTCCCCACAGTCCTCCCCAGTGTCTTCTTCTCCAACCTCAGCCATGACCAACCCTTCAGCACAGTCCTCCCCTGTGTCTTCCTCTCCAACCTCGGCCGTGCCCACCGTCTCTCCAACCTCGGCCACCACCAACGGCTCCCCACAGTCCTCCCCAGTGTCTTCTTCTCCAACCACGGCCGTGACCAGCCCTTCGACACAGTCCTTCCCAGTGCCCTCGGCCTCTCCAACCTCGGCCACCACCAACGGCTCGGCACAGTCCTCCCCAGGGTCTTCTTCTCCAACCTCAGCCGTGACCAACCATTCAGCACAGTCCTCCCCAGTGTCTTCTTCTCCAACCACGGCCGTGACCAGCCCTTCGACACAGTCCTTCCCAGTGCCTTCAGCCTCTCCAACCTCGGCCACCACTAGTGATTCGGCACAGTCCTCCCCAGTGTCTGTTTCTCCAACCTCAGCCACTACCAGTGCCTGGGCACAGTCCTCCCCAGTGTCTTCTTCTCCAACCACGGCCGTGACCAGCCCCTCGGTTCAGTCCACCCCAGTGCCCTCGGCATCTGCAACCTCGGCCACCACCAACCCCTCGGCACAGTCCTCCCCAGTGCCCTCGGCCTCTCCAACCTCGGCCACCACCAGCCCTTTGGCACAGTCCTCTCCAGTGTCTTCCTCTCCAACCTCGGCTGTGACCAGCCTCTCGGAACAGTCCTCCCCAGTGCCCTCGGCCTCTCCAACCTCGGCCAGCACCAGCGCCTCGGCACACTCCTCCCCAGTGTCTTCTTCTCCAACCTCGGCCGTGACCAGCACCTCAGAACAGTCCTCCCCAGTGCCCTCGGCCTCTCCAACCTCGGCCACCACCCGGACTTCAGAACAGTCCTCCCCAGTGTCTTCTTCTCCAACCTTGGCAGTGACCAGCGCCTCGGCACAGTCCTCCCCAGTGTCTTCTTCTCCAACCTCGGACGTGATCAGCCCCTCGGCACAGTCCTCCCAAGTGCCCTCGGCCTCTCCAACCTCGGCCACCATAAGCAGCTCTGCACCGTCCTCCCCACTGTCTTCTTCTCCAACCTCGGCTCTGACCAGCCCCTCAGCACAGTCCTCCCCAGTGCCCTCGGCCTCTCCAACCCTGTCCACCCCCAGCCCTTCGGCACCGTCCTCCCCTGTGTCTTCCTCTCCAACCTCAGCCGTGACCAGCCCCTCGGAACAGTCCTCCCCCGTGCCCTCGGCCTCTCCAACCTCGGCCACCACCCGCACTTCGGAACAGTCCTCCCCAGTGTCTTCTTCTCCACCCTCCGCCGTGACCAGCACCTTGGCACAGTCCTCCTCAGTGCCTTTGGCCACTCCAACCTCGGCCACCACCAGCGCCTCGGCACAGTCCTCCCCAGTGTCTTCTTCAACCTCGGACGTGACCAGCCCCTCGGCACAGTCTTCCCAAGTGCCCTCGGCCTCTCCAACCTCGGCCACCATAAGCGGCTCTGCACCGTCCTCCCCAGTGTCTTCTTCTCCCACCTCGGCTGTGACCAGCCCCTCGGCACAGTCCTCCCCAGTGCCCTCGGCCTCTCCAACCTCGGCCACCACCAGCGCCTCGGTACAATCCTCCCCAACGTCCTCTCCTTCTCCCACCTCGGCAGTGACCAGCCCCTCAGCCGTGTCCTCCCCAGCGTCCTATGCTTCTCCAACCTCGGCCGCCACCAGCCCTTCGGCACAGTCCTCTCCAGCGTCTTCAGCCTCTCTAACCTCGGCCATCACCATCTCCTCGGCACAGTCTTCCCCAGTGTCTTCACATGTATCCACTCCTGGCTTCTCCAGTTCTTCAGGAACTTCTGCTTCCTCCTCGTCTGGGACGTCTTTGTTTTTCAGCACCACAACTCTGTCCACCTCAACCTCCAGAACAACGCCTACACCTACTATCCGGAGCACCACCTCTGCCACAATCCCAATTTTCTCCACTAGTTCCACTAGTGTTTCAATAAGAAGCACCCCCACTCCAACTCCTACTGCTTCAGGAACCACACCACGTAAGCAATTTTTTGAATCTGCCTTTTGAAGCTATATTTTTTAATATGTCCCCATGGGCTTCTTAAAGTTTTGCCCTTCATACTCTTCTTTTGCTTTACTTGATTCTAGTGAGATCAAATGTTCCATGTTGTCACCCTGTCTCTGACCTCTCTGTTCTTCAGCTGTTTCTTGAGCTAAGTGCACTCTACCATACAACACACTTTACATCTCTTTTCCTGGACCCCTTCAATCCCCAGCAAAGTGTCGACACACTCCATTTTTTCCTTTTGTATTGTGGGGACTCTGTCCCATTGTGTTTTATTTCCTATAATCTCATGAACTTCATATCTTTCATTTGGATTTTATGTCTTTTTAGTGGTTTTTTTTTTCATTGACTTTGCTCATGCTTAAGTGCAAAGTTTTTTGTTTTTGTTGTTTGTTTTTGTAAGAGTGTGTTGCCAATAGTACTCACATATGCCATTGGCAACTATCTCTCTGCTACCATTCACTTATTTTGTTTTTTCTTATTTTTTACTCATCCACTACGGAAGCCAAGAAGGTTCACTCTTATCAGCTCTGAGCTCTGCCTCTATGCCCTTGAATGTTTCTGTATCCTTATGCCTCCCTGTCTTTTCTCTGTGTCTAGAGCTTCACTCAGCTCTTTGCTCTGGGTAAGATGAGACCTGCCCCACTCCATACCTACTGTTATAACATACTGTCATTATGTAATACGTAATATACAATATATATTATACAATATGCCTTATACTTTTGAGATTTATTATCAGAGTGAGAGAGGATATTTGCCATACATTAAGAAAAACATACTGCTTAAAATACTTGAAGACATTTGCTGGTTTAGATGTACTATAGATATGCCCCGGGACATATGATCTGTGTCTCCCTGGGGCACTGCCCAATCCTGTCTTGAATTTAAGATGAAGGGAAGTTCTTCAGAATTTGGTTACTGCATTTTCTCAGCACTCTGTGAATTCTTCCTCTGGCAAGTTATTTCCCTGGCCTTTATTTTATGTGGCTTTGTTCTTTGGTTTCTCTCCAATGTGGCATTGTCTTGTTGAGCTCTCTGGTTCTCAGATGGAGGTACTGAGCATCTTCACAGGGGAGGTCTGGATCTTGTGTCCCTAGGAAGTCCCACAGGTGTGTTGTAGTGAATGCATGACCACCAGGCCTACAGCTGGTGTTGATCACCTGTCTGAAGGCAGATGGTCTCCCTTCATCTTCCTCTTATTCCCTGGAGGTCGGCTTTCCCTGTAGACCCTTGGGCAACAAGTCACACACCCCAGTAGTTGCTTTTGCTGCTGTGCACAAGGTTGTGTTCAGCACTTAGATCAGGTCTGGACATCTTCAGTAACACGCAACAGAGAGAGTGAGAGAGAGGCTGATTTGGATTCATGGATCTTTATTGTGCCCAGGACACCACTCTTGACTCAACTCTTTCATTCTTCCTGAATGTCTTGTACCAAAGGCCTGTAACCAGAAGCTGTGTGATGTGATGGCCGTGGGTGTGGTCCATGCACTCTGAATCTGGTAGGAGAGGGGTAGACCAGGAGGCAGAGGTGGGGCAGGTCTTCCTAGAGTATGTGCACATCTCATGTGCTTCCTTAGACAAAACACACCTGGAATACTAGTCTGTGCAGGTACAGCTCTTTTCAAGAAAAGCCAAGGGGAGGGACACCTGGGTGGCTCAGTCAGTTAAGCATCTGCGTTCAGTTCAGGTCATGATCCCAGAGTCCTGGTATCAAGTCCTGCTTCAGGCTCCTTGCTCGGCGGTGAACCTGCTTCTCCCTCTGCCTGCCACTCCCCCTGCTTGTGCTCTCTGTCTGTCAAATAAAATAAAATAAAATAAAATAAAATAAAATAAAATAAAATAAAATAAAATAAAATAAAATAAAATCTTTATTTATTTTTTAAAAGATTGTATTTATTTATTGGAGTGATACAGAGAGAGAGCTAAAGAGCACAAGTGAGGGAGAAGGAGAAGCAGGCTCCCCACAGAGCAGGGAGCCCGATGTGGGGCTCGATCCCAGGATCCCGGGATCATGACCTGAGCCAAAGGCAGACGCTTAACGACTGAGCCACCCAGGCGCCCCTAAAATAAAATCTTTAAAAAAAGAAAGAAAGAAAGAAAACCCAAAGGGAACAGAGCTATCACTTTTCCAGGCAGGTTGTGGGAAGTTACACTCCTCCCTCAAACTCCACATCCCAGAAAATAAAGAGGAATCATGAATAGTCACAATGGCAACAGTTTCCAGTATGAGCTCTTCTGAAGCAGGTTTTGGAGAGACAATTACATACTCATTCTCAGGCTTGCTGGAATCTAGATTGGTCAAGTTCCTCTGGATATTCCTAGTTTCTCTTTCCTCTTTTCTCTTCCTCAGCCTTGACTGTGTGGTCCCTCACTACTGACAACACTAGGTTTCCTGTTCCTTTCTTTTCAGGGCTAAAGTAAATCATACTGGAATACTCCAAGACCAGGTCAAGTCTGGCCTCCACATGGACCATGGGCAGGTCTCTTAGCCTATCTCCACCTCACTTGTCCCATCTGTAAAGTGGGGATGACACTAACTGTCCTGCTTACCCCAGGGTCTCGTGAGAGTATCAAATTAGACAGTGCCTATGAAAATATGGTACAAGTTGTAAAATGTTGTGCAAATATGTGAGGGTAAAGCGGGGCCTTGTCCCTTTCAGGGATCTGCTTAAATGGAGGGACATGGAACGGGAAGGTCTGTGTTTGCCCCAGCGGCTACCAAGGAGACCATTGCGAGAACAGCGTCCCGATCTGCAACAATGGTGGCCACTGGGATGGGATCAAGTGTGTGTGCACTAACCTCTTCCAGGGGCCGAAGTGTGAGGAGGTGGTCCCCAGCATTGAGATAGGTGAGTAAGACCTCAGGGCCGTGCTCTCCCCAACACTGGACCTCCATTCCTGCCCCTCTGCGTGTCCAGGAATATGGCCTCTTCTGGGGGCAACCATTTTACTCAATGGTAAGAAAGTTGAAACATTAAAAAATGAATAAAGCAAGAAGGTATGGTTTGGAACAAAACACAAATTTGACACAGAATTTTACCATAAAATACACCTAAGATAAATGAGTGTGTGATGGGGGAGAATACAAAAAGTGTGTGGAATTCTCATAGAGAATGTAGGACCCGAGATCCCCTGGGCTCAATTCCAAAGCCGTGAGGAGTGCGGTGTACTCCCCACCCTCCAAGGGCACTCTGGTGAGACCTGAGTGGGGGGTCGTGGGTGGTGGGCCCAGGCCACTCCCCTGCCCAGGGAAGAATTGCTGGAGTTGTGGGTCTCCTTGGGAGGGAACTCGGGGTGAGGGATTGGCTCTGTCCTCAGTAAGTGGTGCTCCTGTCTGACCACCTCAGAGCCTCCACCGGAGACTGTCTCTGCCCAGATGGAAATGACCGTGACAGTGACCAGTATGGAGTACACCAAAGAGCTAGAAGACCGGAATTCTGTACAATTCCAGAACTTCAGTGAGATATTCACAAAAGAGGTGAGCCTGGGAATGCAAGTCCCCGTGGGCCACTCTGCTCTCCCTAGGGAGGAGTCTCTAGAGGTGAAGAAAGCAGCTGAGGGCTGTTCTCTTGTTATAGGCTTGTGAGTTTCTCAGCTCATTCTTTTCCTCAGGGTTTGCCAGAGAGCTTGTGGAAAGACAAAGCAAGTTTCCATGAAAGGGGAATGGGGGCCCCATGGGTGGGGCTGGTCTCTGAGGAGGGACTCCTCCATCGGGACAGTGTGGACTCCTGACAGGGAATGGGGGAACACAGCAGATGTCGGCCTTCCTGAGTTCCTATGGAAAGACCTGGCAGGCTCCAAGTTGGGTCCTGTGGGATGACACTGTGACCTCCTTGCCTTTCAGATGAACATAGTTTATCTTGGAATCCCTGAGTATCAAGGGGTCAACATCACAAGGCTGTTGTAAGTATCTGTGGCTCCTGGGAAGAAAGTCTTTGGAGTGGAAGCAATAGTCATAATTATAAAGACAACTGTAACTCTGCCTCTATATTAGTTGGCTAAGGCTTTCATAACAAAATACCCCAGACCAGGTGGCTCAAGCAACAGAAATTTATTTCTCATGGTTCTGGAGGCTGGCAGTCCAAGATCAAGGCGTTCAGTGGGTTGGGTTTCTTCTGAGTCTCTCTTCAGCTTGTAGACAACTACCTTCTTACTGGGTCCTCACACAGTTTTCCTCTATTCAAACATATCCTTGGTGTGTCTTTGTGTGACTGAATTTCCTCTTTTTTTTTTTTTAAGTTCTTGTTTATTTTTTTAACAATCTCTACACTCAACATGGGGCTCGAACTCATGACCCTGAGATCAAGAGTCACATGCTTTTCCAACTGAGCCAGCAAGGAGCCCCCCAAATTTCCTCTTATAAGGACACCACTCAGATTGGATTAAGACCCACCCCAACAGGCTCATTTTAACTTAATCGCATCTATAAAGGCCCTATCCCCAAATACAGATGCATTCTGAGGTACTGGGGGTTAGGGCCTCAACACATGAATTTTGGGGGAACACAGTCCAGCCCATAACACACTCCAAAAACTATGGTTTCACAACATATTTTCAAGTTTTGGAGCTCTAATCACCCTGTGAGTGAGGCCAGCAGGACTGTTCCCATTGCACAGATGAAGAAACAGAGACCTAGAGACAGGCATTGAGTTGCCTGAGGGGTCATTTACGGAGTGGGAGAGCCAAGAGCTCTCACAGAAGTCCTCTTATGCTGGAGACACTGACACACAAGAACACCTGCAGGTTACAGCTTGTGTGATGGACACCCCACTTGTTTTCAGAGATGAAGCCCAATAACTTAACTCGGGAGGAAACCCCAGGGAAAAGTGTCCAAGTCGACAGGTGGCCGGTATTCACTCTTACTCACCTCCCACAAGATTCTGCCCCCACAGAATCTCAGCCCCATTATCAACCTCGACTTTTTGAAATGTTGAGAATGGTGCTGGCCAATGAGGTTCACAGGAGTTGCCCAGCCTCCCCCAGATCATGAGGGAGCTATCGTTCCCATGGTTTACAGAATCGTGATAATTTTCAAGAGGAACTTAGAACCAGTAGGGAGGAAGTTGCACAAAAATCACAGGGAGGGGAAATGTGTCTGTCAGCCTCTGTTTTCTTCCTCTCTCAATTGTGTTGAACCCAAACCTTCTCTCTCAAACAAGAGAGGCCACCCTAGGTGGGACCATATGGGCTTGCCATGCCCCCTCCCTGTGGTCTGTGAGCACAGCAGGTGCCCCGTGTCTGCTCTTCAGCAGCTCAGCTCCCCTGGAAGAGAAAACCAGTTTTCTTTCTGGTCCTAAAACTTCCTCTCTGGGTTTGGCATGTGCTGACCCCGTAGAGCTCTCTTTTTCCCCTGGGGATGGGGCAGTCTGTGGGTGCAGATGTCATCTTTCTTCTCTACATGTCTCTCTCTATCTCTCAGGCAAGAGAGGGAGGACAGGCTCTGTGGATCAGGTATTTTTACATTCCTGCTGGGTTTTCTATCTATGTTACCACCTTTGGTCAGATAAGAGGAGACAGCTGGGCTCTGAGGGCTCCAGAGAGATCTGGGAGTGGGCAGATAGGAAGTGAGAATCATTCACCTCGGAAGTATGGAAGGAAGAATCCTAGGAACCATCTATCCTCATGTTACAGAAGAGGGAACTGAGGCCCCATGGGGCCAACTGCTGGTCCAAGATCAGCCGGCTACTCAGGGCCAGTGTTGGGATTTCCTCCTGTACCTCATAACTCCCACTACACCTGCGTGGCCTTGATAAAGCCGTCTTTCTCCGTGGGAGCTTTCAAAACGGGGACTGAGGACAGTGATGGACTCTGGGAGATGCCAGATGCCACCACCACATGGGTTTCTTGACCCACATGTCTTTATTGTGAAAGATGGCCTTGAGCTACAAGATCCTCTGGTCCCTTCTAACTCATTCTAGAGGTTATTTGAATTCCACTCTTCTATATGTTATATACTATGAGTATAATTATTATCTCATTTAACTCTATTATTCTGTATTATTCTATTCTTTATGTTGTTCAGGAGTAAATCCACACTCCCCCAATCTTCTATTTATGTTTGAGCCTCTGAATATACTGGTAAGGAGAAAGCAAGGGAAAAAGAGTGCTTTGGGCTTCCATTACTTAGGAATCTTGAATTGTGAGCATGGGAAGTCTGGACTTGTTGCTGTATTTTTAAACCCAGAAAGCTCATTCCTGGGGTGTAAATAATCTCTACACCCACGTGAGAGAGAAGTAACTTGCATTCTAGAATAAGAGCTTATTGACTTCCAAGTATTTCTGATCCTGTTTTGCATACACAGAAGATGTACTGCTTTGGGGATTTGGAGCTAGGGGAGAGAAAAGGAAACAAATGGAAGCTGTTAGCGTGTCTGAAGTCGCGCTTTCTTGGTGGCCTTGCCCCTGGCTTCTCCTAGCTCCTAAGCACAGAGTAGGAAGAGACTGTCAGCTAGAATTTTAACCTTTTAGGTGTCAGAGATTCATTTTAGAATCGACACAAGTGTATATGAGTAGAAAATATGTACATATGAGCTTCAAATCTGTGCATGCTCTTAAGAGGCTCACAGACCTTCTGCAGCCTTCCACCTAGCAATTTTTGAATCTTGTAAGAGTCTCTGGTGTCCTCCTACCTCTTGAGGACACCTTGCTGGCAGCTGCCCAGTCTCCTGTTGGAATGCATCTGATGACACCTTGAGGATGATCTTCCATGGTCCCACCCCTCTGTCCATCTTTGCCCTTGAACCTTCCGAGACTTCCACACAGAGCTGCCTAGAACTTAACCTTTGAGACAGTTGTCAGAGGCGCAAGTCATGGTATGAGTCCTGTGGGGAAGTGACTAGCACTGTGCCTGGAATGAGCCTTCACCCAGGGGACTCCGGGTCATCACTTCAACCATCTTCCCCCAGCTCTGCCTTCCCATGGGGACAAAGAGGGCATATCCTGCCTGGGAAAAGGGGTTGGAGAAGTGAGCACCTATTATGACTTGTGAGGATACTCATGGATATCTTTTTCTCTCCTCAGTGCTGGCAGTATTGTGGTAGAACATGAAGTCATCCTGAAGACCAACTACACCCCAGAATACAAGGAAGTTTTAAATAAGGTCACCCAGGAGGTGAAGGAAAAAATCCAGAATGTAACCAAGGAGCAAATAAGCAGAAATAATACCTGCGAATGTAAATTCCTAGGCTCCTGGGAGGGGCTTGAAGGGGTCGTCAAGGAATCTTTAAGCTTTGTCATCCTTGGGGTGGGGGAAGGGGGAAAGGCAGGCGTACACGCAGGCTACATCCTGTGGGGCACCAGTCTGCGGGGAAAGTGAGAATAAGCATGGCTTGTTATGCGGAGAAGATTCTTCTGAATGTAATGAATAGTGTGGGACTCTTGGCAAAGGTGCATGTGGGACGAGACATGGGGAGGGCACAGGGCACTTGAAGGGTCATTATTCCGGAGAGCTAGGCATGAGGCTGGCATTCCCCGTCTGCAGGGATGGGTTTCCCACCACCCCTCATCACAGCCCCTCTCCCCACTCCCCCAACCCCTACTAAAGCAATCTGTTTTAAGGGGCTCTATGTGTGTCCATTCACAGCTGTACTGTGCTACAATACGACTGCCACCAAGGTGCAAACGGTCACAGTTACTGAATACGACCCTGCAAGTAGGTGACTTGGTTGGGGGGGCCTCCAGGGAGGGCAGGGGGAGGCAGACCGTGTGCCTGGTTGCCTAGTCACTGCAACTTCTCCATTCCCCACAGAGGAATGCCGGGAGAGGGCTGGAGATGATTACGCTGCCTACTTCTTCGTGGAGTACAAGGAAGAGAAACCGAACTGCATCAACCGCTGTATGCCAGGCTTCAACAGATCCCTGAACTGCAACTTCGGGAAGTGCCAGCTAGACCGCAGTGGCCCTCGGTGCTAGTGAGTGTCCCTCCCCAGCCTGGCTCTGTCCTTCCTCCCCACCCTTCAAGACCTTGCCTAAAGGCCAAGTCATGGAGTGGGTCCTGGCCTCTCTTGAATGCAGGCAGCCACAAAGGACCCATGTAGCCAGAGCCCCAAGGCCAGGTCCAGAACAGGCCTCAACAGCTCTCCTCCCCTCCCCGGGGTTTGTCCAGTTGAGACTAAGGACTGTGCCAAGCTCTAAAGAAACAGAAGGAAAGCCCCAGCTTCAGGAAACTCCCAGTCAGATGGGGAGGATAGAACCTTGCTTCCAGGGGGAGACCATACTGATGAAATGAGAAGGTGACCCACCCACACGGGGAGGGTGGAAAGCCTGTAAAAGCCCGAGTCCCAGGCTTTGCCCACTGAAATGAAATCAAAGAGCAACCAGGGGGAAGAAGTCACACATATGCAAAGGCCTGAGCAGATGTTCTGGTTCTGGGAAAGTTTTCTGAGCGAGGATTTTGCAGGCTGGTGTGGGGAGGAGAGGAACAGGGCTTAGAAAGGGTATCTCCAGGGAGGGGAGGGAGCTTCGGAGGCAGAGTGTATGCTGGGGATCGGGGATGGGGATTTGCTTTTCCTGATAGAAAGGGAAAGGCTGAGAATGTGATGGCTAGTGTGTGGATAAAAAGGTTGCTGTTGGGGTCTCAAGTTCCTGGGTACAGCCCAGGGCAGCACCAGAGGTGGGCCAACTGCTCTAGATCCTGGGCTGCAAAACCTAAAACTATTGGGCTGAGTATTGGGCCTATCTTAGGCCCATGCCGTGGAAGCTGG
The DNA here is from genome assembly GCF_009762305.2 of Zalophus californianus. NCBI lineage: Eukaryota > Metazoa > Chordata > Mammalia > Carnivora > Otariidae > Zalophus > Zalophus californianus. The sequence goes on along the minus strand of NC_045604.1, from coordinate 106,270,774 downwards.
ACTTTACCTCTGTCCATCCCCTCAGGGCTCCTCGTTCTGGACCCCAGCAATGTCGTTTTCACCCTCTCCTCCTCTTCTGCACTCATGGGGTCAGGGCTGGATCTGAGGCAGGGAGATTGTGGGTGTTGGCTGCCCCTGACTCAGAATCCTTCGTCTCTCCATCTGCCCCCTCTGTCCATCTCAGCTGCCTGACCACAGACACTGACTGGTACAGTGGTGAAACCTGTGAGTTCAGCACCAAGAAGAGCCTGGTGTATGGGCTTGTGGGGGCAGCTGGTGCCATAGTGCTACTCGTCCTTGTTGTTCTCTTGATGTTCATGTTCCGTTCCAAGAAGGAGTTGAAAAGGTGAGTCCCTGCTGCTACCTCTCCCATTTGCCTCCAGCTCCTCTTCCTCCTTTTCTGATCCCTCTGCCCTCAATCATTCACCCTCAGGGTGGACAGTGGGAGAGCGGAAAGGAGGGACATAACCAGTCCCCAAATCCTGGTTCGCTACTCATCACGGAATCTCTCTGGTGTTTCTGTCAATAGGCAAAAGTCTAGAGTGTTTCAGTTGTATAAGTGGCATGAAGAAGATGGAGGACCAACCCCTGGAACTTTCCGAAACATTGGCTTTGACATCGATGAAGGTATGGGAAGTCCTCAGTGCACTCAAAATGTTTCAAAGTGTGGAGACACACATGGGAGGCACACGGGAGGACTTAAAAGAGCAAAGAGAATAGTATTTTCATCTCTAAAACATTGGGTTCCACATTCGTACCCCTATTTCCACCTCTGGCTCCTGCAAAGCCCTGGATGAAGTGTAGGCATGGGCACAGCAGAACTAGACCACTGGGGGGCACGAGTTGCTTGATGGTCTAGATTTCTCCAGAACACAAACCTGCCTATGTGGACCCGGATAGGCACCTAAGAGTAGGTGAGCTCACTGGTAGGTGATTTATAGCTCAGTCAAGTGATTAACTGCAGATTTTGTCAGGTTAAATGTATGTGTTAAAATTTCTACAGATTGAGTCTTTGCATTCCAAAGAAGGGAAGAATGGAACGAGGAAACCATTTCAGTCAATCCACAAAAAAGCAAGAAAGGGGGAACAGATGATAAGGAAAGAGATGACTAATAGGAAGCACAAAATAAGATGGTAGAAAATAAGGTGCTGGGTGGCTCAGTTGGTTAAGTCTCTGCCTTCGGTTCAGGTCACGATCCCAGCGTCCTGGGATCGAATCCTGCATTAGGCTCCCTGCTCTGCAGGGAGCCTGCTTCTCCCGCTCCCTCTGTCTCTCTCGAATAAATAAACAAAATCTTAAAAAAATAAAATAATCTACCATAACAACAACAACAAATATAAGTGGATTAAACACTCCAGCTGAAAGAGGGAATTAAAAACAAAATCTAGCTATTTTCTGTGAATGAAAGGCAGAGCAAAGATGAAGGCATAAGCATGGAAAAGGACAAAAAGGAGAAATACTAGCCCTGCAGTGGGTGGGATTGATAGGGAGAGATGGGAGATTGTCTTCCTAACCAGCTGCTTCCATGGGGCTTTCTTCCCTTCCAGCTCAAGATGACGCCATCCACTTGGACTCCATTTATAGTAACTTCCAGCCCTCCCTGGACCACATAGATTCTGAAACACAGGTAAGAAAGGCATGGATGAAGCGCTCACCTCCCCCTGCCCTGAGACCCCATATCCTCTCCTACCATGGTAAGATCTTCAGGAAAGCGAAGTCATGTTTATGGTTGTTAGTCTGGGTGACATCTAGGTCTACATTGCTGGGAAATGAACAATAACTTGGGGTGGCAGCAGGTGGAGGAGAAGGAGCTAAGCAGCAGGGTGGAATCTACCTTCTCTAGATACCTGAGGTTCCAGGTTCAGAGATTTCTTTCCACTCTAATTTTTAATTTTCAAACCCACATAAAAGTCAAAATAGTAATGCACTAAATACCCCGCCTAGATCATCAATGTTTAACATGTTGCTACATTTTCATTATATGGCAAGGTATATATATACATATATGATATACATACCCAACAAATTTTGCTGGACCATTTGGAAGTCAGTTGCAAACATTATGACATTTGATAAAATGATAAAAGTGATAAAACGCTTCAGTACACACCCCCAAATCCCTCTAGCATTCCCAATAAGTTGATAATTCCACAATATCATCCAATATCCATTTTTCTAATGAACCCAAAAACATCTCTTATTCCTAGATTTTTCAAATATGAACAAATTTCACTCACTGACTTTTGTTGTGTCATGTTGGTCTTTTTAATCTAGAACTGATTCCTACCTTTTAAATATATTGATTTTTTTAAGAATCTAGGATGATTGTCTTAAGGAATGCCCCACATTTTAAATATATCTAATTATTTCCTCATGGTGTCCTTTACCTTGTCCCTCAAGCCTCTGTACTTCCTATAAACTGGCAGGCCTGGAGGCTTGATTAGACCCAGCTTAGACATTTTTCTTAAGCATATGTCATGGATAATGCTACTGCATCACCTCAGGGGGTACATAATGTCAGGATGTCCCACTATGATTGAGGCCAAGATTGGCACTTGGCAAGAAGTGACCACTCATTGATTGCCACCTTAATTTTGTTTCAACTGGATGGATGTTCCAGGGCAGAAGAAATGCTCTCAAAGTATTCACACTTCCGAAGAAGTATGATTGGATTCATGCACCTTTCTCCCTAGGGAAAGCCTTGGGGCAAAGATAAACTCCTTAGCTAGAATGCCTTGAAAGCTACTTAAGTTAGGGGTAAGTGGGGGGAGACAGTTGATTTGTACTAGATTCTAAGCTGAGCACTTTCCCAGTCCCAAGGCTCTTATGTTTCCAAATCCCAGTTTCCTTATAAACCCAGCCCTCACCTGGTTCTCTCTCTCTCTTTTCAGATCAAAATTCAGAGGCCCCAGGTGATGATGACGTCAATTTAAGGCAGTTTCACATGGAGCTGTGGGGTCTGGGAGTGAGGAGAACTTACTTTGTCTAAGCCTGATGGAAATTTTCCCCATTGACAGCATTCATGGAACCAGATGAAAAACAAAACCTGTACCAAGGAGGAAGGGGGGAGAGAATACAGTGCTAGAAAACTCTCAAATACAAACACCATGGAAACTCCGATGGGCTTGTTATGATCTCAGGCGAGGCGCTCCTGTTCATACAGGGAAGTTCTTCCTCCTGCCTGCCTTGTTTCAGCACCAAGGACAGCATCTGAATCACCTATTAACTGGCGATCACTTAAACATGGGACTGAAATTTACGTTATACAAAACCTCTTGCAAGACTTATTGTACTTCATTTTCATAAAAAAATGTTTTAAACGATTCAGCATTTTCTTTGAGTATATAGGATTATAAGTATTTTAAAAGTTCTAATATTTACCTATCGGTTCTGATTTTTTATTAGTCAATATAATATATATTTCTAATAACCAAAAACAATAAAAGCAAATTTATTAAATTTTTCATGGTTCCCAGTCCTTTCTTCAGCTGATACCCTATACTGGTTCCTGTTTCTCACTTGCCAAGCTCTCTCGCCTCCTCTCCCTCAGGATGTAGGGTCTGATGAATTTGGCCTCAAGATGAAAAGAAGAAAATCTACAGCCAGAAAGTGTACCATTCTTGCTCTTCCCCAGCATCACTTGCTGGCCACTGAAGATGCCATAAAGCAAGACTCACACATACTCCCATGATACTGGCACTCCCAACTGGGAGAGAATCAAGTTCTTCTTCTGGAAATGGGCTTACGTTTCTTTCCATAGATTTGCAGAGATAGAGTCTTGGGTTTTATTTCCAGCTTTCTCACCCACTCCCTGTGTTAAGTCTGGGAAAAGTCATATTTGACAATTTGGACTCAGACTTGTTTTTTGCTAAGGACTACGTTCTTCCTAAAGTCCCCTTATTGCAGTCATTTTTAACACATTTAGGATGATTTATTATGATTCCGGCCATGCAGCTCAGGATTTATTTTGTTCTGCAAGGTGTTTCCCACAGGCTACCCCATTTAAACCTTAAGCTTAAAACAGAGCCTAGGCTCTGCTGCCCCCTCATGATCACTTGGAGCATCTGCAGGCACCGTTCAGCTCCAGGCCATCCCCTCCTTGCCATCCCTCCCCATTGGAAAGCCATCAAAATCCCCAGCTCTTAAAACTGGGCTTAGTCCATTTGGGCTGCCATAACAGAATACCATAAACTAGGTAGCTTATAAACAACACATGTTTATTTCTCACAATTCTGGAGGCCAGGAAGTCCAAGATCAATGTGCTGACAGGTTTGGTTCCTGGTTCACAGACAGTCATCTCTTTGTTGGTGTCCTCACAGGGCAAAAGGGGTGAGGGAGCTCTCTGGGGGTCTCTTTTATAAGAGTACTAATCCCATTCAGGAGCGCTCCATCCTCATGACCTAATCACCTCCCAAGAGTCCCCACCAGCTAACATCATCACATTGGAGATTAGGTTTTAACCTCTGAATTTGGGGATGAGGGAAGACAAACATTCATTTTATAGCCCAGGCTGAATCTAGATGTCTTCCTTTTCAAATCTGCTTCCTGCTTCACACAGACCAAAGCATCAGTGGTCATGGAGGGGCCATTTAAAAGAACTGCAGACCCCACATCCAATCTAGAACCACGCTATCCACCTCAAATCCTTCCTGCTCTTTCCTCACATCTGCTTCGTGGAGAGGCAGGATACAGTAACTAGACACGTAGTTGGTCTGGGTCAATTCTTGGCCAGCCATTTATTACCTGAGTGAACTCGGGAAAGTAACTTCTCTCTGGACCTCTTATCTGAACCACTCCCTTTGTGCCAATCACCATTGTATATTTTAACCCATTTATTCCTTACAACCCTATAAAGTGGGAACTATCATTATCCCCATTATACAGATGAAGGAGTCAAGGCAAAGACACATCCTGTCACTTGCCCGAGATGGTGTAGCCAGTGGATGTGAACCTGGAGTTACAAACCAGGGAGTCTGGCCATCAAGCCTGTGTTCTTGACCATCAGTTACATGCCCTTCCCGTGGGGCCACTCTTGGGATTAACTGGGTTAATACATGTAGAGTGCTTGGAAAAAAGCCTGGCACATAGAAATTTCTTGGAAGGGAGGAAGGAACATTAGTTACTGCTCCATCAGCTTCTTCCCTCACATTTCTCTCCCTAGTATTCCTTCTCTTCCTCTCATCTTCCAACCATAGAAGAGCCATGGGCTGCACTGAGGGCAAGATGAAACGAAGGCCATGTTATTTTGCAGGAACAGGGAAATCCAAAGGCACAGAGATGCACAAAAGAAGACTGGGGGTGGAAACACTAGGTGTGAAGAGGAGGGTCTGTTGGGGCTTAAAGGCAAAAAGGAATTTGGGAATCACCCCTCCAGGCTCACCTTTGGCCACCTGCATCACCCCCACAGTTACGTGGTTCCACGTACTATTACTACTCTTGGGTGCTTCTCTTGCCCTACCTGTGGGTCTTTATGGCTTCACCTCTGACCCAGCCCATTGCCTTGTCAGCCTCATGCCTGACCTCCCTGTGGCTTGCTCTCCTGCCAATCACTGCTTCCTGTGCAGCCACTGGCTCCTTCCCAATTGTGCCGTTCACCTGCTCAAAAACCCTGATATCCTCACCCTCTTATTAAAGCAAGATCCATGCTCCTCAGTGTCTTCAAGGTCCCTAGAGTTGACTCCATCTCTCCCTTACCTCTCCACCTCAGGCTCCAGGAGCTCTACGACCCCACTGCATGGACTGATGAAATGCCACCCTCTCCCCTCGGCTGCTTCTTCAACCTGCAATGCCCTTTTTACACCTTCCTCTTTAGAACCTGACTCATCCTGAAGCTCCAACTTCACCTCCTCCAGGAAGCCCTCTGTGATAGAACCCTTTACAATCTCTCATCTGTGACTCCTTGTCTTAGTCAGTGTGGGTTGCCGTAACAAAACACCAACACTGTGTGGCTTAAACAACAGACATATATTTTCTAGAGGCTGAAAGCCCAAGATCAGAGTACCAGTGAGATCATGTTCTGGTGAGGGCTCTCTTCTTGGTTTGCAGACCTACCTACTTCTTTCTGTGTGCTCACAAGACTGCTTTATTTGCGCGCGCGCACACACACACACACACACACACACACGGGGCAGAGGGGGAGGGGTGTGGGTCACAAGAAAGCAAGCTCTCTGGTGTCTCTTCTTATAAGGGCACTAATCCCATCAGATCGGTGCCCCATCATCTAACTCCTACTTCCCAAAGTCCCTGCCTCCAAATACTATTACACTGGGGGGTAGGGCTTCCACATATGAATTTTGAGGGGATACAGACACAGTTTATAGCACTCCTTAAGACAGTTGTGTATAGTTATGTCATGTTCATAATTTTCTCTACATCTCTGTCCCCACATGGGGAGGATGTGGCTTTGTTCCCCTCCATACCCCCAGAGTGCCTAACACAGTGCCTTGCGCATCAAAGATGCTATTAATGCCTGTTAAACTTAATTGAATCAAGACTCATTTTCACAAAGCCATCCTTCTCGGAATTGAATTCTTATTTGTTCTCTGATTGCTTCATGCACGCCTATGTCTGTTAAAAAAAAGAAAGAAAGAAAGAAAGAAAGAAAGAAAGAAAGAAAGAAAGAAAGAAAAGAAACAACAGGCCCCAAATGGAGTCACTCATTCTAGGCCGATGTCAGCAAACTAAGATTTAACACCTAACCTAATTGCAGTGTTAGCCTCTCCCAGGACTGTGACCTTTAACCAGCCAATCTGGAATTCTCTGATCAGCACTAGGGAGGTGATCTGCCATATAGACCCCTGCTCTTCCTGCAAATGGGGTACCTTGCCTGAAACAATCCACTCGTTGTTAGAAACTTCCCTTTCTGCCCCCTTCTGCCTATAAAAGCCTTCCATATCGAATAGCTCCTTAGAGCACTTTTCTATTTGCTAGATGGGTTGCTACCCCATTCATGAATCATTGAATTAAGCCAGTTAGATCTTCAAATTTACTCAGTTGGTTTCTTTCTTTCTTTTTTTTTTTTAACATTTTCTGGTCCTATGGAAAGCACCATGTTCTTTTTTTTTTTTTAAGAGAATTTGATCCCCCCCCCTTTTTTTTGACAATCTCTACACCCAACATGGGGCTCAGACTCACAACCCTGGGATCAAGAGCCGCATGCCCCACGGACTGAGTCAGCCAGGCGCCCTGGAAAGCATGTTCTGGAGCCAGCCAGAGAATTTAGCTCAGACCATGCATGCCAGAGCCTCTCATACACCCTGGTTTTCTCCTTTTCTCTCATGGCTAAACCTTTCCATCTCTGGAAGAGATCAAGACAGGAAGAACGGCAGCAGAGGGCCTGGGCTTGGGAGTAAATACGGCATCGCAGTCTCCCTCCTTGGCTTTCTGTGGGTCTTTCCAAGTCATTTCCAGTCACCCAAAGACACTGGGGGTGGGGCAAGTGTGAAATGAGGCTGGAAGTTGGAGGGCCATTCCCTGACGAGAAACTAAGACTAACACGACTATCCCACCCTCAAAATGTGTGGCGATACGGGAAATAATTTTCCAAGGCACCCTCTAAAACTCAGCTCTCTTACAGGCAAGATGATAGTATAGGCTTTTGGAAAAACAGTAACACATCCAGAACCCCAGAGATTTTACTGGATTGGGAAGACGGGACAGTTGTGTTTTGCTGCTGAGGGTGGTGTGACTTTGGCGTTTAGATTACACCCCCAGGTTGGGCAGGCCTGATTCATCTGTGATGATACAGCAGGTGGGCGAGCTGGCGGCTGCCTAAGTCTGGCTGCCTGACAAGAGACAGGGCTCACAGGGGAGCCAAGCAGCGAAGGAAATTTACTGCGTGTTGTAGCCAGGGAAAGTGGAATTGGACCTGGGTGATAATCAGCCTGATTAGCTTGGTGCCTCCTGGAGGGAGCCAAGGGCGGGGGAGGCAGGGCAGGGCGGGGGCAGGAAGAACAGGTCAGCCAGCATTAAGGTGGAGGCCCAGAGGCTGGGGTTTGCTGAGGTCAGGAACCGGGGCCCAGAGAAGTCCGTGGAGCAGCAAACCCAGAGAAAATGAGTCTAACACCCAGTCATCGGTGTTAAATTAAAAAAGAGACAATAGGCCCAAAATGGAGTCTCCTGTGCTAACTACACAGCAGCAAACTGAGACTTAATATCTAACCTAATTGCAGTTTCAGCTCCTTCCGGGAATATAACCTTTAACCGGTCAATCTGGAATTACCTGGTCAGCACTAGTGAGGTCATCTGCCTGCTAGACCCCTGACCTTCCCCCAGTGGAGGGTGACCTTGCCGAAACAATCCACTCTTTGTTAGAAACTTCCTTTTTCTGCCCCCTTCCGCCTGTAAAAGCCTTTCATTTGGTTCAGCTCCTCAGAGCTTCTTTCTGATTACTAGATGGGATGCTGCCTGGTTCATGAATTGTTGAGTAAAGCCAATTAGATCTTTAAATCTATTCAGTTGAGTTTTGTTATTCATCTGATTTTGTGGCAGCAACGGGATTGGAAGGGAACTTCAGATGGCTTCGGGGCCAACGAGAAACACAGGCATGGTACCCATGAACCTTCTTGAGTTCTCTCCTTCGCTTGCCATTTCTGAGGACTGGGACAAGTTCCTCTCAGTTCTGAGCCCCACTCTCTTTGCTTTGGGCTCCTGATCCAGTTGGCTCTCCAGTCAGTTCCATGTTGGGAGCTGCTAGTATTTTTGCTGCAATAGCTACTATTTTTCGTACTTTGAGTGGAAAACCCCAGCCGTTGGTTCTGTCTCCAGATTCCACATTGGGAACTGTGGGTAGCTGCTGCAGTTGCCTATTTGTTTGGAATCAGTCCTTAGTCCTTCCATTCTTTGGGGTCTTTGGGTTCAGTTCTTTCCTTAGTCCCAGGTTCTACATTGGGAATTGGTGGGGGTACACGCAGGGCCCCCTTTTGGCCTCCTTTTGGCCAGGATGCAGTAGCACCTCTTGGTTACCACTGACATATTAAGGTGCACATGTTTGTTTGTCTTGTTTTGTATAGACAAAGTCTATTGATAATGGGAATCTCGGAAGCAGCCACAAAATCTGTGGGCACCAGTCGAGCATTTAATAGCTGTTAGAGCGCCCACCACCTAACCCAAAGACTCCTGTTAGGATAAGTTGATTATGGAATAGGTTAGATCCATACTAGGTTACCCACCAACCTCAAAAAAATTTCTGTGCAATGAGGTACATGGTAAAACACCACACAAACCCTAACCCAGTGGCACATCCCTTTTTTTTTACTTTAAATTTTTTATTGTTATGTTAATCACCATACATCACATCATTAGTTTTTGATGTAGTGTTCCATGATTCATTGTTCGTGCATAACACCCAGTGCTCCACGCAGAATGTGCCCTCTTTAATACCCATCACCAGGCTGACCCATCCCCCCAACCCCCTCCCCCTAAAACCCTCAGTTTGTTTTTCAGAGTCTGTCGTCTCTCATGGTTCGTCTCCCCCTCCGATTTACTCCCCTTCATTTTTCCCCTCCTGCTATCTTCTTTTTCTTTTTTTTTTTCTTAACATATATTGGCACATCCCTTTTAGGTATCAGTTTTGCTCTGAGAGACCTAAAGGCTTAGCCTAAATAAGTAAGTAACTAAGTAATCCCTAAATTCCAAAGATGAACATACACACCACCTTTGGCACACCTGCTTATTTTTTTGTCTAAGAACTATGGTTCTGGAAGCTATAAATATCTAGAAAAATGGCAAAATCTTACAAAATTTAACCTAGAATTATAATGGCCATTATGGGGAACGTTCCAATTAGACAAGATCATTTATTTAAGAAGTGCACTTGAAAGCAAGGATTCCCAAGTTCAACACACAGAATGGGATACCTATTTTAACTGGTATGCGGAAGCTTCCAAAAGCCTTCAAGATCCCAAAATTCCTTCATTTAAACAATTCATTGCAAAGGCCAATGAAAAATTAAAGACACAAGAGATACCTCAAACAATAGATAAAACTGACATGACTCCTCCATCCTCATTTACCTGAGTACTCACATTCTACTAATCCTCTATCTGAACTACCTTCTCATTCTCAAAAGACTGTTGGTCAATTAATTACCTTATAAAATAAAACCACTGAAATTTCAGGAGACCCTCCTCAGGTATCTTTCCCTTCTTGGTCCAAGACCAAACTAATGGCCAGAGTTAAAGAATTTCCTAAACCCAGGGAAGATCCCCAAAGGTTTTCTGAAAACTTTAGTCATTATCAGGGCCCAAGACCCCAGGCTGCCAGATCTCCATCATCTTGGAGATGGCATGGATGCAGGATGGCATAACCCTGAGGAAGATATCCAAGATCGTTGACCTTCAGCATGGTCCCCTTGTGGATTAAAAAAAAAAAAAAAGCAAAATAACAACTGATCTTTTAAAAGCCATTCCTAGAGTCTTCCCTGCCGGCACTGATGGGTCTATTCTTAAAACATGTGAACATAAGAAAGATGTATTTGTGGTAAACTTTAAAGCCCATCTGGAAACTCTCTTCCGATGACATTCCAGGTCCCATACAATAAATAAGGTCACCCAACCTGCTCTAGCTGTTCTTTTTGTAAATTGGTTATCTTCTGAGATTAGTGGATTGATAAGAAGGCAGAAAATAGAACAGGAAATCACCAGTCTGACTAAACTTGTGACTCCAGCTGAGCACTTTGAAAGGACTTTGCAACAAGATTACAAACAAACGTCTGCCAAGCTATTGGCCTTACACAGCTCCAAGTTCAGGCACCTAAAATAACTCCTGAGCACCCACATCACACCCTCCTAGGGGTCCACCATCAAAACAATGGCCCAAGGATTGATATTTCATTTGTAATCAATTGGGACTCTAGAAAAAAATGTGTCCTCAAAGACCCTATGCAAATTTTTCACCCTCAGCTAGAGTTTACTATCTCTATGGTACGAAGCTGATAATCAGAACCTGATAAGAAATTGTTTTTAGACCTTCTCACCTAAGCTAAAATAAAACTGTACTGGGGGGGTGGGGTGAAAACTTCGGAAGCCCTTGTAAAAGGATTTATGGTGGGTCAGTTTATGATGTCATTTAAGTTGCAACCCAATTTCTTGAGGAATTAAAATCAACTGTCCTTAACTTACAAATCCTTTCAAAACCAAGAGTGGCTCCAGAAATAATTCAAAGTCCACTTATTTTTTTTTTCCCAATCCCAAACCTCCTCTATTTATCTCAAGAGGCTTGTAAGTGGTGTGAAAATTTTGCCTTTAGGAAACAAAGTCCTTCTTAGAGACACTTGCATTTATTCTCAATGTTTGAAATGTAAATGTTCTACTTGATCCCGGCAGGAACTCTTACCTAGGCCATCTCTTTAAGATACCAGCTTCTGAGGAGGAAATTCTTTTTTTTTTTTAATTTTTTTATTGTTATGTTAATCACCATATATTACATCATTAGTTTTTGATGCAGTGTTCCATGATTCATTGTTTGTTCATAACACCCAGTGCTCCATGCAGAACGTGCCCTCCTCAATACCCATCACCAGGCTAACCCATCCCCCTACCCCCCTCCCCTCTAGAACCCTCAGTTTGTTTTTCAGAGTCCATCGTCTCTCATGGTTCATCTCCCCCTCCGACTTACTCCCCTTCATTCTTCCCCTCCTGCTATCTTCTTCTTTTTCTTTTTTCTTAACATATATTGCATTATTTGTTTCAGAAGTACAGATCTGTGATTCAACAGTCTTGCACAATTCACAGCGCTCACCGTAGCACATACCCTCCCCAATGTCTATCACCCAACCACCCCATCCCTCCCACCCCCAACCATTCCAGTAACACTCAGTTTGTTTCCTGAGATTAAGAATTCTGAGGAGGAAATTCTTAGTTAAAAAGAGGGGGAGGAGTATTTATAAATTTACTTGGCTGGCAAATGTGGGGCACCTGGCTGGCTCAGTTGGTGGAGCACATGACTCTTGATCTCATCTCAGGATTGTAAATTTAAGTCCCACATTGGGTGTAGAGATTACTTAAAAATAAAATCTTGGCACCCCCTGGGTGGCTCAGTCGGTTAAGTGTCCAACTCTCGATTTCAGCTCAGGTCCTGATCTCAGGGTGGTGAGATCAAGCCCTGTGTTGGGTTCCACACTGAGTGTGGAGCCTGCTTGGGATTCTCTCTCTCTCTCTCTCCGTCTGCCCGCCCCCCACCTCCCCCAAGGGCACGCCCCTGCACGCTCTCGCTCTCAAAAATAAATAAATAAAATAAAATAAAATATTAAAATATAAAAAAACAAGTCATTAAAAAAATAAAATTTAGGCAAATGAAAAATCATTGTCTTCTCCATAAATATTAATAAAAAGCTTTAACCATTTGAGAACGTAGCCTTAAATTGTTCCATTGGCCAGGAACATAAACTGTATCCAATCTCTTCTATGACTACATTCATTTGTGGCTACAGTTTTAAAATGGAAGCTGTAAGTTCTCTGGATCTGCCTGCATGTTTATGGGTGCCTATACATGTGTGTCATTTGCTACTCCTGGATGGTATTACTAAAATTAATTTGCAAGAGAACTCTATTTAATTGGCCTAAAGAGAATTGACCACTTGTATGAATTAAGGATTCCTAAGCTTCTCAGGAATATAACCGAAACTAACCAAAACGTTTTTCAAGTTTATGTGATCTGAGATAATCTTTGGTAAATAAAAGGTAGTTCAAGTTTGTTGGATTAATTAAAATAGGTATGCTTCAGAATTACCAACATTAAAAATAATGCAGATGCACAACTTCATTCGACTTGGGTTTATCAGTCAAATAAGTTCACGTTATCTCTGTCACAAAATTTGTCAGGAAGAGGGGCGCCTGGGTGGCTCAGTCGTTAGGAAACTGCCTTAGGCTCAGGTCATGGTCCCAGGGTCCTAGGATCGAGTCCCACATCGGGCTCCCTGCGCCGCGGGAAGCCTGGTTCTCCCTCTCCCACTCCCTCTGCTTGTGTTGTCTCTCTCTGTCAAATAAATAAATAAAATCTTTAAAAAAAATTTTGTCAGGAAGAAAAATAGCTTGGGATGATGGCGGACTTTGTCTTATGCCTTGTGAACTTTTTGTGGGTAATCTAAATGTAATTACCGAGAACAAGTGAATTAAAGGATAAAAGATTTCAAGTGAACTTTTTAAATAGCGTCCCCAAATCTTTTTGGTAACCTGAAACTTTAAAGTTTTGCTAAGTTAAATTAAACGATGGGTAGTCATTAAATATCTAGATCATGACTAAATAAGATAAAATACTGAAACATTAATTACTGAACACACATTTATCCGCTTTGGGATTCCTTTTACAGAGGAACTAAAGGTTATTTGTGTTTATTAGCACACATGTTTCCTGACAGACTGGAAATTTTTACTCTGAGAAAGCATTCACTTTTAGAAATTATAAAAAGTATTTATAAGTCTACCAATCCACAGAATGCTAGTGTAAGATGATGTAGAAAATGGTGGGGTTTGGAGCCAACAGCCAAGAAAGAATTCTTGGGACGTCTTCAGTGCAAAAAGGTGGTTTTATTGACGTAGGGGGATGGGACCCATGGGCAGAAAGAGCTGCTCTGCGGTGGGACAGGTGATTGATTATATACTTTCAAGTTGGGAGGGCATTAGGGATAGTGTAAGTCTCTGAGGAATTTTGGAAGCAAGGTTTCCAGGATCTTGAGGGGGCTAGCTATTGTTGGGAAAAGGTCATTTATTACTGTTCAGTAAAAAGTGTCACGAGACCCTTCAGATGTTTATCAGTGGGCCGTGTATCCTGTGGGGTAGAGATAAAGGAAGTTTCCAAAGGATTTTTTTTAAATTTTTATTTATTTATTTATTTGTTTATTTGTTTGTTTGTTTATTTATTTTTAGGATTTTTTTTTAAAGATTTTATTTATTTATTTGAGAGAGAGAGAAAGAGAGCAAGTGGGGGAGGAGCAAAGGGAGATGGGCAAGCAGACCCCATGCTGAGCACAGAGCCTAACTCAGGGCTGGATCCGAGGACCTTGAGATCATGACCTGAGCCAAAACCAAGAGTTGGATGCTTAACTGGCTGAATGACCCAGCCCCACCCCACCCCCCACCCCCCACCCCCGCAAAAGGAATTTTTATGTGTTAGAGAAGACTTACAGGATCCTGGGGGTGTTGAGCTAAGTTTGCCTTTGCCCTTAGCAAAGTATTAACATCGAGGCAGCTGGGTCCCTAGAGGAATGTCACTCTGCCTGTTTCAAGGACTTGTCCAGGGGCTGTAAGTAGTAAGAAAATTTAATTTTTTTCTTCTGCCTTAGTTTCTCACATCATAAAAGCCAGTCCATAGTTGTTTACTTCTTAATTTTCACTCAAAATTAAGGTTTTTTAAAGTGTTAAGAATTCTCATATAAGTAATTATAGCTACTAAAAATAATAAGTCCGTATGCAGGGCAAGTAGGATGTGTGTTTTCAGTAAGAGAAGGTATGAGGAAAGGAGATGCATTTTTGTTGAGGGAAAAGGAAGTAATTTTGTCCTAAAGTGAGGCTGGTTGTTTCAGAATGGGAAAGAGGAAAAACAGGACGGAATCTGAATGTGAAAAAGAAAATTATAGGGGCGCCTGGAGGGCTCAGTCGTGAAGCCTCTGCCTTCGGCTCAGGTCATGGTCCCAGGGTCCTGGGATCGAGCCCCGCATCGGGCTCCCCGCTCGACCAGAAGCCTGCTTCTCCCGCTCCCCCTGCTCGTGTTCCCTCTCTCGCTTCTCTCCCTCTGTCAAATAAATAAGTAAATAAAATCTTTAAAAGAAAAAAAGAAAATTATAGAATGTTTCTGGAAAACAAATCTTGGAGAAGGAATTTTATGTGCGGTCAAGATGGTTAAGATTGGAATAAATTTATTTAAATAAAAAAATGAGTTTTAATATCAAAAGTACACCAGCGCAAAATTAGAATTGATTTCTTACTGTTGAAAAAACAAACTTTTCTTCACTTTCAGTTTGCTTTTGGCAACAGATTGTGAAGTTTCTTTACTTTTTAAGCAATCTGCACAGAAAGCAAAACTTTTGTGTCTTACCAAAGCAATTTACTGTGTTTCATGTTACCTTTCTCATCACATCTGTGATTACTTAAGAAAACGGAGTCGTCTCTATTAAAAGAGCTAAGGTTTTTAAAAAAAAAAACAAAAACACAACTATTTAGGGCGCCTGTGTGGGTCAGTCGTTGAGCGTCTGCCTTCGGCTCAGGTCATGATGCCAGGGTCCTGGGATCGAGCCCCGCATCGGGCTCCCTGCTCAGCGGGAAGCCTGCTTCTCCCTCTCCCACTCCCCCTGCTTGTGTTCCCTCTCCTTGCTGTCTCTCTCTGTCAAATGAATAAATAAAATCTTAAAAAAAAAAAAAAAAAAACCACCCCAACTATTTAACTCTCTGTATTTGATTGTAAAGTCTTTAATTGTCACTTTGGTTAAATAGATAAGTATTGGTTCACAGTGACCCATGATCCTTTTTGACTAAGTGTTTTTAAACCTTTTGGTATTTTTGATAAACTTCCCCAAATCAAATTCTAAGTGAAGTATTTTTGACCCCAAATTAACTCTGAGATTTTTGGGAGGGGTCCTGGAACGTCTCAAAAGATCTGTTTTCTCTCCTTATAGAAAGAAATGTTAAACTAATAAGATGTATGTGTAAAGTTAAATTTACAGGGGAAGTGTCGTCAAATAAGAATACGAAGACTTCCTTATGTTGAATTTGTACAGGAATATGTTATAAGTGTTCCAGAAATTATATGAAATTCCTAAAGTCTGATATCTCCTGGTATAATGTTATCATCATAATTCCAGTTCATTTTAAAATGTTGTGTAACACAAAAATGACCAAATTTCCTTGTCAATTCCACTATAATGAACTCTCATCAGATCTTTAGTAGTAGGCATTTTTTGTCTTTTGTCATTTACAGATAGTTATTGTTTTACTCAGGTGCTTTTGCAATAATGTTCCTCCCGAAGTATGTCATCTTCAAGGAGATTCATAAATAGGACTTTGGTAAGTAAAAGTTTATGACAACTTTAAGGTCATAAAACTGAACTGGATAAGAATTTCCACAACTACTGGAAAAAATTGGATTCAAGCAGACTATTAATCACACAGAACTGAATGAACTAAGGAGGATGACTGTAATTCTTTATGATTTTTTATTTGAAAATTGTGTTTTTGGATGTTGTGTTTTCCAAGATTTAAGAAACCTTTTCTTAAGCTATCTATGACCTACAGCAATTTGGTAAAACATTCCTTTATAACAGAGATGAAACATTTACCTTCTCTCCCTGCCCGATTCCTCCAGAATTCAGAAACTCTTGAGTATTCTTTTCACGGCAATATAATTAGTTATTCACATAAGTTCAATAAGAACTTGTTCGCCTTGAAACAGGACACAACTGGAAACATTGGCTATATGGCTTTGACTGGAATGCATTATTGGAGAGAGATGTGTATAGACTCATATAAGTCCAGACAGCTTTCAGGAACTCCTTGGAAAGTCAGCCTAGTGCCTTGCTTATAGGGTTCCCAGCGGCCTTACCAGGTGAGTAAGGAAAGTCACTCCCTGGCAGGCCCACGAATGGCTCAGGATATCTGAAGGGACCTCAACCCAAACTATAGTATTTCAGGTAAAAATCTCATAGTGAGTCCTTGGCTTAGCTTCCTGGCCTCCGGCTTTTAAGAGTTCGATCTGAAATTACTTATGAAAATTTCCAGCTAAGCAGTCTTAAAAAAAGAGTTTATATGATCAATCACTATCCTTGCTGCACTTACGTAAATAAACAATCAGGCCAAGTTTAATGCAAACAAACTAGCTTTGCTGTGATTATCTGTGGTTAAAAAAGAAAGAAGGGGGCTAATTATAGAAAGAAAAATTATGCTTGCACCTTTGTAGAGTTTAGATTTTAATCTTGTTAATTGTCTTTGAGGTTTTGTAGTACACCTGTTAACTGGACTGGATTCTGAATTCTTCTAGTTCTCAAACATCTGGCTATGACTCTCCAAACTAACGTTTCCAATTTTCTCCCACCCTTCCGATTTGGGATCAGTTAAAACAAAGGCTGTCCACGAATCTCCTTGGAAGGGACTAGACCAGGTCCTCCTCACTGCCCCGATGGCAGCCAGGCTTCAGGGACCCAAGCCTTGGGTACACATCTCACAGCCGAAGAAGGCTCCTCCTGACACCTGGTCCTGTGCAGACGCTGGAGAGTCTCTGCCTCCGATGACTAGAAGGGAAGGAGCTGACATCCATCCATCAAAGATGCCAGGTCAAGACTTGCTACTTTAACTAAACATTAAACCCTTTCATCTTTTCTTTCTTTCCTTTACTCTGCATTGGCCTGAGACCTATGCAGTATTTATCAAACTAGATCCCAGACAAATAAGATTTGTTTGTTAGTTAGCCTTTTGCTCTTATTTTAAAGTTTTTCACCCATAGTCAGAAACCACAGTCTCCATCATGCAGAGCCGTTGGAATCCTCTAAGCTTCCTTGGTAACTTAGTGCACGGTCAATATCCGTGAATGCCCCATGTGTGCTCTCAAAGGATGGGTAGTTTCTGTTTCTTGGGCATTGAGAGTAGAGATACTCTCAAATACATTAGTATATGTAACAAATTGACACTAGCTCATGTTTAGCAATGGTTTATTCAAATATTGCATTTCAGGACTAGGCTGAAGATAGGTATTTCCTTAGGAGAAACATATGAAAGGGGAATTGAGATCTCGAAGGCCAAGAAGACTTTAAGGCAGAAAGCATTATAATATAAAGGCTTGGTTGATGTTAGCATGTGATATTAGCATAATGGTAAAAATGGTCAATTACCTGGAGATATATAACAATTCGAAATGAGTATAGATTTATTATAGCTTAAAATGTATAAATCACAAAGCAGCAGAAATATGAAAAGGAATGAACAATTTCATAGCCTTAGTGAGATAT
Source organism: Zalophus californianus (assembly GCF_009762305.2). Taxonomy (NCBI): domain Eukaryota; kingdom Metazoa; phylum Chordata; class Mammalia; order Carnivora; family Otariidae; genus Zalophus; species Zalophus californianus. The sequence goes on along the minus strand of NC_045604.1, from coordinate 106,252,841 downwards.
TTACAAGAGCCTATGTTGGTGAGCAATACCTCAGACAGAAAAAAATATTACATGAAGAATATAGAAGAGCTGGACAGTTATAAGCTTGTTGTAATGGACAGAAAATAAAATTCTGGTCTCAGATGTTTAGAGAACATATATACATTTTTCTCAAACACACATGAGGCATCTATAAAAAAAACCTATGCCCATAAAACACATCTTTGCAAATATCAAAGGGAGGCAAGAATGAAAACAGGAGGCCAGTGAGGAGGTTATTGTAGTAGTTCAGGCAAGAAGTGGGGAGAAGAGTTTGGATTCGGGGTACCCTTTGACGGTAACAGTGACTAAGTTAGCTAATGGACTGGATGTACAATGCAACAGAAAAATTAGAATCAAGATGGTGCCTTTAGTTAACAATACTGTATCATAAAGTGGTTAAGAGAGTAAATCTGGAAAGTTCTCAACACAAGAAAAAAATGTAGCTATGTGAAGTGATGGACATTAACTAAACTTATTGTGGTAATAATTTCATAATATGTACATGTATCAAATCATTATGCTGTACACTGTCAGAAATAAGACCCAGGCCCAAAATGGAGTCTAAGCCCTATAACACCAAACCAAGACTTAATAAGGGTTTTGGCTTTCCCAGAAATGGGATCTTAAACCAGTCAATCAGGAATCACTTGATCAGGACCAGTTAGGTCATCTGCCTGATAGACCCTGCCATCCCCTAAAGGAAAGTAGTTGCAATAGTCAACCTGCATTTTTGCCGTAATATAACCTCCTTGTTCTCACTATAAAAATCCTTTCTTCTGGCTATAAAAATCCTTCATTTTGTATAATTCCTAAGAGGTCCTTTCCAACCACTAGACTAGATGCTACCCAATTCATAAATTGTTGAACAAAGTCAATAAGATCTTTGAAATCTACTCAGTTGAATTCTTTTGGGGGGGGTGTAGAGGGAGAAGGAAAGAGAGAATCTTAATTTTGGGCTTGGAGTCTGACACGGGTCTCCATCTCACAACCCTGAGATCGTGACCTGAGCTGAAATCGAGTTGGACACTTAACCAACTGAGCCACCCAGGTGCTCTTGAATTTTGTTTTTTAACAACACCTAAAACTAATACAATACAATATGTCAAATGTATCTCAATTTAAAAAAAAAGGAAAAGAAAAAAGGAATCGAGGATGATGGCAAGGCGCTTGGCCTCAGCAACTGGAAGATGGAGTTCTATTACAGAGATGGAGATGGGGGTGGCAGACTGGGATGGGGGGAACATGTCAGGAACAGAAGTCTGCTTGACTTACAGGTGGAAATGTCCAGTGGGGCAGTCAGGCATGAGTCTGGAAGTGAGGGGAAAAGTCTGGCCTGGGGCTAAGGTTTGGAAATTGCCATCCTATCAAGGATATAACATCCGTGGGAGCCATGGCACTGGGTGAGATCATCTCAGGAAGGAGTGTGGACAGAGAAGCAGTCTCAATACCTCTGATGTTTAGGATCCAGAAAGATAGGAGAACCCAGAGGAGATGCCGGCAGGGAGGCAGGAAGGGAACCAGGAGGGCTAGGAGACCAAGCTGCCAAGAGGAAAGAGTTTCAGGGAGGGGGTGATCTCCTCTGCCAAACCCTCAGCCAAATGAGAGGAACACCCATAAGGTGCATGTTGTTGGTGACCTTGGCCAGACAGCTTCCAATGGGGTGTTGGGAACAAAAGCCTAATTGTAGTCAGTTCAAGAGAAAGAAGAAAACAGAGGAGACAATGATAGTTGGGGCATGTGAGGTCAAGCTGGGGACTGTTTTTCTTTTGTTTTAAGACAAGAAATATGCTAAAGAAGGATCCAGGGGGAGAGAGGAATAGGTGACATTGCAGGACAGAGACAAATACAGAAGAGAAGTCCTTGAGTAGGTGGTAGGGGGTGAACCCCAGCAGTGCAGGGCTGAGCCATATGGAAGCCAGAGGCCAAAGGAAAAAAGCAGTAAATACTGATTCCATCCTTACTTAAAATTTTGATATTTTGCTCATTATGGATTTTTTTGCATTGGTTTTGATTTTAAAATATTGCATTTAAAATTATTTATGTTGATTACTGTGTTCTTTGGTGCTCTCTTAGATTATGCACCTGAAGCCCTGTGGAGGGGAATCTTAGGGAGAGATTTCCTAGTACAAGAAGGAAGTGGGGAGGGGGCGGGTGTATCAGAACAAAGGGCATGGAGCCTCTCTTAGGATTGGCAGGAGCAGCCCTGCAGGCTGACAGGCATCCCCCAAAGTCCAGGAACAAGGATCTGTGGTTTGTGTGGGCGGCTTGGTGGTGGACCACGACCCAGACTAGAGAGTCAGCTTCAGCGGGGACAGAGCTCCCTCTGGTGGGCCTGGGTGGCAAAGACAGCTCAGAGCGGACAGTGCTGGGGGGTCTGGGGTGTGCAGGGGCGCCGCTGACCCGGGAGCGGGCAGAGGAAGAGAAGCTCTGGAACAGACCAGAGTGGGCAGAGAAGGAGGAGGCCAGACCGCCGATAAAGGAGCAGGTTTTGAGAAAGAAGTGAGTGATCAACGGTTTCAAATGTCCGAGAGGACTCATTTAACGTTGGCCAGATTATTGGCCACAAGAGGGGCAAATCAACACTTGTAAACCTCTTCAAGCATACGACATTTTCCAAATGAAGACGAAAAAAATGATCTTCTATGTGGAAAGTTCCGAAAGGAGTTAGGGCTTGGACTTTTAAAAGCCTCTATTATTGTTCTTCTATCCTGAGTGTAGGACCAAGGCCAAGAAACTCCCTTCGTGAAATTTCACCTGCGGAACCTATAAGTCACGTGAAATCTCACCTCAGGCATATTCCTGACACTTTTAAGGTTCTGACTATCAAGAAGTGACCTTCTTTACCACTGTGAGGCTGGGCCCTTCAAAAAAAATAAACAAAATAAACAAAATGTCAGGGAAGTTGGGGAGTGTAGAAGCTAAAAAGAAGCTAATGTCAACCCTGGGCCGCACTGCAGGTTTTTCTGTCCCTGAGCATCTGATTATGGGGCCTTTGGCACCGGGCCATCCGTGAGGGCTGGCCGGCTGGGGACGGGATGGATTTTTGAGTGACTCAGAGCAACTTTGGTTCCTTTTGAGACGGACCGAATTCCAGCTTCGTGCCAACAAAAATATCAGGACTGAGTTTGCCAGCTCTATTATCCAGAAGGTGGGCCGGAAGTTGGACACTGTTACCAGTCTCACCTAGACAGCCGGAGGTAGGGACGATTTCTTTCTCGTTGGAAGTGAACACCTCCAGCCTGAAGGGGTTAGGATACACACAGACCTAAAGTAGACATCAAACCCACATTGTCAGCTCTGCTGGATGGCAGGAGCACCAAAGCCAGGGCCACAAGCAGGGTCTAGCACTGTAATTTTGCTTTTCGGTGAGTGTTAGACAATAATTTCATTTTAAGCTATTTTGCAGCATAGCTACCTTTAGAATGTAATGGTTCTTTTTTTTTTTAAGATTTTATTTATTTATTTGAGAGAGAGCACGAGCAGGGAGGAGGGGCAGAGGGAGAGGGAGAAGCAGGGTCCCCGCAGACCAGGGAGCCCAACACGGGGCTCCATCAGAGGATGAGGATCATGACCTGAGCCAAAGGCAGATGCTTAACTGACTGAGCCACCCAGGTGGTCCTTTAATGATACTTGACTGGATATAAAGATTGCTAAGAATCCCGTGATGCCAGCATGCTGGTTTCCTCCAGGAAACTGAGGCAGCCCAGCAGAATATAAAAAGTGGAGTGAGGGGCATCTGGGTGGCTCAGTCGTTGGGCGTGATCCCAGGGTCCTGGGATCGAGCCCTGCATCGGGCACCGGGCTCCTTGCTCAGCGGGAGGCCTGCTTCTCCCTCTCCCACTCCCCCTGCTTGTGTTCCCTCTTTCGCTGTGTCTCTGTCAAATAAATAAATAAAATCTTAAAAAAAGAAAAAAGTGGAGGGAGACGTGAGTACAATCAACACTCCGGTGATGTGGCAAAAAGTAGAAGCCTTACGGGATCCAGCCACATGAGCACAACCTCTGCCCAAATCACTGACTGACCGATAACTAAGCTATGCAGATACCAGGAGATCCCAAAGTTAGACTAGAGTAAATAAGAACAGAAGAACTAAGTAGAGACACCAGTGACCATACACATCTGGAGACACGAAGTACAGTTTAAGTCTAGCTAAGATGCTAAGGAACATGGGGCGCCTGGGTGGCTAGACAGTTAAGCAACTGCCTTCTGCTCAGGTCATGATACTGGAGTCCAGGGATCAAGTCCCGCATCAGGCTCCCTGCCCAGCAGGGAGTCTGCTTCTCCCTCTGACACTCCCCCCTCTCATGTGCGTATGCTCTCTCTTTTTCTCTCTCTCTTTTTCTCTCTCTCTCTCTCTCAAATAAATAAAATCTTAAAAAAAAAAAAAGATGCTAAGGAACAGCTGCACCAGCAACAATCCTCAGCATCGAATGCTCCAACACGCACAAAGGGATAGAAAGTGTGACCCGTACTCAGGAGAAAAGAGTAGTCAACAGAAACTGATTCTTCATGGGCCCAGATGCGGCATTTATCAGATATTTCAAAGCAGCTATTAAGAATATTTGCAAAGAATTCAAGGGATTGCACTGGTGAGAGTTACTAAAAAAATAGAAAATCTCAGCAGGAAAACAAACTATGAAGAAGAAGAAGAAGGAAATTTTACCATTGAAAAGTAAACTAACTGGAATAAAAATTTTATTAGAAGGGTTCAACAGCCAGTTTGAGATGGCAGAAGCAAGAATCTGTCAGTTTGAAGATAGATGGATTAAAATGATCTAATCCAAAGTAGAGAGAGGGAAAAGATGGAAGAAAAATGTACAGAGCCTCAGAGACTGAGGGACAACGGTAAGGGTACGAACATATGTGTAATAAGGAACCTGGAAGGAGAAGAGACAGAGAAGCGGAAACAAAATATCCTTCAAAAATGAAAATGACTTTCCTCGGTCAGTGCTGGCACGGCTTGGGTGCCCATTTGGTGGAGATCTTTGAAGTGTCTGGTCCTAGCTCTGATGAAAAACCCAAGAAAGGAGTCCAGACCGAGAACAGTGATGTTGTTAATGTGAAGGCAAAGGGCAGGATGGTTCTGTGGTTCAGTTGAAGATTAAGAGGCATATGCCACTTGGTAAACTAATGAAAACCTATTGTGAATGACTAGGTTTGTCAGTGAGGCAGATCAGATTATGATCTGATGGGCAGCCAATCAAGGAAATAGATACACCTGCGTAGTTGGAAATAGAGGGCAAAGGTACAACTGGCGTGTTCCCACAGTGGCCAGGAAGTATCTACTAACTGCTACTTTAGTCCAGAATTCTGTTCCCACAGGCCAAGACATGTTCTCAACTGGAAATTTGCAATTTGGCTCCACTACATCTTGAATAGTTTTCCTGTTCTTTCATTTGCTCTTTCATTTGCTCTCCATTCCTTTATTGTGTATGAAGTGATTGGGGCATATACACGAGCATCTTGCTTGGTTGTTGTTGTTGTTGTTTAAAGATTTATTTATTTATTTATTTGACAGAGAGAGAGAGAGAGAGCACACAAGCAGGGGGAGCTGCAGGCAGAGGGAGAGGGAGAAGCAGGCTCCCCGCCAAGCAGGGAGCCTGCTGTGGGGCTCAATCCCAGGACCCTGGTATCATGACCTGAGCCGAAGGCAGACGCTTAACCGACCCAGGCGCCCCTGTTGTTGTTTTTAACTAAATGGCCAATGATGGATTTTCATCAACATCAGATGGAGATGAATTAGGGAAAAGTATTGTTTCTGTAAAAATACCCCCTTTCTCCATTAGAAACATGTTCATTTAGCTCTAATTTTATATTCCAATAAGTTATTAGTGCTCTCTGATTTAACAAAAACAATAACAAAAATATTCCTGCATATCTTGGGGGCACCTGGCTGGTTCAGTTGGTGGAGCATGTGACTCTTGATCTCAGGGTTATGAGTTAGAGCCCCACACTGAGTGTAGAGATTACTTACAAATAAAATCTTAAAAAAAAATACCTGCATATCTTATTAGGAGAAGTTCAGTGGTTTTCATTTGTCATTGTAAAATCAAAGACAAATGTATAACTTTTTTTCTATGTAGGTGTATTATATGTATGGCAATGTCTTTAAGTAGTGATAAATTATGGGCGCCTGGGTGGCTCGGTTGGTTAAGTGACTGCCTTCGGCTCAGGTCATGATCCTGGAGTCCCGGGATCGAGCCCCGTGTCGGGCTCCCTGCTCGGCGGGGAGTCTGCTTCTCCCTCTGACCCTCCCCCATCTCATGTGCTCTCTCTCTCTCTCATTCTCTCTCTCAAATAAAATCTTTAAAAAAGTAGTGATAAATTCCTTTTATTTATAAATATTTTTCAGTAAGAAAAAATATATATTTATTTATTTTTAAAATTTCAGTATAACTGGGACGCCTGGGTGGCTCAGTTGGTTAAGGCTCTGACTTTGGCTCAAGTCATGATCTTGGAGTTTTGGGATTGAGCCCCATGCTGGGCTCCACGCTCTGTGTGGAATCTGCTTCTCTCTCTCCTTCTGCCCTCCCCCTGCTCATGCTCTCTCTCTCTCAAATAAATAAATAAAATCTTTTTTAAAATTCCGGTATAATTGACATACAGGGTTATACTAGTTTCAGGTGTACAATATAGTGATTCAACAATTCTATACATTACTTAGTGCTCATCAGGATAAGTGTACTCTTAATCCCCTTCATTTATCTCACCCATGGCCCGACCTACCTCCCTTCTGGTAACCACCAGTTTGTTCTCTATATTTAAGAGTCTGGGATTTTTGTCTGTTTGTTTGTTTGTCTCTTTCTTCCTTTGTTCATTGGTTTTGTTTCTTAAATTCCACATGTGAGTGAAATCATATGGTATTTGTCTTTCTCTGACTGACTTATTTCGCTTAGAATTATACCCTCTAGGTCCCTTCATGTTGTTGCAAATGGCAAGATCCCATTCTTGTTTTATAGCCGAGTAATATTCCAGTGTGTGTGTGTGTGTATCACAGTGATAAATTACTTTTAGAGGATCCCAGGTAATTTTCTCTTTAAGTCAAGTATATTGTTGTTTAAATCAATTTCTTATTAAAATTTTTTTAATTAAAGCAAAAATAAAGACAAAGAAGAACACTTCATAACGATATGAAAAAGATATAAAAATTGTAAACGTAGGGTGCCTGGGTGGCTCCGTCGTTAAGTGTCTGCCTTCGGCTCAGGTCATGATCCCAGGGTCCTGGAATCGAGTCCCGCATCGGGCTCCCTGCTCAGCGGGGAGTCTGCTTCTCCCTCTGCCTGTGTTCCCCCTGCTTGTGCTCTCTCTCTCTGACAAATGAATTAAAAAAAAAAAAAAAACTTAAAGAAAAAAAAAGAAGAAGACTTGAACAACACTACCAACCAATTTGATCTAACAAATAAATATACACAACACTCCACCCAGCCACAGCAGAGTGTCCATTCTTTTCAAGCACACAGGAAACATGGTCCGAGATAAACCACATGCCAGGCCATAAATCAAGTCTGAGTAAATGTCAAGGGATTAAAATCATACAAAGTATTTTCTCCAACAACAGGACTAAATTAGTAATCTATAAAAGGAAGAAATCTGGGAATTCCCAAATATTTGGAAATTAAACAATGCACTTCTAAATAATCTGCGGGTCAAAGAAGATATCACAAGGGAAATTAGAAAATATCTGGGATTGAATGAAAAGACAAATACAAATTAAGCGTCTGCCTTCGGCTCAGGTAGCGATCCCGGGGTCCTGGGATGGAGCCCCGCATCGGGTTCCCTGCTCAGCGGGAAGCCTGCTTCTCCCTCTCCCACTCCCCCTGCTTGTATTCCCTCTCTCGCTGTGTCTCTGTCAAATAAATAAAATCATAAAAAAAGAGATTTTATTTATTTGAGAGAGAGAGAGGGAGAGCACAAGTGGAGGGGGGGCAGAGGGAGAAGGAGAAGCAGACTCCTGGCAGAGCAGGGACCCCGATGTGGGGCTCAATCCCAGGACCCTGAGATCATGACCTGAGCTGAAGGCAGACGCTTAACGACTGAGCCACCCAGGCGCCCTTCTATCAGACTTTTAGGGAAGAAATAATACCAACTCTATATAAACCCTTTCAGGAAACAGAGGAGAAAGGAACATTTCCCAACCTGTCTTAATAAGGTTCATATTACCCTGATATCAAAGCCAGACAAAGACATGACAAGAAAATAAAATAATAAACCAATATGACCCATGAACATAGACACAAATTTTTTTTTTTAGTTTTTATTTATTTTTAGTAATCTCTACACCCGATGTGGGACTCGAACTCATGACCCAAGATCAAGAGCTGCATGCTCTTCCGACTGATCCAGCCAGTCGGAAGAGCAGCCCCCAGACACAAAAATTTTTAACGAAATATTTTCAAATTGTATCCAGCAACATATAAACATGATTATACACTATGACTAAATGGAGTTTATTCTAGGAACACAACATTGCTTTAACTCTAAAAATAAAGTAATGTATCACATTAATAGAACAAAGGAAAAATGCATGATTATCTCAACTCATGCAGAAAAAGAATTTGAAAAATTCAGTTCTCATTATGATTTTAAAAAACTCTCAACAAAGCAGGAATAGAGGGGATTTCCTCAGTCCAATAAAAAACATCTGCTAAAAACATACAGCTAACATCATACCTAATGATGAAAGACTGACTACTTTTCTCCTATGACCAAGAACAAGAACAAAGACAAGAATGTCTGCTCTTACCACTCTTACTCAACATTTTCTGTAGATTCTAGCCAGTACAAAAAGGAAAGAAAAAAATTGAAAGCATACAGATTACTTTTAAAGAAATGGACCCTAGGAAAAAATTAAACTGTCTTTATTCATAAATGGCATGGCCTTGTATGGAGAAAATCCTAAGGAACTTATAAAAAGAAAAAAAAAGTATTAGAACTAAGAAGTGAGTTTAGCAAGGCCATTCAATCGTAGATCAAAATATAAAAACCAGTTATAGTTCCATAAACTAACAATAAACAGTCAAAAATGAGATTTAAAAAACAATGCCACTCACCAAGGCATCAAAAAGGATAAAATACTTAAGAGCAAATTTAGCAAAAGAAGTGCAAGACCTGTACAATGAAAACTGGAAAAGATTGCTGAGAAATCTGCTGAGAAATTACTGAGTCAGTTCAGCATCTGACTCTTGATTTTGGCTCAGGTCATGATCTCAGGGTTGTGAGACTGAGCCCCACGTCAGGCTCTGTGCTGGGCATGGAGCCTGCTTGAGATTCTTTCTCTCCCTCTCCCTCTGCCCCTCCCTTTCTCCCCTCCATCTCTCTCCCTCTTTAAAAAAAAAAAAAAAAAACCAATTAAAAAACTGGCAAAAGAACACATATTTCACTGAAGAGGATCTATGGATGGTTAGATAAGCATTTGAGAAGATGGTCAACATCACTAGCAATTAGGGAAATGCAAACTAAAACCATGATGAAATATCACACCTATTAGAACTAAAATAAAGAAATCTGACAATACTAAATGCTGGTAATGATGTGGAGAAATGGAATCTCTCATACATTCCTGATGGGAAGGTAAAATGGTACAATCACTGGAAAGTAGTTGGGCAGTTTCTTGTAAAATTCAACGGATGCTTATCACTCAACTGAGAATTCATACTTCTAAGTATTTATTCCAGAGACACAGTTAGGTTCACATAAAAACCAGTGGAGAAATGGTTATAGTAGCCATATTTGTAATAACCCAAACTAGAAAAATCTGAATGTCTTCCAACAAGAGAATGGATAAACAAACTAGGGAACTCCCAAGCAATGGAATATTACCCAGTAATAAAAGGAATGAACTATTGATGTGTGTATAAAAACTTGAGTGGATCTCCAAAGGTTTCATAGTTTATGATTTTATTTATGTAACATTCTTGAAATGGCAAAATTATAGAGATGAGGAACAGCTCACCAGCTGCCAGGGGTTAGGGATGGAGGAAGGGAGTTTCTTTGTGTTGATGGGACAGTTCTGGATGTTGATTACGCTGGTGGCTACATGCATCTGCACTTGTAATAAAACTGCATATAACTATATACAACACACACACACATACATACACAGTGAAAAATGAATAAGGTCTACAGTCTGGTTAACGGTTTTGTCTCAGTGTCAATTTCCTTATTTTTATATTGTACTATATATGATTGTGTTGGTAATTATTAACGATATACATTTGTCAAAACTCACTGAACCATACACTTAAATAAGTGATTTTTACTGTGTGTAAATTATACCTCAGAATGCTAATTTTAAAATATAAAATAATAAATAGTACAGTCACTGAGAAAGAGGAAGGAAGGAAGGGAGGGAGGGAGAGGTGGGGGAGGGAAGGAAAGAAGAAACAGTGACTTGGGGGTAAACAGAAAGCACCCAGAGCAAAGGAAACACACACACACACACACACACACACACACACACACACACACGTACACGCACGCAACAACAACACATTCATGTCCTCAGAAAGGTAGGAGAAGATACTGGATCCATGCAGTAAAAATCAGATACAAAAAAAAATAGGATACACATGAATTAAAACTGTGACAGCAAATTTGAAAAACACAGTGGTTAGAAGGCTTAAATTGAAGAAATCTCCCAGAAAGTAGTCAAAAAGACAGAAATGGAAAATGAAAGAAAAGATAAAATTGGATGACCCATCTGGGAGGTCTAGCATCTGAATGGTAGAAGCTCCAGAGGGGAAAAAGGAGGAGAAATTAGAGAAATCAGAGGGGAGAGAATCCTCCCCAACATAGGAGAATTTCCCAGACCTGAAGGGAAACGTGCTTTGAGACTGAAAGAACCCAATAAATGCTCAGCACGACAGTACTCACTGTGAAATTCAGAACACGGGGGACAAAGAGAAGATTCTAAAAGCTTCCAAAGACGACTGGCTCCTGAGAGCTCATTGTTAAATTTTGGGAATTTTGCAGCCAGTTGCTAAATTATTGGTAGCATGAAATCAGCCCTGATGGGGAATATTTACATCATTATTTATATCATGGAATCTGCTAAGGGGGAAGCTGGCTTACCGGCATATTTCTAAATAGTTAAGTAAATTACAGCATATAATTTATGCAGCCGTTAACAATAATAACTATGAAGAATGTATAGAAACGCAGCAAATGTTGGGGCACCTGGGTGGCTCAGTAGGTTAAGTGTCCGACTCTCAGTTTCAGTTTAGGTCATGATCTCAGGGTCCTGGGATAGAGCCCTGCGTCCGTCCTCTGCCCCTCGCCCCCAAATAAATATGTAAATCTTAAAAAAAAAGAAACAGAATATGTTGACATAACATTATGTTAGGTAAGTAAACAAAAAGTATAAGCACACTACAAATACAATTGCGGTAAAGTATATTCATAGGGGCAGAGACCAAAGGAAATAAGCACAGGAAAAAAGTTATTTTGTTACAATGATGCTAGGAGTGTTTTAAAATTTACTTTACAGGCGCCTGGGTGGCTCAGTCGTTAAGCGTCTGCCTTCGGCTCAGGTCATGGTCCCAGGGTCCTGGGATCGAGCCCCGCATCGGGCCCCCTGCTCCGCGGGAAGCCTGCTTCTCCCTCTCCCACTCCCCCTGCTTGTGTTCCCTCTCTCGCTGTGTCTCTCTCTCTGTGTCAAATAAATAAATATGATCTTTAAAAAAAATAAAGTTTATTTTAGATGATCTTTATTATTTGTATAAATAAGATTAAAAACCTTTGCTCAGTTCACCCTCTCCAAGCACCTACAGAACAAAGCTCAAACTTGCTTAATGAAAATCCTACAAATGATGACTTGTTCCCCTAAGACCTTCTAGGAAACGAGGCAGGTAATTTTTAATTTTGTTCTGCCTGCCCACCCCGGGGTTATCTTGAGGAATCCCCAGCATCCAGGGAGAATCTGCACACCCCACTCCCACGTGTGTCTCTGTGGTAACGCTTATCACTTGGCTGGAGGTGAGTTATCCCTTAGCTTAAAAGTCTGCTCTCCAGGGAAGAAACTGTCTTCTTGGCTGCACACCGTAGGCACTTTAAGCAACTGTTCAGTGTTTGCCAAGGCAGGGTAGGATGGCCATGATAATGCTGCCTCTTCCATGAAGCCCTCCGGATTCCCACACCACCACCACCCTTCCGGGAGAAATCACACTGTCCCTCTCTCGTGCTGGCATAGCACTTGCTATGACCTTGGGCGGATGAACTTCTCTCTGTAACTCAGCTTCCTCATCTGTAAAGTGGAGGCAAAACCATACCTATGCTAACAGGTTATCATGAGGATTAAACCAGGTTGTGTTTTCGACACCTTGTGCCAAGCTCATGGTAAATACCCAATAAAAAGAAGCCACTGTGATGATCATTTTGGCATTTGCCTTGCTGTCTCCTATCGCAACACGTAAAACTCTCACCTCCCCTATTAGACTGAAAACTCCTCTTGGGCCAGCAATATACCCTGCTTATCTCCGTATGCTCCATAGCGCATGGCATGCTGTCTGGCCACAGCAGACATCTGACAAATGGTTCCTGAGTGTGCACAAAGAAGCACACACGGAGGCCATACGCATGTGCAGGTGTGTGCGTACATTTGTGGACACACCTGTACCAATACGTCCTTTTGTTGGCTGGGCTGTCTGGTCTGCAACATTCACGGACCACCTCCACCTTCTGGAAGCGCAACATTCCCCGGCGTGGCTCCTGTGATCTTCTCTGTCTTGGATCTTCACCGACTTCTCTGACCACTACTGCTCAGCCTCCTTCACGCCCCAGTCCCTCCCTCATGGCCCTTAAGTGTCTGGTCCCCCATAGTGCCATCTCAACTCTGCTCTTCTCACTTTGGGCACTGTTGAGGGATTCATCAAAACCACAGAAGAGTATAGAAAGGTTACAAGCCTGGGGGTCGCCAGCCTCACCCTCCCTTCTGACCTCCAGACCTGCAAAGCCTGCGCTCCTTCCTTCGCCTCCCTCCCTAGGGCCCGTCACCAGCGCTGGGGCTTCATGGCTTTCAATGATAGCTCCCAAATAAGGATCCCATCCTCCACCCTGCTCTCTGTGCTGCAGCCATGCGTCAGCTCAGACCCCTCCACTTTCTCCCTGGACCCTGCTGCCACAGTGAACTCTCCTGGGGTCACTGTGAACAGAGCGGTGCATACACGGATAGATACCTAATAAATCAACCATTGTATCTTAACTGTAGAACTTAAGTGGTAGGTGTATTAGTGTTTGTGGCAATTCCTTCCACTTCTGTGCTTCAGACTTTTCATAAGATATCGGGGGACATATCCTTCACTGATGTCTTTTGACTTTTTGGATAAAACTCAGACTCCTTCATGGAGAACATAAGATCCTCTGTGATCTGGCCACTGCCTCCCTCTATAACATCATCTGCTGCCCCTCATACATGTCCCCTTCCCATAAACCATCCCAAATTACTTGGAGCCACTGGGAAGGGTTGGGGTATTTCATTCCTCTATACCCACGGACTTGCTGTTCCTGATTCCCAGAATGTTCTTCCCTGTGTTCTTCCTCCCAAACTCCTGTGTGCCCTTCAAACTCATCTCAAGCAATGCCTCCTCCAGGAAGCCTTCCCTAAGCCAGTTCCAAAGCTCCTCATCTGGTTGCCATGCCTCTCCCCTGGCTCAGCAAAGGTCTGTGGCGTGAAGGGCCCCACCTAGGAATGGCTTTGTAGCTCTGCTGCCTCACCGGGAGACCCGGCCCCAGGACTCGGCTCTGAATCACGGAGGGTCTCTAATTTCTCCCCTCAGAGGAAGTGTCCTCAGGCAGTTCTCTGCGTGTGCACGACAAACACACTTGGCTGGCTGAGCGGATCCGACGCTAGATCCGGACAGGCCAACCCGGGGAGGCCCACCGAGCCCCGGGGCCTGCAGGAGGGGCCCCGCAGCCAGGGGTGGAGGCCCCCCCTCCCAAGGAAGAGGTCCAGGCTGGGGTAGGGAAGAAGGCGGGGCCTGAGGCCGTGCAAGTCTGTGTCCCGGGCTGGGGACGGAAGTTGCTGAAGTACCATTAGTTTCAGTTTTGTTTCTCTCTCAGGCACCCAGCCTCAGCCGCGTCCAGGCCTCGGGGGGGGACCCCCACTCCCCGTCCTGGAGCCCAAGGTCAGCTTAGGCTTGGTAAGGAGGGCCGGGGAGGGCAGATGAAGGAGGAGCTGAGCTGGAGGGAGTGGGGGGAAGGAAGCGGGAGGAAGAGGGAGGGGGAGGGGAGGGACCGGGAAGGCGGGAGGAGAGGGGAGGGTGCGCGGGAGCACCCCACCTCGCCCCACTCTGGGACCAGAGGCCTGACCTGACCTAGGAAAGACCCCCCTCTCACTCTGTGGCCTCTCCCTCCAGTCCCCAGAAGTTTGGGGGGACCCCCCTCCCACCGGCAGTCTCTTCCTGGAGGATTTTGCCACTGTGCTGGCATCTGGCGGTGGGGGGGAGTCACAGATGGACGCACACAATTCAGAGGCTTCTAGGAAAGCGAGGCCCCTTGCAGCAGGACAGGCAGAAAGGCCTCTAGGAGATGAGGCACGGGGCCTGGTGACCCCGAGGTCTAGCAGCTGGAAGGACAGCAGGGCAGCCCCCTCCCCACAGCCTTCCTTCCTTCTGCTCCAGAACCCCTACCGAGGTAGTCCGGCAGGAAGTAGAGCCCGCTCACCCCTGATGCTGCTCCCAGGGTCTAGAAGAAGACCTGTGTGTGGGGCTGCAGGAACTGGGGCCCCCTTTTCCTGCCCCAGCTGCCAGGAGTCAAGGTGACTCTGCCCACCTGGACCCTCCCCTGCGTCCCTTCTCTGCCTGCCCACCCCCACCCCCTCACCCCCCCGCCCCCAGCTGGACCTCAGCACTCCTCACATAGGCCTCAAACCATACTTGCTACAGGGCTGCCAACCCCAGGGTGCTAATCATTACCCTGTCCGCTCCCTAAGGCTGGGCTTCTTGGTCGGGTCCTTTCTCACAGTACTAGGCACCAGGCGGTTACTTTTTGTCCATTTGCTGAATGTATGCACCGAGCAGGGTGGCTACGTAGTTTAAGAGCAAGCGGCCACAGGCCCTGGGAGACCAGAAGAAGATTTCCTGGCCATTCAGGTGAGATCCCCAGACTTGGAGGGGCTTGAGGATTGGGGGCGGGGGGTGGAGAGGCAGGATGGCAGGCTGGAGGGGCCGCGGGGGAGGCCCTCTCTGCACTCTGATCCCGACCGCTTGCTTGCAGCATGGTTTCCCAGGGATCCTCGCCCTCCCTCCTGGAAGCCCTGAGCAGCGATTTCCTGGCCTGTAAAATATGCCTGGAGCAGCTCCGCGCCCCCAAAACGTTGCCCTGCCTGCACACCTATTGCCAAGGCTGCCTGGCCCAGCTGGCCGACGGCGGCCTCCTCCGCTGCCCCGAGTGCCGCGAGACCGTGCCCGTGCCGCCCGCGGGCGTGGCCGCCTTCAAGACCAACTTCTTCGTCAACGGGCTCCTGGATCTGGTGAGGGCCCGGGCTGGTGGAGACCTGCGTGCGGGGAAACCCGCCTGTGCACTGTGTCCCCTGGTGGGGGGGGGCGGGCACCGGGGGCCCGGCCACAGCCCGGTGCCTGGACTGCGCGGATGACCTGTGCCAGGCGTGTGCCGATGGCCACCGCTGCACCCGGCAGACCCACACCCACCAGGTGGTGGACCTGGTGGGCTACAGAGCGGGTTGGTATGACGAGGAGGCCCGGGAGCGCCAGGCGGCCCAGTGCCCCCAGCACCCTGGGGAGGCCCTGCGCTTCCTGTGCCAGCCCTGCTCCCAGCTGCTGTGCCGTGAGTGCCGCCTGGACCCCCACCTGGACCACCCCTGCCTGCCACTGGCCGAGGCCGTGCGCGCCCGGAGGCCCGGCCTGGAGGACCTGCTGGCTGGTGTGGACAACAGCCTGGCCGAGCTCGAGGCCGCCCGGATGGTGGAAAAGGAAGCCTTGGCCCGGCTGCGGGAGCAGGCGGCTAGAGTGGGGACCCAGGTGGAGGAGGTGACCGAAGGGGTCCTCCGGGCCCTCCTGGCCCAGAAGCAGGAGGTGCTGGGGCAGCTACGGGCCCACGTGGAGGCTGCCGAGGAGGCCGCCCGGGAGAGACTGGGGGAGCTGGAGAGCCGGGAGCAGGTGGCCAGGGCAGCGGCCGCCTTCGCCCGTCGGGTGCTCAGCCTGGGCCGCGAGGCGGAGATACTCTCGCTGGAAGGGGCGATTGCCCAGAGGCTCCGGCAGCTGCAGGGTTGTCCCTGGATGCCTGGGCCGGCCCCCTGCCTGCTGCCCCGGCTGGAGCTCCATCCTGGGCTCCTGGACAAGAACTGCCCCCTGCTACGGCTCTCCTTTGACGAGCCCCAGCTCCAGAAGGACAGTGGGAAAGATGAAGCGGGAAGCCAGGGAGGGGATGAAGCTCAGAGCCGCACGCAGGGTGGAGCCAAGTTCGAGAGACAAGGTGGAATCCAGCCCCAGAGCAGGGATGGAGCTTACACCCCAAAGGAGGACAGAGTCCAGACACCCCAGGAAGATGGAGCCCAGACTCCAAAGGAGGACAGAGCCCAGACACCCCAGGAAGATGGAGCCCAGACCCCAAAAGAGGGCAGAGCCCAGACACCCCTAGAAGACGAAGGAGCCCAGACCCCGAGGGGCAGCAGATCCAACAAGAAGAGAAAGTTCAAAGGCAGGCTCAAGTCAATTTCCCGGGAGCCCAGCCCAGCACCTGGGCTAAACCTGGAGGGCTCTGGCCTCCTCCCCAGGCCCATTTTTTCCTGCAGTTTCCCCACACGGATGCCTGGAGACAAGCGGTCTCCTCGGATCACGGGACTCTGTCCCTTCGGTCCCCGGGAGATCCTGGTGGCCGATGAGCAGAACAGGGCACTGAAGCGCTTCTCCCTCAGTGGTGACTACAGGGGCACGGTGCCCGTCCCCGAGGGCTGCTCCCCGTGCAGTGTGGCCGCCCTGCAGGGGGCTGTGGCCTTCTCGGCTGGCGCGAGGCTCTACCTCATCAGCCCCGACGGCGAGGTGCAGTGGCGCCGGGCCCTGAGCCTCTCCCAGGCCAGCCACGCCGTGGCCGCGATGCCGAGCGGGGACCGGGTGGCCGTCAGCGTGTCGGGCCACGTGGAGGTGTACAACATGGAAGGCAGCCTGGCCACCCGGTTTATCCCGGGAGGCAAGGCCAACAGGGGCCTGCGGGCCCTGGTGTTCCTGACCGCCAGCCCCCAGGGCAATTTTGTGGGGTCCGATTGGCAGCAGAATAGCGTGGTGGTCTGTGATGGGCTGGGTCAGGTGATCGGGGAGTACCGGGGGCCGGGCCTGCACGGCTGCCAGCCAGGCTCTGTGTCTGTGGATAAGAAAGGCTACATCTTTCTGACCCTTCGCGAGGTCAACAAGGTGGTGATCCTGGATCCGAAGGGGTCACTGCTTGGTGACTTCCTGACAGCCTATCATGGCCTGGAGAAGCCCAGGGTGACCACCATGGTGGACGGCAGGCACCTGGTTGTGTCCCTCAGTAACGGGACCATCCACGTCTTTCGGGTCCGCCCTCCTGATAGTTAAAGGGCTAGGACTGGGGAGGGACTCGGGGAGGGTAGGGGAGGGGGGAGGGCTGTAGGGAGAGAGGAGGGAGGCGAGGCAGCCGTGGGATGTGGTGGCTGAGGGCAATTTTCCCAGAGGGCAGGGCCTGGTACCCTTTCAATGTGAAGTGCCAAACTGCTAACCCCTTGTGGGGGGGGGTGCAAGGAGGGGACAAAGGGCGGTGGTGTGACCCCAGCTCTCAGAAGCAGAGGAGGAGGGGAGGAGGCGCCGGAGCTAACCGTGCCTCCTATTTGTGGGTAACTGCCTCGTCGCCACTGCCTTTATAGATCAGGTTTCTGAAATTCGTGAGTGTTCTTCGAAACCATTCCCAATGGAATGGCCCAGGGAGAGTCTGAGTGTGTTTTGGGGGGGAGAGGGGGGTTGGGGAGCTTTGGCAGAAGGAATCCGTGGAGCCAAGAAGGGCTCAGGTATGTCAGGCATGTGCCTTCTGGAAGAGAGCTGAGAACCCAGCTTCCCCTCAGACTGGAACAGGGAGATAGGCCAGGTTGCACGAGGCCTCGGATTTTGACACGGCCGCAGCCAGGAAGTAGAGGCTCCTCGGTTCATAGTGTCCCCCAGCAAAGTACAGAGAAAATCTGGCCTTCGTTTGGCTGAACTAAAGGGTGAAGGGATTTGCCCTCAGGTAGGCCATTATTGCTGAGGACAACAACCTTGCCCGAACCCTGGAGGCCAGGTGTGGGACTCCCGGGCCAAAGCAGCTGGAAAACCTGAGAAGTCAGTAGTGGGGCTGGGCTGGGTGGAGGAATGAAATCTGCTGGAGGTGAGCCGGGACCACAAGTCTCTTGCATGGGCCATGGACGTGTTGAGCCAGGAGCAGTTGCGTGAGGACCAAAGGGAATTTAATGTAGGGATCGTGGACGAAGGAATGTTCATGGGAACCAGAGGGATTTTGGACAAGTCCAGAGGGAAAGTGCAAGGCATTCGGAGTGGGGAAAAGAAACCCCTTTTCTAGAGAGGTCATTGTTTGTTCGTTGAAGTGATAGGGGAAATCGTCAATGTCAAGCAGACAAATTAAATTATATAGAAACTTCAAACGTTTGTGTAGCAAAAAATAATGAAAGATGAAAGGGAAACCAGTTAGGAGGAGGGAACTATGTAGAATTGGTCTGAGTAAGAGCTGAGCCTCCTGTAGAAACAGTGACCAAGAGATGTACTTGGTTCAAAAGACCCAACAGGCTGGCCCCCAGGAGGAAACACACACAGGCCAGCACCAGGAAACTATCAAATAAAGTCAACCCTTTGCATTTGCCAAAACTACAATGAAGGGTTTTGTCGTGGGGTGACAGACTCCCAGCGCTATGGAGCGCTGCTTTTTGGAGAGCCGTTTGACAATACTTGACAAAGGTAGAAAGAAATGACTATAAGACTAAGTTATCTCACTTTGGGGAATACATTCTGGGAAAATAATTCAAAAGAAAGAAAGTATTTGCACAGAGATATTTGTGGCCACCTCTATATCACAGTCATCGACTGGAAACTGCTTGGCTGTGGGGGACAGCCAAGTAGATTGTGGTCTATAAGGACCATGAGCTATTGCTTTCACATATGACAACTATGAAAACTATTTTGAAGGATATGATGCTATGTGATGCAATCATAGCAAAAAAAAGAGAGAGAGAGAGAGAATTTGGAATTATGACCACATCATGATAACCACAAGGTAAAATTATGTCTGAATAGTTATCGAGTGGAAATAGGTTCAACATTTGTAAATAGTGATTTGGGAGACTGGGTTCTGGTCCTTTCGTGCTGTTACTCATATATGCACATTTCTACTTCAGTTATAATTGACCATTAAATAACATGTATGCTTGAATATTTACTTCAAAAACATACACCTCTATAAATGATATTCGAGAATAGCTATTGGATTTGCAAATGAATATGTCAGTTAGAGCAAACGAGACCGTTTGAAGGAGAAGCAGGAGTCTGGAGAATTCCCAGCTGGCTGGGACCTCCGGCAGGGAGGAAGGGCCATCAGAGCCGGGGATGGGGGGTGGTGTGTGAGTGTGGCCTGTCTGGTGACTGACCGAGGAACCTGCCCTGGGGAGGTATGCAGAGGTCGGGGAGTCCTCCGGGGTGATCAGATCATTATGGAGTGTCCAAAAGACAAGAGAAGGTCTTGCTGAGTTCACCAACTAATTCAGACCAAGTGGTGTTTCTAGGAAACCAACTAGTACCGGGTGAGTTGTATGGGGGTGGGGACAATGTCTTCTCTTCTTTGCAGCTCTATTTGCAGAGAGCACAGTGATGGCTCATAGTAGGTGCTCAATGAACGTCTGTGAAAAGAATTTGTATCTAGAAAAAGCACAAGATAGCAATAAGACTCTTTCCAGAGGTTTCCCACCTCAGATGTCCAAACCCCAGCCAATCAAGTTGTCCAAAACCTTGGCTTGTGGGAAATCTCTGGTAGGGGGCACTGTGGACACAGGCCACCATATACCTCCCAGGGGGTGGCCCAGCTGAGTCACAAAAGAGATGAGACTGGGGTGTCTTGCTTGTGTGTGAAGGGGGACCTGGTGAGTCATAGGCTCTAGGGGATCCTATACCTTTGGGTTAGAAAAACAGTTTTGCAGAGCTGCATGGGAACCATGGGAATGTCCCCTGGCTGCAAGAAGAGAATCCCATAGATGCTTCAGAGCTATAGGGACCACTTTCCAGGAAGCTGTAGGGATCCTGGGAGGCCGGGCATTGGAAGATTGACGGAAGTACTAACTTTTCCTCATTAAGGGGCAGGGGTAGCAAGGCACAGAACACTGGCAAAAGGTGAAACGGAAGGAAAGTACCAGCATTGAGCATAATTTGGGGGTAAAATCCCTAGCACCTTAACCGTGATCTAGGAATCCTTCACAGCACGACGAGAAAGTTCTTGGTTAAACTACAGATGTTAAGAAATCAGGAACATCCTGAAAGATATAACCCCCCCACACACACACTCACACCCACATTTGACTATGACAGTTAACTTGATCAATCATTCCATTTCGTGTTTGGAACTTTCCAGGTTGTGCATATACTGGTGAAAGAAGCATGCCATTCGGGTAGAGAGAGAGGGAGTAGAAAACCTCTTCCACAGTCTTTGTGTCTAATAAAGGGAAGGGAATGAGGTAGCAGAGTCCTGGGTTGATCTCCAGCTCCTCCATGAAACAGCTGTGTGATCTTGGCTAGCTTCCTAACTTCTCTGAACCTCAGTTGGTACATCAGTAATACGGGGATCACAGTAGGCACCATGCCCACCTCTCGGGGTTGTTTGTGAGTACTGGGTGAGAAGCACGGAGAAGTGCTCAAATCCGAGGTATGGGTTAGGAACAAGCTTAGCTGACCTGTGCTGACCTAACACAGACTCTTCCACTGGCTTAAGCCTGCGTGGGGGTTATACGCACATACTGTGAGGTTAAGCTTAAGAAGGTCCGGGTAGCGTTGTTACCTGTTTCTCCTTTGGAGGAGGTGTTTTGTTTTGCTTTGTAGCAGTTATTTGAAGAAGCCATATGTGTAACTGTAGGAGCAGAAGGGACCAAAGGCCAGCTTGCTAAGACTCAGTGCTGTTCTGAAAGCCAGGTGAGAACCAGCCTGTGCCAATGAAGGACTGATAAGCATAGACACTTAAGAAAAGTTCAAAATGGCAAGCATGGCCCGATCTTTTGATAATTTAGAGGAAATATAATTTGGGAGGGACTAGCTCTCCTGTCATTGTAATCTTGTTATTACTGTATCTATAAAGCCATGTCATTCTAATACATGCTACAGAGGTAGAATTCCAGAAGGGTAGAGGTCTGAGAGGGAATTCGGAAATCTTCTGAGGAAATGGGTGAGGTTGGTGATCTGGGCTGGGCAGGATTTGATAGGTGGGTGCCAAGAGCAAGGTGTTTGACCATCTGTCTGTGACAGGGCAGCTGGCAACTACAGTTATCTTGCAAATGAAATGGGAGATTGGACAGGGCACAGAGGTCCACTTCGGGCGGGGGGGGAAGGTGGGGGGAGTGGTTTTGGACTAGCTGGGGTAGAGAGCTGCCAGGGTGCGTTCAAGAAGATGTTCCTAGCAGGAGAAAAATCAAGTTCAGATGCAGGCTTAGGAAAATAGGTAACTTGACTAAAGATAGCAGAACCAACCTGCCCAACTTGTTCGTGAATATAGTTTAATTAAATGGGTCAGGACAGGAGCAAAAATAGGTTTTCCAGGGACCACGGATGGCCTTTGATAGGAGAGTGGAGTAGGTACAGTGGGGTAAAGGCAGGACCTCACCTGAAGCCCCAAGTGAGGAGCCTTCAGGACCAGGTAGAGAAGGGCCTGTATATAAAGAGGCGATTAGGAAGGAGTTTTGGGGAGATTTGGGAAGACAACCTGACTTGTCTCCGGAGAAAGTCTGAACTGGTTGGCTTAGTAGCCAAGAGAGACGGGGTTGAAAACAGAATCGGGACCTCGGTACCCATGGTGTCAGCCCAGCAAAGTTTTCTTAGTTGCCTTGGGCTGAAGAATATGCGCGGGAAGCTTTCATTCCTTCATGTACTTCCTTTCTCCTGTTTCTTAATAAATTCTCTTGAAAAAACGTGAACCTTCTCTTAGATGGATTCGTGGCTGTGGGGAACAGTCAACACCAGAGAGCAAAGGGCCCAGATATCATGACTTCCCCTGCTGTCCTTGGGGGACACTACAGGAGCAGGGTGACCCACAGTCACCATCTGTTGTCCCCCCTAGTTCCCTCTCAACTCCTGCCTGTGGACAGAGGGGGCCTCTGGGCAGAGATGTGGATCTTCCAGGCTAACCCTTGGTGGGAGCCAGCAGGTGACCTGGCTCGGCCGACCTGCATGTGGGCACACTCAGGTGGGGTATGATTGCATGAAGGGGTGGGGTGGGGGGAAGTGGGCGAGGGACCCAGGTCAGGGTGGCTGTGCCCACCACCGGTCTCTGCTTATTTTCTGGTTTGGAGGAACCAAACAGGCATCTGTGGGCACCTTCCAGCATGCACAGTGGGCCCTGCAGGGCTGGGAGGTGTCGGGGCTCTAGGATTGTCTGCTTACTAGCCAACCCCACCCACTCTGACCTAGTGTCCAGAGCCCCTCGAGGAACTCCTGCCCCCTTGCCACCAGCTCTGCCGAGCCAGAAGGGGAAGGAGCTTAACCCGCACAACCTCTGGCCTCCCCATTGAATACAGATAGAATAGCAGTTACAGAGCACCCGCCTACCTGTGCTTCCTACCCATCAGCTTCCAGAAGCCTCAACTCCTACTAAGTAGGAATCGTTAACATGATTTGACAGATGGGGACACTGAAGATGGTGAGCCTTGTTTGTTATAAGTAGATTTGGATTCTGACTCCAACCAGCCCTGACTCCGGAAACTGTGTCCCTCTTCCTGCATTCATCAATGACAGCTGAGTGGAATGAGATTGGAGGTTCTTTCCTAAGCTCACAGACCAGGCCCTTGTCCTTATAATAGGTCTGGAATCTAGACACAGGAAGGGAAACTCAGAGATACTTCTGAGCATCCCACCATCTGGTGCTCACTGGCAGGGGTCGGGGAGCAAGATGGAGAAGAAAAGAGAGCTGAGGAGAGAATGTTTTGAGTGGCTTGGTGGGGAAGCAGGGGGTGCGGGTCAGGGCCCACCACTGCTGCGGTGACAGCCTGAATAAGAATTCCACAATTCATCATCGAGTGACTCAGCCCGGCTTTGGACTGGCGCCTCCCTGAACCCCGGGGAGCATGACTCAGCAGCTGAGGGGGCCAGGCGCAGGTCCATGTGAGCGGTGATTGTGGGGAGAACGGCCTGTTCCCAGCTCCAGACCCCAAGGCGGAGCGTCTGCCTCTGTGGTCAGACACACACACGACCTGGGGTTCCTAGCCATGTGGCCAAGCCTCCTCCCTCAGACCTGGGTCTCTCCTCCTCCACGGTTGAGAAGGCTGACCCAGCGATGGTGGAGCTGCTCCTTTTCCCCCACGGCCTTGGGGTCTGCCGTGGTCACAGCCGTGAGGGGCCTCTCTCCCCTGCACTGCGCTGCCGGGGTGAGGCCAGCCTCCCTGTAAGGGCAGCCGAGGCCTCACTGTAGGGGCAGGGAGACGGGCACGTGTCCCAGGCTGGGCACATGACTGGACAGATGGTCACAGCATCCCTCTTCGCTGCTGAGGGCAGGGGAATGGGGCTCTCTGGCCTTGACTTTGCTCAAGGGTCAACACAGAAAATGTCTCCTCCGCCTCAGACATAGAGAACTGTCTCCCCTTAACACTGAGTTAGGGACAGTCCATCAACTTCCCTCAGAAAACAGCCAAAGCAAGGCGAGAGGGAACAGCCCCCGAATCCAGTGGGGGGTGGGGCGGGACACAGAGGTTGTAGGGCACCATGCAGGGCACACAGATAGTCGTCCCTGCCAGCGACCCGGGTCACTTTCTCACCTAGATTATTCACACACAGCCCCTTCCTCCCCAGGACAAGAGGTTCTTTTTTTTTTTTTTTTTTTAAGATTTTATTTATTTGACAGAGAGAGACACAGCGAGAGAGGGAACACAAGCAGGGGGAGCGGGAGAGGGAGAAGCAGGCTTCCCGCGGAGCAGGGAGCCCGATGCGGGGCTCCATCCCAGGACCCTGGGATCATGACCTGAGCCGGAGGCAGATGCTTAACGACTGAGCCACCCAGGCGCCCCTGGACAAGAGGTTCTGATTCACACGCAGCCTTCCGAGATCAGGTGTTCAGTAAATATTTGTTGGCTGAAGGAACAAAGGAGCGAATTGGTGCTGGAACCCAGTCACTGTCCCTCACTTGGGATGCAGTGGTGGGAGGAGTAGGTGAAGCCCCTGGCCGGGCTGGCCCTGGGGCAAAAGAGGTTTATCCCTCCTCCTTAGAAGGGAGGCATGAATAAGAGCGAAGTTATCCAAATTCTGGAGAGAAAAGTAACCACTCTGCTCTCCTTTTTCTCCAGCCCCCAACCTCCCAGTCCTTCAACCCTCTACGGTACTGTTTCATTTCATTGTTTATCTGTTTATTTACTGTTGATTGTTTCCTCTCCATTTGCCACCCTGGGAAGGACGCAAGCCCCAGAAGGACGGGGCATTTTGCCCGTTTTGTGTGCGGATGTATCCTATGCCAGTAGAATAGTGCCTGGGATATAGTAGGTACTGAATGAATGAATGGATGGAGGGAGGGAGGGAGGGAGGGATGGATGGATGAATGAATGAACGCTATCTGTTGAGCATTTACTCTGAGCCAGGTCCTTTCCTACCTGCTTTGCACTTTACACATGTCTCATTTAGTGCCCTCAATGGTTCTGGGAGGTAGCGATTACTATCATCCCTGGTTTAAAGATGGGGAAGTTGAGGTTGGAGATGATGTCACATGGACAAAATCTACGGGAGCTGGGCAAGGGCCTGGGTAGAGGCCAACACCAGCTGTAGCTTGTCTGGGGCCAGCTCTCCATCATCCACCCCCTGGGGCCGGGGGTGGGGGGGGAGCTGCCCATGAGGCCTTCCAGGGAAGCCACACCCGGCTCATCCAACCCTTCTGGTTGATGTTTTTCTTTATCACTCTTCCTACCGACTTCCCCCATCACCCTGTCCCACACGCAAAAGATATTTCTTCTGCCCTGGAACGCAGCACCCCAACTTCCAGACTTTTCCTGGCAGAACCACAGAGACCTCCTGAGGGCCGTGAAGGGGACTAGGGAGCCCGGGCCCTGCAGAGCTGGGACAGGCCTGTTCCCGTAGCCCACTCCCTAACACTTCCCTTCCTGCTCTCCCCGAGACTGTGTGGGAGGCTCCCAGCCCCAAGCTCAGGGGAGGCAGAACCGCTTTTCTATGGGTTTCCTACTGCTGGGAACTGAACTAGAACGCAGGGAGGCCCCTGCCTACCCAGGGCACCCGCGCTCCCAGACACTGTCTCTTCACCGGGGCGACTCTGCAGGTCCCAGGCAGGGGGATCCAGGCCCCTCACCCCCTGCCTCACCCCCCAGTCCCCTTCTCTGCCCCCAAGCCTCTGTGGTTCTCCCACCAGGAAGAGTCTGGAAGCCGAGGAGATGCTGTGCTTCAAGGCAGAGATATCTTTTGGGGGTGGGACGGGGTGATGGGGGAAGTTGGTAGAAGAGTGATTAAATAAAAAACATCAACCAGAAGCGATGGGGGAAGCGGGACGGGCTTCTCTGGAAGGCCCTGTGGCCAACACCTCCCCGGGGGAGTGATGGAGAACTGACCGCAGGAGGCCACAGCTGGTGCTGGCCTCTGCCCAGCCCCTTGCTCCCAAGTGATCCCTGGAGAAAAGAATGGAGACCCAGGAACATCAGGAGCGGCAGGAAGCCTGCAGAGACCTGAGGACACAAATGTCCATGCTCAGGAAGACACAGCGCCTATGTCACCATCTAAGGGCTCGGGGAGGCAGCGGGAGAGGAAAGGAAGGAGGCTGGGATGTCTGAGCAACATCTGGAAGTGGGTCATCAGGGGAGGCAGAAGCTGGATCGGAAGTTGTCAGGGAGCATCTGAGTCCAGATGTTGGAGAAGCAGGACCACACCTCACATATGGGTTTCTGCATGTGGCTGGAGCCAAGCATCCTCGCTGGTGTTTGCAGGAGAGAGGGGGTTGTAAACACACAGTGGGGAGGCATGCTGGTAGGGTGTTCCCAGGCAGGGCGCCGTGCCAGCTTGCACCTCATCAAAGAATCAAGACTGGAATTTCCCTGAAGCTCATTTCCTATCATTTAATCCTCAGTTGAGGACAACAGTTGCCAAGTCTGCCCCCCAAGAGCAAGTGCGGCAGGGGGGGGCAAGGAGCAGAGCCCTCCAGGAGTGCCTCTGAGCTCCACCCAGAAACCCCTCTCCTATCACAGAAGGTCATATGCCTTCCCTCTGGGGTCCTTCCTCCTTTCCTCCAAGAATGGGATTCAGGATGAGGAGAGCCACATTTTACCCCAGCTCCAGCACTCACTAATGGGTGACCCCCTCCCACATTTTCTTTCTTTCTCTTTCTTTTCTTTTCTTTTCTTTCTTTCTTTCTTTCTTTCTTTCTTTCTTTCTTTCTTTCTTTCTTTCTTTCTTTCTTTCTTTCTTTCTTTCTTTCTTTCTTTCTTTCTTTCTTTCTTTCTTTCTTTTTTAAGATTCCATTCATTCATTTGAGAGAGAGAAAAAAAACACGAGCCGCGGGAAGGGCAGAAGGAGAGGGAGAAGCAGATTCTCCATTAAGCAGGGAGCCCAACATGGGACTCAATCCCAGGATCCCGAGATCATGACCTGAGCTCACCCTTAACCGACTGAGCTAGCCAGGCGCCACCACCCCCACCCCCACCCCGGCATAGGTTTCTTAACCTCTCTGGATCCTGTTTCCTCATCTGTATAATGGATGCAGTGAGATATCGTGGGGCCCCCACAAGAAGAAATGAGATACAGAATGTAAATGCACCTAGCCAGTGCCTGGGACATAGGAGATATCCAGTCAAAGCTCATCGCTCCTTCCTCCCCTCACCCCTTGGGACCGTTTGCCTTCTCCCCACACCTTCTGGAGACAAAGGCCCTGGGCTGAGCTGCTTTCCTCCCACCCCCCAGGCACCAATCAATCAGTCCACTGTACAGAAGGCATTTCTGGGCCCTGCCTCTAAGGGACCAATGCAAACAGCAAGTGCAAAAATGTGAAGGGAAGACATGGCCACCCGGGGAAAGCGGTGCGTCACCAAAAGAAGTGACTTTATTGTGGACGCCCATCACAGCCTCCCCGCCCGGTTCCCTACTAATGCACGCATGCCATGGAAAAACCCAGCTTGGGGCCAACTGATGGCAACTGGGTGCACAAAGACTAGTACTAGGAACCAAATGTTGGCTTATCAATTTACTGACAGAGCCACAGTCCCCAGGCACCTGGACACATCTCTCCTGGTGGCTTCAGAATCAAATGGCCAAGTATGGGATCAGAACAAGGCCAGGGCATTGGATGATTTCAACAGCTGGATGATAGGCTGAGGCATCCATGCCACCTCGGGACAACCCAGCCCCATGGCCTGACCCGTGAGGGTTCTGGGACAGAGCACCAGACTGTCCTGCACAGCCTAGAGACCCGGCCCCAAGCTGGGTCTCCCTGGAAGCCCCATTCATAATGAGGGAGAAGTCTCCCCTCTGTTGGCATTCCCCTCTGCCCCACCCAGGCAGAAGACAATGCAGTTAGGTCCCTAACATGCATTTGCAATCTTATCTGTCCTTCTGAGATTTCACCCAGGTCTCCTTAATTGGATTTGGGATATTTACAGACAGACAGTCTCCTAGGTAATTTCTACAGAGGGCTAATATCCTCTCCTAAACCGTGTTTCTTCCTAATTGAATTCTCAGAAGGCAATGTTAACTTCAAGGTACTTGGCTGTCAGGCCCAAGTCCCGCCCACGTGGGCCAGTATTAAGGCACAGAGGAGGAAAGCGTAGATCCAAATAGTTCCTCCCTCTAAATGGCGCAAAACCCAGTAGGGAAAACAAAATCAACATGTGGTACAGTTGAAGAACGATCCAGTGCTGAGCGGTGTGTCTGACTGTGTGGGTCTGATGGTGAGAGCGTTCAAGTTCACAGGAGAGACAGCTTCGGGTGGCCTGGAGGAGGCTGGAAAGCCTTTGGGGGTAAGGTAGGATCCAAGCTTCCTTGGGAGGCTCTGTGAAGGGCTGGTTTACATCAGAACAGCAGGGGAGATGGGTGGGACAATGGGAAATCCGATGGTGTGGATGGAGGGGGCAGACATGGCCGAAGACGGTCCTGTCCCCATCACGGATGC
Source organism: Zalophus californianus (assembly GCF_009762305.2). Lineage (NCBI taxonomy): Eukaryota > Metazoa > Chordata > Mammalia > Carnivora > Otariidae > Zalophus > Zalophus californianus. The sequence continues at coordinate 106,224,533 of NC_045604.1, read as the reverse complement.
CTTCCCACTTTCCTTCTTTCACCCACTGTTCCTGCTGATCTTCCCCAAACAGGCGCTGGGTTTGTGGAGAAGCCCAGCAGGCCTAGGGAGACCCTGCAATTAACACAGACCTGGCAGGTGCCCATCCCCCCAAGTGCACCGCCACCCCCCCCCAACACACACACCCTCGCACGCACGCCCACCCGGTCCAGCCGTCCAGCTGCAGCGAAAACATCCACTAGCAGGAAAGCCCTGTCACAGAGGGAGGGCAGGGGAGCCCTTGCCCCAGACCAGAGGCGACAGCCTTCCACCTGCTGCTCCAACCGTGGGCCTGATTCAGCCCGGAAACCAGCTCAGTGTGCCAGACACAACAAGACCTCCTCCCCTCACCTACAGCCCCTTGGGGTTCGCAGAAGTGATAACAGGGAGTTTCCGTGTTAGGGGCTTTCCATCCGGGATCTGCTGCCGCCTCCCACCTCGGCCACTGCCACGGAGTGCATGGCGTGCCACTTCCTGAAAGGATAAACACTTGAGGACGTAGGTCCCCTGAGCCTGTCCTGAGAGTTTAGTCTACTTGATACACCCAGAGCAGAATGGGTTCCTCGGCACGAGTCTAAAGCAGGAGCTCAGAATGAGAAGCGCCCCAAATTTCCTAGACCCCAAAGCTCTCCTGTTGGTCTCTCTGTAATTCCACTGGTGTCCCCTCTGAAGGAGCTAGATCTTGGAAATGAGACACTTGCCTTTCTGCTTCCCCAGAGCGCGCGATCCTTTGACAGAGGTGGCTGGGGCAGGGCGGAGGGCTCAGGAGGAGGGAGACGTCTCCAGCCTCAGGGCCCCGAGCTCCTGCCGACCCTGGCATGACCCACAGAGGCCGTCTGGGTCTGGGGCCAGCCCTCCAGGGTGGTGAGCTGGCAGGTTGGGTTGCACTCTGGGAAAGAGGGAGTGTGCCTCAGGGAGCCAGTTGTCGGTTCAGGCTGTGAATAACGGGGGCCTCATCACTACCCCAGAGCTGCAGGGGCAGGAGTACCCGGCACAGGGACTGACTAAGAGAGCAGGTCTGGGCGGGAGGGTGATGGGCAGGGAGCAGGGAGGCTCCGCCAGGAACCTACACACAGGGCAAATCCTTCGGCCTGCTCTCTGGTGTTCTCCCTTCCCAGGCCCTTCTCCCCACATGACTCTGCTTCTCCAGGCTGACACGACCTCCGGTCCTCTCCACCGGGCCCCTCTGCCTTTTCTCAAAAGTCGGGCCCCTGGACCCTGCCCCAGGCCTCAGATCTCCCTTAGCGGGATGCCTGATCTCCTGTATGACTCAAGAGGCATTTGGTACACCCTTTCTCTGAACTCCTAGTCTTTATAAGTGCCTTTCTCCAGAGTAGGGCCCTAAATCCCTCCGGGGCCAGAGCCCTATCTCCAGCCCGAGCACATTTACCTGCCCCACGGGCAGAAAGGGCAATAAAAGCAGCTCTCCCTGAGAGCTTGCTGATGACAGGATAGTGACATCTCGCAGATCCAGCTCGCAGATTGGCTCTCACAGGGGACTTCCTGAACATTTCATGTGTCCCTCTTCTTCTTCTTCTTCTTTTTTTTTTCTCATTAAACTTTTGTTTTAATGGGTCTCAAAATTCTGTGACAGATTTTTGGTCAAGTTGTTTCCATTAAAAAGTACTGATTTTAAAAACTAGTAACTTAAAACTGCCACAAACACACAAATCATGTGTCCCTTTTCTAAGGCATTCAAGGCCCGTTCTGCCTTCTCTGGCCCTGAAGTTGAAGACAGTCCTTCTGTGCCCGGAACCAGCTTTTCATTTCCTCTCGGCCTTCTCCACCCATCTCAAAGTCGAGCCTGAAGTCCAGGGTCAACAGATAACCAGCGCACAAACATGAATGGTGCCCAGAAACTGCTAGTGGAGCAGATGGGTCAAAGGGCAGTGTGGCACGTCTCCCCCCCAGCCCCCTCCAGGAGCTACGGCTCCCTGTCACCAGGCGACCCAGGTTCAAGGCCTCAGGGAAGAGTCAGGCAGATTCTTTCTAAATCCCTTGCCTCCAAAAGCCACCTCGGAGCCACAAGGGTCTGAAATTGCACACCATTCACTGGGGTGGTCTAAGGTTGTAATCTCGATCCCAGGGAGGAGCCAGTAAAGACAAAACCAAACCAAACCAGCATCCCAGGATTCTGATTCAAGATTCAAATCATCAGTGGTGGGCCTGGCTCTCAGGACTTTTCAAACACTCCTGGGTAAGCCTGAGGTGAAGCTGGGGCGGAGAGCCACTGGACCAAGACCAGAAAGTCACCATTCCTGAGCAAGTGTGGCTGGGGTGTGTGTGAAACCATCACGGCTTGAGTGGGAACAAGTTCCTTGCTCAGCAGCTGCTCTGGGGGGAAGGAAGGAGCCAGGGGTGGGAAGGGGAGCCGTGGGACATAGCAAGGGAGAAGCCTGGGCCCATCCTGGGTTGGAGGCTTAGGGAAACAGATGTGCAGGGGACCCCAGGGGGACAGCTGAAGCACTGAAAAACAGTATGGAGGCAGGTTAAGAGCTAGGGGTGCTGGAACCGGCTCCTCCCATTAGCTGAGTGACCTCGAGCAAGAGATCCAGCGCCCCTGTGTGTGGGTCTTCTGTGGATTGGGACGGTGCCACCCCTGGTCTCTGAACTGGATGAGAATGAATGCAGGTACTGAGCGTAAAAGAGGCCCTGGCAGACAGCCACCCTTCTGCACAACTTAGCTATCGGTCCTGCTGCAGTATGGGGAAGGGACATTTTCCCCGAACCTCTAAAGAAGAGGCATACAGACCCCAGCACCGTAGGAATGAATGGATGTGCAGGTCAGAAACTGCCTGAACCCATCAACAGGGGCACGCACATATCCAGACAGCCTGGCAGGGGTTTTCAGACGCTCAACATCCTCCTTACCCCAGCCTCACCAGCGTGGGACGCTGGGATGCCTTCCAGGGGCACTGCGGTGCTCTTGGGATGTCTCTTTCCATTTCTTCCAGATGTAAGCTTCTTCTGGGCTCTGAACGAGGAAGGAAACTCGCCCTCTAACAGTGCACACAGTGGGGGACCCTAAGCTGGCCTCCACACTGGCCTGGCCTCCTTCATCCCACATGGAGCTCCCACAGGCTCCGATCTCCACAAATCCTGCCCTAGAACCTAGAGTTGTTTTACTTGGTTTCTGGCAGCCCACTGGCCATTTGGGGCTGGGGCTATCCCAGCCTCGGCATGGCTGGTCTTCTTTGCAAATACCCCTTCAGTTCTGCCTTTGGCCTCCCTCTGATCTTCCTGACCTTGACAGGAGATCCTGTTTTTCCCCTATAAGAGCTCATCTGCCTTAGGAGGCCAGAAAGGGGGCAGGGGACCATTTCTCCCAGTTGTCCCAAAGCAGGACCCAGACCTCTAGCTTTCCGCGCCAGCATCCCTATCTGGAAGACAGTTCATGATGAGGCTTCCCCAGACTGGGGGTTGTTTACCTGCTTGAGGCAGGAAGGCCCTGTCCCTTTCCTTACCCCCTTGCTCTCTGGAGGGTGACTCGGTCTCCCGTGTATTGTTTTCTTTCCGGTGGAATTTTGCTTTTGAGGACTCAGTGTTCTGTGTTACTACTCCGCGGCTACCGCCACCACCAGGCCTCACATCCCGGTTTCCTCCTGTCCAGACAGTGCTGGCCGCCGGCCAGGACCTCGACCATTCGTGGTGAGGACAGGGGTTGAGGACAGCAAAGGGGGAAGCAGGAAGTGGGAAGCTGACCGTCCTCCTTGGTCAGGGCCTCAGGCCTCTTCTGTGGGGCCTGCAGTGTGTCCGCTGTGGGTGGGCGAGCCCTCCCCCCCTGCAGTGGGCCGTGTGAGCCCAGGGAGCAAGCCTGGCAGGGGGGACACATGAGGAGGTTTCACACAGATGGGGACACACCTGCAACCTGGGACTTCATAATCCCCAACTGGTTTCCCCTGAGATTTGGTGCAAGACACCCCCTGGCTCTAAGGGAGTCAAGGAGGCCTGCTAGACAGGCCAAGGCTGAGGCCAGTCTCCAGTGGGGTCGCAGGGCAGGGGGTGGGGGTAGAGGCGATAGGCAAGACTGTCCAGCCTGTGCCAACTCCCCAGCCCATGGCACTTCCCGTGGGGTTGCACAAGGTCGGGAGAAGGGGCAGGGGTGGATGGGGGTGGTTCCTGCCTCCTCTTTGTTGCCCTAGACACTGGCCCACACGGTGGCTCCAGGAAAAAGCCCAAGTCCGATTCCTGGGGTGTTAAATGCACCCCAAGTCAGCCTGCCCTGCCAGCCCCGGAGCCCTTGTCGGGTCTGAACTGCTTCACCTTGCCACCTCGGCTCCCCTCACCCCTGCAGCCCCGGCTCCTCCCCCTAGCACCCCCACCCCCAAGGCAGAGCTGTGATGTGAATAAGTTACTCACTCTGCCTGCATCAGACTTTACTCCCAGTCCTGCTATTTCCTGACACACTTGGTGGTGGGGGGGGGAGCACAGCAAGGCCACCTAGGCAAGGGACTCAGGAGGAGGGCATGGTATAATTCTGGGTCCTGGACGAGGAGAGACGGCAGGCACTGCCAGCCTTATGCACCTGCTTCAGAGCCAAGTTCTTAACACGGTGATCATACTTTCATCAGGCATCCACGGGAAGCCGGGTCCTCTCCTGCCAGTGCCAGGCACGGGCCAGAACCCTTGGCGGCCTTCCTTGCCCCAGTCGGGGTCTTGTCCAACCCTACCTGCCGAGTTCCTGGTTCCTTGCCTGAGGGCCCGACAAGCTGACCCCCCCTCTAGCACAGGAGTCCCAGTCTCCCCTTGGGAAACAAGGGGCTCAAGGGAGGACACACAGGAAGAAAAATGGAGAATACAAGTTTTTATTTTTATTCATTTATTTTCAAGTAGGTTCCATGCCCAGTGGAGCCCAATGCGGGGGGTTGAACTCATGACCCTGCGCTCAAGACCTGAGCTGAGGTCAAGAGTCGGACGCTTAACTCACTGAGCCACCCCAGGCGCCCCAGAAATGCACATTTTAAAGTCAGCTGAAACCTACAGGCCACTCTGTATGGACAGACACACTGGATCACTTCGCCCACGCCATCCTTTGAAATCCTAACGACACCATCACAAAACTGGCATCATCCTCCCCACTTTGCCGAAGAGAAAATGGAGGCTCAGAGGAACAAAGGAGGCTGCCCAGAGGCTCCTGCTAGTCCTCGGGCCACGTCTGCCCCTTCCTACACAAGGCATCTTGTTCCGAGCCATGGTGTCTGTCTTAGGGAGATGGCAGCTCTAGGAAGGAAGTGTGATAACCAGAGCCAAGACTGTCTGGTCACACCAATGACCATCAGAGAATTCTGTGTCGAGAGCAAGCACACTGCACCCATTCCCCCAGACCAAGCTGCAAATCCTGGGAAGGTGATGGGAAGGGTTGCGGGCCCTGGTATATCCAAGCACACCAGCAGCCCAAATGCCTTACTGCTCATCAAGGCAGCTGCTTACCGAGTAGCCCAGGGTGACTCAGAAGGAAAGACATGCAGAGGGAGCCTGCTTCCATATGGCAAGGAAGTGAGGGTGAGGAATGGTCAGTGACTCGAGAGGCCCCTGACTCTCCGGTGGCAAATTCCATCTGTGCTGTATCACACAGACTGCCTCATCCCTGGGACCCCTGCCACCCACAGGTCCCCCACTGACCCGGGGTCACTGTCTCTCTGGGCACTTGCTCAGTAAAACAGTGGTGTCCAGAGCCAGGAACCAGACTAGAACATCTATTTCAAGGAGCCAGAAGTCAGGTACAGAAAGAGCAGAGGCCTGCTCATCACTGGGAGGGCAAGACAGAGACAAGAAGCCTCAGCCAGAAGAGAAAAAATTGCTCCCTGGAGAGGAAAGCATGGAGAGACGGTGGGCGCGTTTTCTTCCCTTCCCTCCCCCCCATGCAGCTCTGTGCCCCCCGGGCCCACCCCATCCCTACGGACCTCCCTGCTTCTCCGCCAAGGCCATCCTGCCTCTCTCCCTCATACCCCAGCACCAGTCCCTCTGCCTCTGGGGAGCCTCCCCCCTCAACCCCATTCGAGCCTGCACCTGACAGGCTGGCCCACAACTTGGCATAGAGACAGTTTTACATTTTAATCTAATGATCGCGTGCACATTAAATCTTCTGCTCCGGTAAATGTGTCTGTTCCTTCAGGGAGGGAGCAATGTTTATTTCTCTAAATCACACCGACGAGCATTCGTTGTCAATAAATTTTTGGCCATCTTGGAGAAGCAAGAGTCACACAACAGCCGGGGTAAAATAAAACAAGATGTGTCCAGAGAAAGTTACAAAGGGAGTTTCAGGAATTCAGAGAACGAGGAACAAGTTCTGGTAAGGATGAAAGACGTGAATCAGAGCTGGACAATCCACATACATGAGTAAAGAGAAATGGAAGGTGGCCCTGGGGTGCCCCACAGGCCTGCACTGCCTCGTTCTGGCTGACACCAGCAGACTCTGTGGTCACAGCTACCCCAGAAATTGCACACCCCACCCTTCCCTGCTCATCAGACTTCCCCTTATGGCCACACTGGGCCCCTTTCGCTCCCTCTGCCTCTTTCCCCCAAGAGAGGAGGCTCATTCTTGCCTGGGGGGTGTAGGGGTTTTGGTGCTCATTGAACAGCGACATTATGAGAGAGCCCCCAAGGGGATACTGCCCCTCGGGCCCCCCAGGGCAGAAAAATCAGTGAGACATGGCGACAGCACAGTAAGCTAGCCAGGTAGAGACATGACCATGAGACAGGGGAAGTTGTGTGCAAGGGGTGAAGCGTATGGGGACTCAACAAGGGATCGGGGGCGTGGGTGGCAGAGAATGGGTCAGGAGGACCAGGAGGACTAGAAGCGTCGATCAAGCGCAGTCTGGTTTTTACCTTTTACTAAAACAAGCTCCCCTCCTTCCCAGTGTGTTCGGGGGATCAGGACAAGTGTCGAATGTCGGGGAGGTCTACGTGTGACTCCACAGCCCAGACAGCAAGATCTTCCTACAATCTAAAAATCTGCAAAATCAGCCAGGGGTTGCCCATCAGGCCGGGGGCGGAAGTGGGAAGATCTGGTCCGGAGCGGACAAGGGGGGCTGGCATTTGATGCCAACACTCACCCCAGGCCAAGGGAAGTGAACAAGAACATCTAACATCAAGAAGCTCGCATTGTATTAAGATTAAAAGCTTATGATCCTGGAGTCCCGGGATCGAGTCCCGCATCGGGCTCCCTGCTTAGCAGGGAGTCTGCTTCTCCCTCTGACCCTCTTCCCTCTCGTGCTTTCTATCTCTCATTCTCTCTCTCTCTGAAATAAATAAATAAAATCTTTAAAAAAAAAAAATAAAAGCTCGAGCCGTCTGGGTTTCTGTTCTGGCTCTGTCGCAACCAAGCGTGGCTGGCTGCCACGTCGCGAGAGCCTAGAACATGCCACGCGCTCACAGACAACATTCCATCGAATCCCGACAACCTCGAAAGATGGGGCTCATGCTCAACCACTCTATAAACTGTCATCTACATGCCTATCTACAAAGAAGAAAACCGAGGCATCCGAAGGTTAAGTTTTGCCTAAGGTCACATAACCAGCAAGGTTTCCGATCCGCGTTCCCCGGGCGGGTCTGTCCACCGCAGTGACCGCTCTTCTCCCCCACCGGACGGCGCCGTGTGGCCTCACACACCTCATGCCCCCTCTGTGGACCTCATGGCCCGTGCCCGTGAATTTGGAGGGCCGGACTAAATGGTTCTCAGCGCCCCCTGCTCTGAAACACTCGGATACAACTGCAGAAAAGAAGCAGCCGCGGACAAGCAGGGCTGGGGCTAGGAGATGGGTTGGGGGCTTGCCCTTCTGCCTTCTTCAGTCTATAGGTTTATAGGAGTTTAAGAAAAGAAGGCCAGCAGTGGCTGGAGAAGGGAGAGGGGGTTGTGAAGGAGGAGGGGACATCGGGCATGACACCAGTGTGAGAAGGGACCCTGGACACGCCAAGGTGGCCCGTCTCTGTCGGGGTCCCAGGGGCATGATCTTAAGCGAGCAGAGGCCGGGAGACAGGGCACTCACCCCAGCTTCACTCTGGGGAGAGGGGCCGAGCCAGGCCAGCCCAAACACAGGCTATTTTTGGTGTTGTGTTGTTTGGAGAGCAACCAGGCCAGAAATAGTGCTGTGAGTTAGTAGGACCCTGTCTCGCTCCCACCCCCGGCTCTCCCAGTGAAATCACCGAGATCGGGAGGCCGGCTCCAACATTCCAGGGAGCCTGTGTAACTGATAGGGGGCAGCGCTTTCCTCCCCACAGGAAGACTTGGAGCACAGCATTTGACTGTAAAAGGGCTTCTGCAAGAGGAGAAGCCAAGGAAAGGGGACTGAGTCAGGGAGAGCGGAAGAGAGAGAGAGGGAAAGTAGGAGAGATCTCCCCTGGCCGAGAGTAGGGGCGGAAATCTGTTGACCAGGGGTTGAACAGGGAAGTCAAGAAGAGGGAGTCCCAGGGAGAGAAAGGGAAAGTGAAAAGGCCAGTGGGTGGTGGTGTTGGGAAAGCAAAGAGGAATAGAGAGGCGAGCAGGGCAGAGGGCAGCTGGAAGCCAGGAGGTGAAGGGTTTCGGGGAAGACCCGCTGCTCTGAGGCCAGAAGCGAACCAGGGCTGCTGGGGTCTGTGGGCGTGGGATGGGGGACAGTCACGTAAAGTGTGACTCTGGTCTAGTCACGAACCACCTGCTGGTGGACAGATAGCAATATCTTTCCCAATTGGCAGGAACTGAAACTTCCCCAGAAATCCACACTCTTATAACTCACCCTCTTATCTCTGACCCTCTGGGAATCAGAGATGGAGCAATTTCAAAAGCAGGGACTTTTCTCTTTCTGTCTGTTTGACCCCTTACAAAAGAGCTACCGCTTGAGCAAGGTGATTGGATCAAGGCTATTCACTCGGGGTTCAGGAAAAGGAGGGAAAGTGATGGCTCCTTGAGTCAGGATGGATTCTGAGAAGGGCGTCGCATGGAAGTCCATCCAGGGGCAGCGGGAGATCCGGCTGTACCGTGATGTGTGGAAGGTCTCCAGAGGGCAGACAGGGTGGAAGCAAGCCCTGACCACACAGAGGAGTGACAGGGACCACGGTCAAGTCTGGGTTTAGATCACCTAGCGGCCCTAGCTCTTTAGAAAAGTCAAGGGAAGAGTCAGAAACCCCAGCATGGGACCCAGTGACACTGGGCCTTGCCTCAGTTTCTAATTCACACCCTCCAGATACCTGTGAGTTCCCTCCAGTTTAGAAAAAAGCCCTTTATTAAGTCGGCCCTTTGTGTTTCCAACGTAAATTGTGTCCCTACTCTCCCCAACAAGACACAGAGCTGCTCCCTTCCATACCTGGGAACAGAGTCTTTTCTGGAATGGTGTCAGGGTCATCCATCAGGTCCAGGAGCAGGGATGGAACCAGTCACTGCACTGGCAGGACCCAGGCTGTCCACAGAAAACAGCAGGGGCTTTTATGGCTAAGGCCTGGCGGGGTGAGGGACAATGGCTCCCAGTATGGCCAACAGAAGAAGGAAAGGAACCTCAGCTCCAGCAGCTGCAGAGGATGGGCAGCGGGGTGCCTCCAGGGACCCCCTTTCAGCCACGTCTTCACCCACTGCCCTGCTAGCTTGGGGCTTGGCTCTCCCAACCCCTCGTCCCCCTTGAGCCCCCAGGGGTGGAGGGCAGGGCACTGGGGGCGTTTCCGGGGGTAGGAGATGGATTGAGGGCTGCACTTCTGTCTCCACTTGAGAGAGGTCAGGGGTAACCACCTCCTCATGCTTAACCACTCTCTCGGGGACTCCAAACCAGACCAGCAGAAGAAAAGGACATAAACAAGAAGTTACATGGGAACGGTCCTGTACTGGAAAAGGGTGGGTGATCCTAACTTTCCGACTGAGGTTTGCTCTTCTTTTCCTACTGCCCCCTCCCCACCTGACTCCCAGGGACAACAGAGAAAACAAACGGAGGTGGAGACAGAGTACAAGTGGGAAAAGCCGGCCAGCTGTGGTTGCCCTTGGCATCTGCTTACTGAAAAATCCAAAACAAATATCCCGACGCTTCCACCCACTTAAACTTCCTGTGATTCTGCTACCGGCTGTCTCCATGGATACTCCCAGTCGAACCCCACCACCTACACCAAGCAAGACAGTGTGTGGACCAGCAGGTCAAGGGCTTCATCTCCCCACCCAGCTACCCCCTCTGCCCACAACAGCCTGGGCACGTGGCCTGACCCCGTCGAGCCCCCAGATGCCCGAGTCCAGTCCCACACACCAACTCCCACCTCTCTAGGATCGTTGGATCTAGGATCACTCCTCCACCTCCAAGCCCAATGGCCTAGAGGCACACCCCACAAACCCGCCACAAATTGACTCTCTCCCTGGTGCTCCAGCCCTGCGGGTGTCTGCGTCTCGAGGAAAGGATAAAGTGTACTTCTCCCCAGGCTCCTAATTCCTTGCCAAGGCTTTACCCCGTTAACCCCTGGCTCCTTTCACCCTCCATCACCCCACCCAGCACACTCAAACCCCCTCCAGACACGGCTGTTGGCACACAAGAGAGCCCCAGAGGCACCGCGAGAGTCTGGACACGTGGGACACTCAGCTGTGTATCATCAACGGGCTGGCAGGCCCTTGGCAGGGAAGAGGGAGAAACGGAAGGGAGTCCTCTGTGTGCTCATGTCCTAGACAGTCAAATCCCAGACAATCACATGGCACCCTCTGTGCCCTCTGGCCGCTGGGATGAGGCCAAGAGGAGGGAGGCGACCTGTTTCTCCAAAAGAAAAGGAAGAATGTAAACAGGGGAAGGTCATCACAAACACCGGGTATTTGGGCTGGCCCTGCCCGGGGTCAACGTGGCAGATCATCCCAAGAGAGAGGGACATGGGCAGAGGGCAGCAAGTCCAGGGAGGTCCTTGGGCCAAGGCAAGCGGGGTTTGCCCCGTTGTTCCTGACCCCTCTCACACACGTACACACACACAGCAGCACGCACGCACATGCCTCAGCCAGTGTGGCAGAGGGAGGTGCGGAGGGGGCCTGGCCGGACTTCCAGAGCCAGAAAGTGGGTGGGGCTGAGCCATGAGTTCATCTATTTCCTGCCCACAGCAGTATAAAGGGTGGTAGCCGGCTCCCGAGGAACACAGCTGCGTCTGGCTGCAGGGCCAAGAGCACTGTCAGGAGAGCCACACCCCCTCTGGGGCAGCAGAATCGCCACCATCAACAGCAGCAACAGGACAGACCTCTGTCACAAGGCACCTCTGAGAACTTCAGGTAAGAGAGAAAGAAAAGAAAAAACAACTCTCTGTCTCTTCCTCGGGTTAAGGCGAAGAACGCCCCTCCGCGAAAATGCCCTCCGTCCACGATCCCCGCTTTTCCTCTTTTCTCCCCCTGCTGGAGACCTGCAGACCTGAGGTGACGGAAGGTGGCCGGGGCCCCACCAACAACCCCACCACCCAGAAACAAGGGCCTGGATTCTCGGTCCTTCTGCATCAGGACACCCCGCCCACCTCTGGAAAGGGGCTTTTCATGCTTGCTAATTGGAATGAATGAAGGGTTGTGAAAACATTAGAAGAGAATTAAAAGCATTATGCAAATCAAAGGCATTGGTATAATTTAGCTTTTTGTTTCCCCCCCCCCAACCCCGCCCAGGGGAGAGACACTGTAGGGTGCTGCCAGGGGTTTGGGAGAGTCCCACAGGTGGAACTGTGCTTAAGACTCCCTGGGGCTGAGATGGAGGGGGCAGGCTCAGAAACGGGGCCATCAGGGTTCCTTAAGGACTCTCGGCCCCGTGTTCACACATCACCCCACCCGCCCGTCTTCCAGAACTCTCCCCTCACCAGATCCTTTCTGCTTGCTCTAGGATGCGGATGTATCCAGTCTTTGCCTGCCTAGCCCTGGGCCTGGCCCTCGTCTTTGGTGAAGCGTCGGCCTCCCACCCCCGCCAGACTGGGGCGGTGCAACTGGCTACAGACTTCGGAGTAAAGGTGTTTCAGCAGGTGGCACGGGCCTCCAAGGACCGCAACATGGTTTTCTCCCCCTATGGGGTGGCCTCAGTCCTGGCCATGTTGCAGCTGACAACAGCAGGAGAGACCCGGCAGCAGATCCAAGAGGCCATGAAGTTCCAGATTAATGGTGAGAGATGGGACAGAGCTGGGGTCGGGCGCTCACCCCGTCTCCTCGGGACAGGGGCGTCACCAGCCAGAAGCAGGGGGAAAGCCAGTTCCTGCGCCACATCTCCCCAGCACACCCTGCGTCACTGGGCCCTGGGTCCGTCACCGGGGGTACAGGCCAGGGGACGTGGCGTAAAGCAGATGTGCCTTACCACTTATTAACTGCATGACCTTCATGCCCCATGGACCTGTTTCCTCATCTGCAAAATGGGGACAATAAAATTATCTCCCACACAGAGCTGCTGTAGGAATTCAATTGAATTATGCAGGTGAAATGCTTCTCATCGCTATTATTCTGATAAGAAAAAAAATGTAGGGTTCAGAACTTAAAAGCAGAGAAAAATATTCTAACCCACAAAAGGGTCAGGACCTGAGATTTTTGAGGAAAAGAGGGAGATGCAGAAGAGATTAAGGTTTGGAAAGAAATCTCTCTCCAGAGACCCCCGGGGGAGCAGAAGAGCCCCATCCGGATGGGCAGGATTGGGCCTCCCACAGGGGAAGTTGGCCCAACTGGGGGTCCCTTGGCTCAACGTAAGCTGATGTGTCCTTTCTGTCCTGTCCGGGCACAGAGGAGGGCATGGCGCCTGCCCTCCGCCAGCTGTACAAGGAACTCATGGGGCCGTGGAACAAGGATGAGATCAGCACTGCCGATGCCATCTTCGTGCAGCGGGATCTGAAGCTGGTCCGAGGCTTCATGCCCCACTTCTTCAGCCTGTTCCAGACCACGGTCAAGCAGGTGGACTTCTCCGAGGTGGAGAGAGCCAGGTTCATCGTCAACGACTGGGTGAAGAGACACACAAAAGGTGAGCCGGCAGGGAGAGGAGGCTGGGCCCGAGGGCCTACAGAGGAAAGGGATCTGGAAACAAATCTCCAGCATCCCAACCTCTCCCCAGCAGCGTGCTCTTCTCTGTAGACGGGTCAGGTGCTTTAAGAATCAGAGCATCTTTGTTTTCATAAGTAGGCCATCTCACGAACCACCTCTAAGGGCAGCCCTAAAAAGTGCTGTGAGTTGTCATAAGAATGGTTAGGACCACAAGAAGGATACACAGCTCTCAGACTCCAGCTTAGGGAGCAAAGTAAGGGAAGACTCACTCTCTGCGTCTGATCCTGGGCAGGATCCTAGGGCCAGAGTGTGTGCTGAGCGGGAAACCCTCCCGAGACTCCTGGGAAGATGGAACAGATTGAACACAGCTAGACTGGCTCACTTACGCCCCCAGTCTGCCTCCTGACCAGATCCCCTCAGAGACACACACATCCCGCCTGAGGACCGAAGGGAACCTGCTAAGAGGATTAAAGCCTATCTAGCCCCCTCACAGCTCACCTGGCTTTCTCATAGGCATGATTGGTAACTTACTGGGCAGAGGGGCCGTGGACCAGCTGACGCGCCTGATGCTGGTGAATGCCCTCTACTTCAATGGCCAGTGGAAGACACCCTTCCCCGAGTCGGGCACCCACCACCGCCTCTTCCACAAATCCGACGGCAGCACTGTCTCTGTGCCCATGATGGCTCAGACCAACAAGTTCAACTACAGTAAGTTCAAGGCCTCCTTCCAAAAGTCCCACCACTACTATACCTCATCCCCCTGGGGGGTTCCCTTCCCCGGGGGAGGAGAAAACCCCGAATGTAGCCCAGCTTTGCCAAAGACTGCCCAGGCAGGAGCTGTTGGGATAATGGGAGCAGCCGAAAGTAGCTTTAGCTCATGCGAGACAAAGCTGACACCCAGAAAGTCCCTCCAGCCTGCCTATGACCACGTGACCCCGGTCTCTGGTCCCTGAGTGTTTCTAGCGTGACTACAAGGGCGGGGTGGGGGAGGGTGGCTCACAAATCCTGCTGGGGGAAGGCCTGTGTGGAAGTTGAGCTGAAGGAGAGAAGACTTGGAATGAGTTAGTGGCTGGGTGTGGGGGAGAGGGGGGTGAAGGCCAAGAAGGCCCAAAGGAGACAGAGTTACCAGAAGACACTGAATTGGCAGAAGAGAAGGGAAATGCAGATTAAAAAACTCTGACTGGGGGAGCCTCCAAAGCCCGGGTAGAAAGCTGGCTTCCAGACAGAGGAGATAGAACTCATTGAAAACCCAGTGCTGGGTGAGAACCAACAAGAGGAGTCATTTTCACTGTGCCAATCTGGTGTCTTCGCAGCCGAGTTTTCTACCCCTGACGGCCATTACTACGACATCCTGGAATTGCCCTACCACGGGGACACTCTCAGCATGTTCATTGCCGCTCCTTATGAGAAAGAGGTGCCTCTCTCTGCCCTCACCGACATCCTGGATGCCCAGCTCATCAGCCAGTGGAAAGGGAATATGACCAGGCACCTCCGCCTCCTGGTTCTGCCCAAGTAAGTCATCCTTCGCTCTCACCACCCTTGCCAAGGACCCAACCCCCTCTACCTGCCCCCTTCCCATCCCGCAGGGCTCCCTGAAAGGACCGCCCCCTCGTCGAGTTTCCCAAATGTGACATTTGCAGGGCAGGGACATGTGGGAAGCTGATGGGAAACACTCCGGCCTGGGTTTGATTAAGATTCCGCTCATCCTCCCTCCTCCTGTTTCCACTGGAGGGCGGCGGGGAATTTTTCTAGACCATGCCCCCACACTTACCACCCTCAGAATACCCGGCCAAAGCCAGCCAAAGGAAGAGCCAGAGAAATGGTGGAGGGGGGGGGCGGATAAATGGGCCTTTGAAAGACCCTCTCCCACCGCCATCGGCTCAAATCAACGTCCAAACAATGGAGACAAAAGGAGCCTGAGCAGCTTCTTTCTAGCTGGCTTCCAACCAAGCAGATTTTAAAAATCCTTCTGCAGAAGCACAGAGGGTGGAGAAGGCTGAGGCTGGGTCATTCCAGAATTATAGGAAGCCTCCCACCACACTTACCCCAATTTCCAGATGCTTTAATGCCAGGCCTGGGGAAAGGGGAGAATTTAGCTGGGTCTCGTGCCCTTGCCCCTCCCTGGCCCCCAGCCCTAGAAAGTGAAACCCGAGGTAATGAGAGCCCCGATGGGAAGCAGGGGGAGCCCAAAGCCTCTCTGCTGGAGTCCTCTTCAGAATTAGCTCTCAGAAACACAATCTACAGACCAGGTTCCAGGGGGTGGGGAGATGGCAGGGAATGTTCATTTCTATTAGGCCTTACACACAGATTTGAAAAAAGGAGCCTCCCTCCACTTTCACATCTGTCCCCATCCTGTCGGGCCAGCCAGCCAGCCCAGGGAGGGGGTACGATGTCAGGGACTGGGAGAGGCCGCAAGGGGTGGCCTAAGCTTGAGTTGTTTCCTGCTCCTGTTCCCAGGTTCTCCCTGGAGAGCAAAGTCAACCTCCGGGGGCCCCTGGAGAGCTTGGGGATGACCGACATGTTTAGGCCAAACCAGGCGGACTTCTCGAGTCTTTCAGGTAGGAGATTTTCCTTTCACTTTCTACTGCTGGTGGACTGTGGGGCCCCTAAGAGGACAAAAGAGTGTGTCCCTGAGAACCCCAGGCGATCTACCCTCGGATCCACTTGTGTTTCAGATCAAGAGGGACTGTATGTGTCGCAGGCACTGCAAAAAGTGAAGATCGAGGTGAATGAGAGTGGCACGGTGGCGTCCTCCTCTACAGGTGAGTCAGGTTCAGGTGAGGCCTGGTGGGTCTCAGCCCAGGACTTCCAGGAGGGGCCCACATCTGGGATGGACCCCACGGCCCTGGTCTACCAGCCTCTCGCCTCTCCCCATGGAGTAGCACCCCCCCTTCCCCCGGTGCAAAGGGCATCGCCCTGACCCCACCAGAGTTTCTCAGCCTAGAAGGTGGGCCCACTTGGCCTGGGAGCCCAGTCCCTCACCCCGATGGCTCCAGAGGTCCCCTGAAGGTGAAAAGCACCCTCCCCCGCCCCCAAGGAAGCCTGGCTTCTCACGGTGGCTAGTCAGCTTAAGGAACTGGCTCACCAAGACGCTCTAAAAGGGCTCACTTTAGGTGAGCCGTGAGGAGCAGATAGATCTCTACGAAACTCCTGGTGGAAACCAGGCCTCCAAGGACTTCCCTAAACCGTTAAGGCTCGTGGCCAGGAGAACAACCAAGCCTCCTAGTCACCCTGCAGGGCTGCCATCAGAAGGCTGGTGTAAGGGGATTCCTGATGATCAGTCCAGGCGCCAGTGCCCAGTCCCTCTGTTCTAGATCATTGTTCCTTCTCTCTTAGCCATCATCGTCTCAGCCCGAATGGCCCCCGAGGAGATCATCATGGACAGACCCTTCCTCTTTGTGGTGCGGCATAACCCCACAGGTGAGCCGGGGCCATGATGCTCCACTGCCCTCCCCCCACCCTGCCCCATTTTCTCACCTCAGGCACCAGTCTAGACAGGTGTAGACGCTCCCTCCTACCCCAGTAGGACTCCAGACAAAGAATCCATAGCTCTGCTCCACCTCTTCCATTCAGGGACGATGCTCTGTCACCAGCAGAGCACTGTGCCAGGACCCCAGCCCTAGCTTAGTCACAACAGCAGCTGGGACTCCAGACAGCTCACTCACGTTCTCACATCTCAGTTCATCCATAAACATGGGGCTGGGTGAGCTGTGCCCTTTCATCCCGTTCTCATCTCCCACGCTTCTTCCGTCCTCAGGAACGGTCCTTTTCATGGGCCAAGTGATGGAACCCTGACCGTGAGAAAAGCAGCCCTTATCTGGGACAGAACTGGAGATGTATCCGAGAAAGAAGGAACTCCAAAGGGGAAAATATATATATATTTTAATTAATTTTTCTGGAGGAAAAAAAAAAGGTAAATCTTTCGAATCTGCCTCCCAGACCTCAGCCTCTGCCAGGAGTGGGGAAGAGGACCTTTCAGTAAAACTGTCTTGTGGAGCCCCCAGGAGAGACTCTGAAGCACAGCTGGGTCTCCACACCAGACTGTAAAACTCTGTACAACCCACCAGCACTGCTGCTTCTGCCCAGCGCTCTGCCCCTCCGGGTCTTCGGACCTGGACCCCGCTGAGACCCTGGCAGGATGGCACCCCAAGGCTTATGGGAGCTTTTGTGTGCTTGGTAGAAACGATTTGTGTTCCAGTCACGTTGCCGTCACTCTCACACTGTCTTCCACTGCTAAGGAGGCTGGCGGCGAGCCAAAGGCCAGTGGGAGAGGCGCCCTTTCAGCTCGAGGTCTGTGCTGCCCCAGCTCAGAGGTCACGCGGATGGGCAGCACCCCTGCCCACACCGTGTGGAGACCCGCCCTGACCTGGCCGTCTCCCTCCCCAGAAACAGTGTGCATATGTTCTTTTGGAGTGTAGGTGACCTGTTTACTCATAGGAGCGGGTTTCTGCTTCCCACTAACTTTATTTTGCAGGAATGGAGGAACAAAAGTGAGATGTGTGCCTGGCTCTTGGCTCTCAACTCCTGGTGGGGAGGATGGGATGCCAGGGGTGTGCTTCAGTATTTATTACACCCTTGTCCTTGTGTGCTTGTGAGAAAGAGGATGCTCAAGAAAAACGTATTATATGAACTTGCTTGTAATGTTCCCTGGTGGTCTGTGTCTTGCATCTCAGGAGTCTGGCCCCTTGACTAGCTGCCCCTCTGGGCGGCAAGTGTGGTGGGGCCCACACTGCCACCTTGTGGCTTCCCGAGCCCCTGGCTCCTCTCCCTTCCTGGCCCTTCCACTTGATGGCTGAGACCCCCGCCAAGATTATCCACCTTTAGGGACCAAAACGATGTGGTGGGTCAGAGAGATTACAGCGAGAACAGAGTGGTTTCAAAATTTTCCAATATATTTAGGAACAGGAGAGCAAGGGGCTGCACGACCTAGCAGGACAGAACTTTCCCCAATTACAGGGTGATTCACAGCCGCATTGGTGACTCACTTCGATGTGTCATTTCCGGCTGCTGTGTGCGAGCAGTGGACACGTGAGAGAGGGGGAGAGAGATTGAGAGAGAGAGGAGAATGAGAGAGACCATGAGCTCGGACTTAACTACCCTAGCTAGATAATCTTTCTGAAAACCAACGAGCTAGAGGGCATGGTATGAAGACCAATTTGTTGAAGAATTGCACATAGATGTCGAATGAATGAATGTAATCCAAATAGGACCCTGATAACCTCCCTCCCCCACCCCCGTGCTCTTCAGTGAAAAATCTTTGTTCTTTGTTTGTTTGTTTCTCATAATGCACTGGACATAGCTACACACAGTACCCATAAGGATACCCAAATGTGGGGTCCAACATTCTTGAAGTTGTGTTGAATCATATGATTTTTCACTTTTGATATTTAAACGAGTAAAATATTTTTTAAAAATAATAAAATAAATTAATTAAAATATTCCCAAAGAGTCTCTGTCTTTACTTTCCACATTTCACACAGTACAAAATCAGAATTCCATCAGTCCGTAGACTTCTCCAGTAAAGGGGATATTTACGCCCACAAGCCCAAGGCACGAAGACTTGCCCCGGGCAAGTCCCCGGGGCTGGCCATGGGGCCTCTGCAAGAAGGCCCATGGGACATGTTGTTCAGGGCGAAATTCTCCCCCTGGGTGTTACCCTAAAAAAGGAAAGAGGGGTCCCCCAAACACCTTCCACCTACCCTGACACCTGCTCATGCGCACTGTCCCTGTGGGTTCCCATCTCTGTTCACGCCATTGCCTTCCCTGTCAAATGCCTCCATCCCTGCGCCTACCCCACTCCCCACTTCTCAAAATCCAGACCAAGTCCGGCTCCTCAACCTGGCGTTCCCCATGGGTCCGGTCCACACCATCACTCTCTACTTGGCATTTAACAAGATTTCTTTTTCCGGGTGTGTAACAGTGCTCATATTCATGTGTGCTCTTTAACTTTGAGTGTGTGTTACCCTCACCATCCCCATGTACAGATCAGGTTCCTTTGAAAACAAGGCTCTTTTGTGATATAGACTCTCTTAATATCCTCCTGAAAACGACACCCTGGAAAGTCTTTTATTCTCTTCCTCTAGTCTCATGAAGGCTCTTGCCAGGGGACATACCTCCCCCAATTAGTTTCTGTTCATATCTTCAAAAAAATCATCTTTTAAACTGAAAAAAATACCAAGAACTATTTGTCGAAACTATATGCTGTCCAGCTCCAGAACCCTAAAGATAGGACTGATAGATCCAGCCCCCTGGAAACCTAAGTCTTCTCTCTCTAATTTTTATTTCTTTTAAGGAATCTCTAAGCACAACGTGGGGCTCGAACTCATGAACTCATGATCAAGAGTGAGTTCAGACTGAGCCAGTCCCTAGTTCTTGTCTTAATAGGAACTAATTACCATCTGGGGGCTCTTGCAAAATGTTGACAGTTAATAGGTAGTGAGTTCTCCATCACTGGAAGTGTTTCAGGACAGCCAGGATGACCTCTTGGTGGCGATGCTTCTGTAGTCAGGGTATACTTTTTTAAAATGTATATTTTAATCTAAATTTAATTTTAAATGTCAGGTGACTTGTTTAAGTGATACCAAACATAAGCTTATAGTAAGATAGTTTGAAAGGTAAAAATGGGAACTTAATTGGTCCCCAGTTTCTTCAGTGTTCTTTTAGAACTTCGCTAAGCATTTATAAGCATATTTAAAATATTCTTCAGGGCGCCTGGGTGGCTCAGTTGGTTGGTTGACTGCCTTCGCCTCAGGTCATGATCCTGGAGTCCCGGGATCGAGTCCCCCATCGGGCTCCCTGCTCGGCGGGGAGTCTGCTTCTCCCTCTGACCCTCCCCCCTCCCATGCTCTCTCTCTCATTCTCTCTCTCTCAAATAAATAAATAAAATCTTTAAAAAATAAAATAAAACATTCTTCACTTTCACACAAATAAGATCATTATACACACACACACACACACACACACACAGTGTTTGGCAACTTGCTTTATTTACCTAATGATACATCCTACACACCTGTCCCTCATTCTCTTTACCAGTTGCATGTATAGACGCACTATAATTCCTTAACCACTGTTGATGGATTTGGGTGGTTCCATGGCCTTTTTTTATGGCCTTTTTTTTTTTTAGATTTTATTTATTTATTTGACAGAGAGAGATACAGCGAGAGATGGAACACAAGCAGGGGGAGTAGGAGAGGGAGAAGCAGGCTTCCTGCCAAGCAAGGAGCCCGATGCGGGGCTCAATCCCAGGACCCTGGGATCATGACCTGAGCCGAAGGCACGCGCTTAACGACTGAGCCACCCAGGCGCCCCTTTTATTGCCATTTTTGTTACCAACAAGGCTGAGATGGACATCTTTGCACATTCATCCCAGTACATGTGTGCTTGTGTGTCCATAGGGTAACTTCCTAGCAGCAGGACTAAGGATCTTTCAAGAACCTCTCAACCCTGCAGTCATGTGAGTCTGGTAATACAAACATTTTCAAAAGGCACAAAGCAGTCAAAAGTGATCATTCTGCCTGGTTAGAATTTTACTTCTTCTCAAGCTTAAATAAGCCTTCACAACTTTCCTAAATAAGCCCACTGCTGTGAATAAAGATAGATTTTAGGCCTTGAACTAAAGGAACCTTCACATTATAATTTTCTCTAAATTGTGTTAGACTTCCTTGGAGCAAGTTTAGATTATGATGTAAATCCAGAAAGGGCGTTCATTCAACCTACTCACTCCCCAGTCATTCAACATTTGCTAAATTGTCATTCCTGTTTCCCTCTAGAGGGACAGTTAGAGACCTTCTTGGATGCCTCCAACGTGGTACACTAAGATGTTCAAAGGGGATGCGGTTGTTTGGCACCTTCTCCTTATGGATTCCTCTCTTTGGATTTGTCTTTTTTTTAGGCTTTCTCTTCTCCCCTAAGGGTCCATATAGTAAGAGGAACCCCGAAGCCCAATCAAACCTGAAAGGAAGGTCTCCTCTCTCCTTAGAAAGCCAATGGATTAACTGTACTGGAATTAAAATGTAAATTTTGGAAGGAAGGAAGGAAGGAAGGTGGAAGGGAAAGAAGGAAGGAAGATAGAAGGGAAGGAAGGGAGGGAGGGAGGGAGGGAGAGGGTGGGAGGGAGGGAGATGGGGGTAAGGAAAGAAGGCCAGTATGCATAGCCCACTGAAGCTACTCTGAGCTTTTGAAAGATGATCTCAACCTCAGTGAATGCTCCTTCTTTCCTTTCCAATTCTCTGGCAAGCTCTGTGGGACCAAGATGGAACTAGAAACTTGTCACAGAACTAGAGAAAAGGGGCCATAGAGGCCACTTGGCCTGCTTCTAGCTGGCTCAGACCAGAGATGCCCAAACTAGACGTGGCCTGATCCAGTTCACAAGATCACTGAGACTGGTAGCCAAAACTTCAGCTGGTACTAAAGTATTCCTCTTTCTGCAAGAATACTTCCTTCCTCTTGTACAGCTTTCCCTTTGGGCTTATAGTGGGGAGCTGGAGTCATGAAGGTAACGGTCCAAGAATTCAGGGATACAGGGACTCAGACAGATCTGTCCTCCTTACCCCTGAAAAGATGACCAATTCCATGAACTGGGTTAGCTGTTGAGGATTTACCCATCGGTGACAGATTTGCTTAGAAACTGAAAGAGTCTCAAAAAGCAGAGCAAGTTAGCCTGGTGCAACAGTGTACAGTTCAAAAAACCATCCATCCCTGCTGAGAAATCTCAGAAGAGAAGGGTTCATCAGAAGGCCTCACCCCCGCAGAGAGAGTTTGCTCCGGGAGGTGCCCTATTTAACTGTGCCCTCTGCTTTTCTCAGATATTTTGGGGACAGAGATGATGATGCGGCCTCACAGTACAAAGCCTGCCCAGCCCTGCCTGGCTTCGCCCTGGCCCGCCTCCTCCACCCTTCCAAATCTCTCTTCCTCCATCTCTTTAGAAATGAAAGGCCAACAAGATTTGCTTCCAGCCATCATTGCAGCACATTTCTTATAAACCTCACACAGTGGAATTATTTATCTGCCCACGTGTGGGCAATGAGTATGACTCATTCTGTAAATCCCTCCATGGTAAAAATATTCCATCAGAATGAAACTTGTCAAGGAGACACCATCTGTTTTCCAAGCCACTCTTTTTTTTTAGGTGGTTCCTCAAGTAAGTTTTGTTGTACTAGTAGCAAATACTTATGTCGAGATGAGGAAACCAGGCAGAGAGGGGTTGAGAAACTTGTCACTATTATTATTATTATTATTATTATTATTATTATTATAACAGCCCAGATGCCTCTGTGCTCTTTGTTACACTGTGCCACCCCTCTCTGTGGCATTTGTGAATATAGGTCTCCCTGCCCCCACGTGCCAGGCACCAGCATGCCCTTATACCTCCGCCTTCAGCCTGCACACCTGCCTCCTACCACCACATAGCCTTTTCCTTTATTTCCTAGCCACCAGATGTCGCTTTGACTCCAGTGGAAAGCTCTTTTTGAAGCAAAGCAGCTGTAGCTTCTGCCAAAATCTGGCCAAGTTTGAGCCCCATACGATTTAACAAGTATTTATTTAAAAGCTTAACTTGATACTGGGTACTGTGAAGCCCTTTTAAAAAGCATAAGTGATCTTTCTTACTATCAAGTACCTAAGGAGAGTAGACGCCAAAAAGCTGAAATGCTACATGAGTCACTGCCCAAAGATGGTTGAAGGGAACACTGTCAAAATGATCGCCACGGTCTACACTAGAGTGTAAGGCTCATCAGGACTGGGCCCTTGATGGAAACTTACAGGATGGATAAGGTGGATTTGGGTCTGTGGGGCAGGCATGGTAGGGCATTTCAGAAAACAGTGTGGACAAAATGACAAAGGAACAATATTAGCAAGTCATGTTCAAGGCACATATCTGAGGAGAAGGTTGGTCTTTAGACTGCTGTCTCTCTCCTCTGATAACCCAGCCAGTCAACTCTCCCCCTCTTCGGAACACCCTCTCCTGATCTAGTCAGGCAAGTCTGGCTTATGTCGCTTGAATCAGCCATGCTTTCTTGTTATCCTTCATGTCCAGGATTATAGTCTGCAAGCCAAGAAAAGGTGGTGACATTTACCACAATGGGAAACCAAAAGATGGGATGGTTTCAGGGGAGGGCGGAGGAAGGTACCTCAGTGAAGCTTGAGATGACAATGGAATTTTCTTTTTTGAGAAAAGATTTTATTTACTTATTTGAGGGAGAAAGCAAGAGAGTGATCGAGAGAGCACAAGCAGGGGGAGCTGCAGAGGGACAGGGGGAAGCAGGCTTCCTGCTAGGCAGGGAGCCCGACATGGGGCTCGACCCAGGGCCCTGGGATCATGACCTGAACCGAAGACAGATGTTCAACCAACTGAGCCACCCAGGCACCCCAACAGTGGAATTTTCAAATGGAGGATCCAGTGTACACTTATTCAACCAATGTTGGGTATCTGCTGCTGTATATCAGGAACGTGCTGGGCACAGCGGAAACAGCAAAAGAAGACAGTTTATCCTCTAGCAGAAATAATAGACATCGGACATGCTACCGCTATATACAAAATTACAATGTAGCATATTTTGGATTAGAAGACTTAAACATCTAGATTTGATAACCATGGATACCAATCATAATTGATGCCAATCAGCAAGCACTATGATGGAGGGTGCTGTGAAGAAACAAAAGATGAGAAAGATACCATCCTTGAAGGAGCTTCCAATCCAGCGGAAGAGACAAGGCGGCTTACATGTGCAGCCAGGGGACAATATGGCATGCTAACCAAAATTACCAGACTTCTTAGTTACCAGGAACAGAAACCAACTCTAGCTAAGGGAAGCATCAAAGGAAACTGGGGAGCTCAGGGAATTGCCAGGAGAGCCAGAGAACCAGAGGAAGGTCTCATACTAGAGATAGTGTCCCCATATCACACCGGTGCCCCCACCCGCACCTTCACCGGGCACAGGACACCGCCATTGGTGCGGCTGCATTGGCGCCCTAAATTTCGACCCTGTGACCCTCTGCCAGAGTCTTACCTCCCCTCCATCATCTCATTTCTTCCCGGACCAAAGTCGGGGCACATGTGCGGACTGGCCGAGTCCAGCCGACATGGCGATGCTGTGGTCCCAAAGAAGGCTGCAAAAGCGAATGTCAGGAAACTTCACATGCTTCACTGGGAGGTTGTTCCATCTCTCCCTAGATTCATAAGGTGGGATTCCTAAGCCCTAGGAAGTGGGGTTAGAGCCTGGGAGGTGAAAGACAATGGCAAACACCTACCACAGAAGGTATTCTAAGTGTCCAGACTGTTAGGAACAGTACATGGTAAGGTCGCAACTGCTCAGTAAAAAACAAAAACAAAAACAAAAACAAAAAACAAAGATGGCTACAAATAACATCATTAGGGAACCATGGACTATTTAAAAGAATGTGCAAAAAATGGATGCGGAGGCACCTGGGTGGCTCAGTTGGTTAAGCGTCCAACTCTTGATTTCGGCTCCAGTCATGATCTCAGGGTCATGGGATCGAGCCCCACATTGGGCTCTGCGCTTAGCACAGCGTCTGCTTGTTCCTCTCCCTCTGCTCCTCCCCCTGCTTGCTCTCTCTCTCTCTCTCTCAAATAAATAAAATCTTTTTTAAAAAATGGGTGCAGAGGGCATCACAAGAGGGAGAAACACAGAGCATAAACTCAGAGATGAAAGACTTCAGGCCACCGCTCCAACCACCGCAGGAACCACCGCCTACAAGCAGAAGAGGAAAGGCTTGGGGAGGTTTCAGCATGGTTTGTAGGGTGACAATTCAAACGCCATCTGCACCTATGAAGGTGAATCTCCCCTCTAGCCCTCCTGACTTATCTTTGACTCTTCCTCCTTTTCCTTTACTTGGATGAATTCTCAACGTCAGTTGATGGGCCCATTACAGGCATCTCTCCAATTTGTCTCTCTCCATTTCATCTTTGTGCCTGGATTCCCAAAGATGATCCTCCAGCCTTCCATTTATCCTTTCAAATTGTCCCCCGTATTACTATAAGGTTAACTTTCTTAAAACCGTTCTCACCAAGTTATCCACCAGCTCAGGCGACCATAATGCCTCCCAACTGCCCACTGCATCAAATCTGAACTCCTCTGCAGGCACAAGCCAAATTGGATCACTAACTCAGAGATTCGCTACAATCGTCGTTTGCTAACAGTGAAGAGATCCACTCCACCGGCTTCAAACTAGTTTGAACCACCTGAAGTCTAGGACTCGGCATGAGCAAAATCCGTATTTCTAACAATTCTCTCATGAATCTTCTCTTTTCTTCAGTGAGGCATACCACTTTGAGACAAGGAATTCTAGAAAGTATCAGCTTTCCAAGGAGTGTAGGAGTTCACATCTCTAGAGCTTCCAGATTTCCACCCGCCGTTGCTCAGCTCTCTGCTTTACCTCTCTGCCTCACGGCTCATTACTTCCTTATCTACAACCTCCCCCCACCCCAGGAGCATCTTTCTTTTCATTCGTTTTTGCGTTCTGCCCCTCCTACACATCTCCTTTCCTTCTTTTCACTCCGTAATGATTTACCCTTCCTAACTCCAACAGCTGGCTTTATTGATCTTATTCTTGACCTAAAAAAAAAAAATACCAAGATAGTTAAACCAACGTCTGCGTCATTGGCAAGCTGAAGGTGTACACGGAGGAAAAAGGGGATTGACAAAGAGGAAAAAGAAAAAGTAGAAGAAAGAAGCTGAGAAAGGGAGAAAGTGAGCAGTGATATCGAGTGTTGACTGTGTTGGCCATGTACCGGATACTTTCTGTACATCCTCAAAACAACCCTGCAAGGCAGGTATGCTCATCCTCAGTTTTCCAATAAGGAAACTGAGGGCTAAATGACTCACCTGAAGCCACACATCTAGTAAGGGTCAGAGACGAGACCCTATCCCAGGTAGATTAGGCCCCCTGTCTTGCAACGACAGCATATCACTTCCATATCCAAGAGTAAGAAAAAAAGAACATAAAATGAAGACGGGTGGAGCCTTACCAACAATCGCTCCAAGTGTTATTCAAAAATAATAACATCATTTTCAACATGACAAAACGGAAGATTTTCTCTTATCGCAACGTGCCAATTGCGTCACTTGACCGCGAGGAAACACACAGGCACAGGCGCGCATGCTCACACACGCACGCGGTGGTTGGAAAAGCCCGTATTCTAATTCACAGCCTCATCTTTACACTTGTGTCCAGGTTACATCTGTCCCTTTTCAGTTTCGACCCGTGCTACCCTTTTAAGATGCTCTTTATTTCTTCTCTTTTCACCTTCATTCATGCACCTCCCCCTTTTCCTCACATCACTTTCATATCAGCTCCTCCTTTTCTCTTTTATTTCATATCTCCCTCATTACCTACACATTTCCCTTACTTCTGGCGGGTGCCGCATCTAGCAGGTTCTCAGTACATATCTATTTTGGGCTCCATACTTATCTCATGTCAGCCCCCCCCCCAACGCTTTGTCTAGTCTTCCTCAAGTCCTCAAGTCAGGACTCCTTCCCCACATCCAGTTCCCACCCTGCGCCCTCTCCCTCGCCCCCGCCCCTCCATCAGTCCTCCCTGCTTCCAATAGTCGTCCCCTCCACCTCTCACCCCTTTTCCCGCCTTTTTCCCCCAATTTTCCGAAGCGCGAGGACCTCATTGTCCTCCTCCCCCATCCTCCAACAGGCCCACCAGACGGCCTTGTTACCATGACGACAGAGCTACTCGAAGCTGAAGTCGAGGACCTGGTTGCCATGGCTTCCGCTTCTCCGCCTCCAGCCCCGCCCGCGCGCCCCGCAGCGCTGGCGCCTGCGCGGTACGCCACTCGAAGGGCCTCCGAGCCGGGGCGGGACGGGGCGGGGCTTCAAACGAGAGGGAGGGAAGGAAGAGATAGGATAAGAAAGGGAGTGGAACTGGCGCGTACGGTGGCCGAAGAGGGACGCGCCGAGCCGGAGGCTGCAGGATGGTAGGCTGTGCGGAGAGGGAGGGGAGGGGGAACCGAGGGGCGTGGGCTGCACCTGCGGGGGTCCTTGGGGGCCGCCCTCTGTGAGGGCCGCCCTCTCTTCCTCCGGTCCTCAGAGGCCCCACTTACCCGGGCGGGTGGGCCAGCCGGCCTCGCAAGGAAGAGCAGCTGGAAATGGCTTTAGGGAGAAGGGGAGGGGAGGGGGCGCATATGTGGGGCGAGAGGGAGCTGACTAGGGGGCGGCGGGACCGTCCCGGGCGGGTGGGCCAGCCGGGGGGAGCGCGCGGATGGCGGGCCAGGGGGTCCCGGTCACTGCCGCAGGGAAGTCGCCCGAGGAAGAGAGGGCGCGGGGGCCTGCCGGCGAAGGGAGGCGGCGGGGTTGGCGGGTCACCAAGACCCTCTGTTCCCGTACAGCCCAGAGGAACGGCGGCCCGCGGGGAGAGCGGTGTGTGGGAGGGGAGAGTTTCCGGGTCCGAGGAGTGGCCGTCCTGCCTCGGTTTATCACCTTGCTCGCCTACAGGCTGGGGTGAGGTGGGAAAGCCAGGTGGGCTCGAGGTCTTGCTCTCCAGGACCCAGGCTTCGGATCCCCGGCTCCCGTGCTCTTGGCTCTCCGCCCCCCATCCCATTCTCTTTCCGGAGCCCAGGCCTTCCGTCTTCCTGCTGGCTTCCCGCTCCCCCGCCCCCCAATCTCAGAGGCGCAGTACTCCCTTGTGCCCCTCTGTTGCCCTCCCGCCACGCTAAGCAGCGTGTCCCTTTCCCCACCACCAAACCCCCTTGATTTCTGATTTAGCCTACTAAACATGTACTGTTCCAAACACCCACGGATTCCAGCCCTTGGTAATGCCCAGGGAGAGGAGAACTGCAGGGAGAAGGAGCTAACTCCAGGGTGTAGACTGGACTCCCTGGAACTGGGAAACTGGGTGTGCACGGGGTACTGAGGGCTCTGCACTCCTCCCCACTCTACTCAGCATTCACTTTGTTTCACAAAGCTCCAGGAACCATCCAGGACGGCGGTGTCCTAACCGAGGAACTGAAAGGGAAATTGGGCACCTGGTATCTGGAGGGGAGTGGGTGCATAGCAAGAGGCACCCTAAAAGGAAAAAAAAAGAGAGGACTGCTGGTGGCCAGAGGCCTGCATGGCTGAGGAGAGAAGAGGGTAGAATTTACCCCTGGGCATATGCCTGGCACTGGAGGGCAGTGCACTGGGGACATCGGCAAGGGTGTATGGCTAGGATGCGGTGGAGATTTGAGGTAGCTTCTGGAGAGACAAAATACCCCATTTCACCATGGTGGTGGATAGAAGGACTACAGAAGAAAGCAGACATCTCTTTGACTTCAGCTGAGCTGCTTGCCACTGTACTAGGCATTTTATTGACCTTTGGAAGACAGAGGTAGGAAACAGGAGGTGAAGGAATAATAATAGTGACACTTAATGTGTTATATAGTGCTTACCATGTGACAGGCACAATCGCATATATCTACTCATTTAATCCCTCCAAACAGGTAGGTACTTTTATTACATCCATCTTACAGACCAGGAAACTGAGGCCCTGAGACATAAAATAATCGCCCGAGGCAAATTTCTCAACTACCAGAGCCAGGATTTGAGCCCAAATGACAGACTCCAAAGCTCTGACCTGCCCCAGAAGGAAAGGCACCTACTGGTGGGAATACCCACAGTTGACAGCAAGGGCTGATTTTTGAAGCTAGTGGGATCTGTGAATAGAGAAGCGTTAGATGCATTTGTGGGATGCTCCGTGGCTGTGTTTCTGGAGTAAACAAACCCAGAGAACCATATCTCTGACCCTCAGCTCTGCCCCCTGCCCCTAGATGCGATTCATGCTGCTGTTCAGCCGGCAGGGGAAGCTGCGGCTGCAGAAATGGTACCTGGCCACATCAGACAAGGAGCGAAAGAAAATGGTCCGGGAGCTTATGCAGGTTGTTCTGGCTCGCAAGCCCAAGATGTGCAGCTTCCTGGAGTGGAGGGATCTCAAAGTCGTCTATAAGAGGTGACTCGCCACCTACTTTCACGCTGTCTGGATCCTGCTGGATGGGGTTCTGGCAGTGGGTTCAAATGGCTGAGCAATAAGGTCAGGAAGAACTGGGAGCAAAGGACATCTGGAGGGCAGTGATAACTCCAGCTTCCTTTACTTTCCAAAATTACTTGGAAGAAATTCTGGTTCCCCACTTGTTTCGCTCATGCCTGACACCTACTTGACGCACATACTTTTGTTGCCAAGGCCTTATCCTGTCCATCACACGTGTCTCTTGCAGCCTCATTCAACAGTAACAGATCCGGCACCACCTCTCCCCAAATAAGCACGCGCACGCGCGCGCACACACAAACACACACACCCTGGCCATTTCCTTCTCTGAGCAGGTGGATTAGTTGGCTCCGGTTTTTTGCTGAGTCAAACTGAACAGGTCAGAGGGCAAGAGGCAAAGAGTTTGTGTGTTTGCCTCTGTCTTGTGAGAACCGCCAAGAGGCAGAGCGAAGTGTTTACTATTTGCATACCCCCGGGCTACCCTGCCTGCACTGGGAATGAGGAGAAATGGGAGGTTTGGGTGCACAACACCTGGGTCCTGAAGCAGGCCCGGCAGCCCCTCCAGCAACCCCATGTGTGCCCCTGCCCTCAGATATGCCAGCCTCTACTTCTGCTGCGCCATCGAGGGCCAAGACAATGAGCTCATCACGCTGGAGCTGATCCACCGGTATGTGGAACTCCTGGACAAGTACTTCGGCAGCGTAAGTCTCCCCACCCACCCTGTCCGTACTCAGCAGTCCCCTCTTTCTACCAAACCCTGGGACCCTTCCAGTCGCTGCCGGGAAGGTTTGGGAGAGGCGAAGTTGGAGCAGTGAGAACAGTAATTAATTCCCCTCTTTAAGCCTTAAGCCTATTAACCATATCCGTTAATCGGCCCCGGGGAGGGAGTACGCACTGGAATCGGCCACTCCCATCAGTCCGTCTAGAGCTCAGTTTGGATGTCCCACAGAAGGATGGAGACTACATTCAGATTTTCTCAGTGGCTTCTGACCTTGACTTTGCATTGGAATCTTCTGGAGAGTTGATTTTTTTTTTTTTTTAATTAGTGATGCCTAGGTCCCATGCCCAGCAAGCCTGGATTAACTGATTAGGGGTATAGCCCGGGCATGGACAGTCAGCTCAGATCTTAAGACGGGGAAAAGTAATAATTCCATCATTGATATTCCACTTAACAGTTTACAAAGTGCTTTCAGGCTTTTGTGCCTGCTCCTCATTTTATCCTGTGAGTAGGTGTTGTTATCTCAATTTTCAGAGGAGAAACCAGACTCAGAAATGAAATGTCACGTCCATCTAGCTGCATAGTGGCAGAGCCGTGCTTGGCAACCCAGTCTTTCCACCCGTGATCCAGAATCTCCTCCTTCCCTGCCCCATAGCGCCCAGGGAGGGAGGCTAGCCTGGCCCCTGGTGAGAACAGTGGCACAGATTTTGGGGGAAAGGCAGCAGGAACCACAGCCAAGGGTAGATTAGGGCAACTCATATTTCATGTTCACAGAGAAAGAGGCAAGAGAAGAAGAAGGAAAAGTCAAACTGAGTACTAAGGCCTCGGGGTTCAGGAGTTCATAGGCCTGGGGCAGGAGCCTGAGGTGGGAGCAGTGGTCAGGAAGAAGACCATGGAGCCATGAGAAGAAAAGAGGTGGGCGGCTGGGGTGCAGGTCGGGTGGGAATGCACCTTGACATTCAACTCTGCCTTCTCCCCGTTCTCCCAGGTGTGTGAGCTGGACATCATCTTCAACTTTGAGAAGGCCTACTTCATCTTGGATGAGTTTTTGATGGGTGGTGATGTCCAGGACACCTCCAAGAAGAGTGTGCTGAAGGCCATCGAGCAGGCCGACCTGCTGCAGGAGGTACGGGCCCAGGGCAGTGAGGAGGAGGAAGAGTACCATGGCAGAGGGGGCCCGTCCTTCCCTGGACACTTTGCCTGCCAGCCACAGCTGTCCCCTTCCGGCCACCAAGGGGGCCCCCCTCCCTGTGGTGTCTGGCCCTCACGGCGCCCAGTTGGCCAGCTTGCCCTCAAGCACTGACTGAGGGCTCAGGGTGGGAGGTCAGGGTGGCAGGCAGCCCGCCTGTGCCCATTCTCCCTCCTTCTCCCAAGACCCAAGGTGTCTCGTCGCAGCCAGATCTCCTCGGTCCCATACCTTTCTTGGCATTTAGGGTTGTTCGGGGAATTGGAGAGGGGCACATGATAGATAATTCTTTTTTCCCTGGTGTGTCCCCCCACCCCCTTTTTTTTTTTAACACACACAGACACACACACTCAAAAGCCTCTGCTCCTCAGAAGCAAAGGGCTGTGGGGATTTGGGGGTTGGGGTAGAGGGTGCCTGGCTGTTGGTTCTCCTGCTATCCGACGCCCCCGCCCTCACCCCATTACTGCCTGCCCCCTCTCTGCTGTGCCACTGCTGAGACTTGGTGCAGGAAGATGAGTCACCAGAATCTGCAATGACAAGCAAGCTGGCCTGAGCTGGCTCTGAGGAGGGGGAAAGATGGGGGTTCATCGCTGCAGTAGGAGAAAGGGCAGAATTGAACTTGCCACCTCACTGATCCAACTTCCCCTTCACACACACACACACACACACACACACACACACACACACACGTGCCCTGGCACACACACCCACCCCTGTTACTAGTGCTCTGCTCAGACCCTAATGACTCATTTCTCTGCAGTCTGGTTCACCTTCCCTCAGGGACCTGATGCCAACTTATTCCTCCCTGCCCCCACTCTGAATCAAAGGACCCAACCATCTGGCACCCCCAGCCTCCAGCAAGCAGGTTTCCCACCCCCCCAGTCCCAGCTTCACTCCCTTCCCCCTCAGAGACTGAGCCCCCTGCTCCCCAAGCTCTGGTTTTGGGTTCTCTGGGTGGTGGCGGACTCAACCTGGAACCCCTCCTTGCCACAGTTGGCTCTGGGGGGTGGTCCCTGGAGACCGGGGACTGGAGACTTTTCCAGCTTTGAGCTCACAGTGGCTTTTCTCTCCCCCTTCCCCGTGTCTCTCTGTGTTCTGCCCACTCGTGATTGTCCTCGTCTTGCCCACCCTCCCCTCCCTCATTCCCTGTCTGCCTCTCCTGGTGTCTCTGGCTCAGGAGGATGAGTCGCCTCGCAGTGTGCTGGAGGAGATGGGTCTGGCATAGCCCCCCCGCCTGGGCCTCGTGGAGATGTGGGGAGCTGGCGGAGAGGCAGGGCATGAGTACCCCTTTTCTTGGTGGAACCCAGCTGCCCCTCCTCTGCTGCCTCACCTTCTCCTGGAGTGAGCTGTGGGCTCAGGACCCTCAAACATTCCTTCCCTCACCTCTATCTCCTGTTTCCCCTTTCCCCAACGAAGGTTTTAGGAGCTAGGAGGTAGGAAAATGTGACCACAAGGGGGGTGCTATTTGGCTTTCATTCCCTGCCTTTGAAGAACTAATGTTACCCCAGACTCGCTCCCCTTCCTTATAACTGTAAATATATAAATATGTCAGGTTAAAGGGAAAAGGTTTTCAGGGCTCTTCTCTTCTCCCTTGCCCCATAACCTACCTCCACCCTGCCCCAGTAGCCAGCCAGGGCAGCTTCTCTACCTGGGGTAGGGGTGGGGGGATTTCTGAGTATTGAGAGGGAAGGCCTTTCCCCTCATCTACCCTCCTCCTCCTTGGCTGCAGTGGGGACTCTGCCCAGTGCCAGGGCAGGAACAACATAGTTAATTTTTTTCTAACCTTGCCACTTTGAGGGAAGTGAGGGCTGGGGGAAGGGCAGGCTTTATGGGAGACTGTCCCTCCTTCACTCCATGTTCTGGGTGAGGCAAGAGCTAAAGGGTGGGGTGTGGGAAGTGTCTGACTTTATCTCCTTTCCTCTGAAATAAAAGGAAAATCATTTCTGGACTTTGCTGCTTAGGCTCTGTGAAGGAAGGAAAGGCTCCTGGGATCAGTCAGGCGGGGACTCAGATGCCAGAGTTAAAGGGAAAAAACAAACAAACAAACAAACAAATAGAGGACACCCGGTTCCATTTGAATGATAATATTTTTAGGATAAGCATGTCCTATGCAAATACACTTGTTGTTTATCCATAGTGAAAATTGAACTGAGTGTCCTGTACTTTGTCTGGCACCCCTATTCCAGATGGATTTGTGAGCTCAATGCCTCTCTGAACATGGTGCCTCCAGTTCCCCGAGCTGCCTTCGGCCAGGGAGGAGCAACTCCTGGGGACATGGTTTCACTCCTGAGAGGTTTCTTTGTGGAAGATTTCATTCAGCTGGTTTAGTTTTATTTGGAGAGAGGAATCAGGGGTTCAGGGGTATAACCAACCCGGTATGCTTACCAAAGGGTTGAGGAGTGGCTAAAAGCAGCGTGTTTCTGTAGCTGAAGGCCCCTCCTCCCTGTTTGTTGTGAAGTACACAGGACCAGGGAATTTAGGGGGCAGGTAAGGGAGGCGGGTAGGTGAGGTTGGAACAGAGGCTGTGAGGAGCCACCTAAGTGGCTGGAGGATCATGGATAGAAGAGCCTTCTAAGTGGACTGGAGCTGCCCCACCCTGGGGACCAATGACTTTAACCACCACCACCACCACCACCACCACCACCACCACCACCACCACCACCACCTCCACCCCTAGGCTGCAAGTGGAATTTAGGCTTTCTTCATAGATACGGGCCATATTCTACTCTGAAATACGGCTGAAAGTGGTTCCACCACCCTGGCTTTTGAACAGGAGGAGATGGGTGTTGTGGCTGGCGCTTCCCTCACCGCCCCTTGGGAAGGACCACGCAGGCCCAAGGGGACGGGTGAATAACGGAGAACAAAGTCCTAATAAAATAGTCACTTTTATTTCTTAGCAAAACTATTTCCTCCGTGAGGGGTATTTACAACAGAGAAGGGAAAGAATAGGTAAATTCACAGCGATCTGGAGAGGGTGGAGAGGCTCCTGGGAGGCCCAAAGGGCAGGAGACAGACACTTCACACAATTAACTGGAACAGCTTTTTCCGGTTTTGGACGGGGACGTCCCGAGAGGGACTAGGTGGGGACAGAGGCCCGTGGGGGGAGGGGATTCGCACAAACCACCCGCCCGCCTGGGGTGGCCCCGGGGGACCTCCTTGAGTGAGTTTGGGGAGTTCGGGCTTCAAATCCGGGAAGCGGTCTGACAGGTCCCGGCGCAGCCCGGGGGCGGGGCGACCCGAGGGCGGGGGCGGGGCCTGGAGGCGGCCAGGGGCGGGGCTGGGGTGCATGCAAACACCGAGAAGGGAGAGGAGCAACACGGAGGGGGGTGGCCGAGCGCGCGGCGGCGGCGCACGGGGGCGAAACCAGGGCAGGTCACGGGCGCCGGAGCAGCACGTGCTCGATGTAATTCTCCAGCTCCTCCTGCTCCTGCATCCGGCGCTCCTCCGCCTCTGCCTCCTCCTGCGCGCGCAGCGCCTGGGCCTCCCGGCCAGGAGAGTGGTGCGAAGGCGGCAGGGTGTGGTGGTAGTGGCGGCGGCGCGAGGCAGCGGGCGGCTGCAGTGTCCGCGGCCGGATGTAGTTGGGAAAAGGGTGGTAGGGCCCGGGGGGAAACAACTCGTCCTCCTCGCGATCCCAGGGCGGGAGCACCTCGTTCCAGTCGGGCAACTCATCTCGGGCGGGGGCGGGGGCAGGGGGCGGGGGCTGCGGGGAACGGACGTGGGCGGGGGCGGGGGCGGCCCGGGGGTGCGGCACCGGCTCCGGAGGGGCGTTCTTCTTCCGCTTCCGCTTCTCCTCCACCTCCTCGATGATGCTGACCACGTCGTCCGCTGGCAGGTGGAGTTTGGTGGACAGCTCAATGAGGCTGTCGATCGTCTGAGGGTCCATCTCTTCGTCGTCGTCTTCCTCCTCCCCGCCCTCCTCTGCCCCCTCAGCCTCCTTCCGACGGTGGCCGGGCATCTCTTCCTGGGAGCGCTTGTCCTCGGCTCCGGCTTCCCCGTCCTCCTCCTCTGCGAACAGCAGCGCGTTCTGCCGCGCCCTCTCCGCCTCCTCCGCCTCTGCCTCCGCCTCCGCCGCCTCCTCATCCTCTTCCCCCACCCTCTCCGCCCCGCCGCGTCTCTCCTGCTCCGCCTCCGCATCCTCCCTCTCGCTCTCTCGCTCCTCCTCCTTCTCCTGCAGCCCCCGACCCCCAAGGCCGCGCTGCCGGGCCCCGCCCTGCAGCAAATACTGGAGCAGCAGGTCGGAGGCGAGGTCGGCCAGCCGCTCTTCCTGCGCCGCGGCCTGCCGTGTGGCCTCTGCCTGGCGCCGCCCGGCCTCTACCTGCGCCAGCCCTTGCTGTAGAAGGCGCTCCCCCGCCTCAGAGCCGCCCAGGAGTGAGCTCTCCGGACGGCGCGCCTTGGGGAAAGGGGCACCCAGGCTTTGGTACGCCTTGGATAGGGGTGCCAATGCCTCACCTAGATGTGTTTTGGGGGAGGACACTCCTTCCCCGAACTGGTGGGCTTCAGGAAGGGGCCCACTCTCGGGTATACGCGCCTGGAATTGCGGGGGAGCAGGGGGTGGCAGGGGCGCGCGCTCCGGGACGCGCGCCTGGAACTCTCCCCAGGAAGCGCGCCACACGCGCTCCGGCCCGGGGCTCTCCAGGTTGACTCGGGTCAGCGTGTGTGTGCGAGTTTCCGTCTCTGCTGCCGCTGTCTCTTGCTGGCGCTTGGCGTTGCTCGGACTGAAATCTCGCAGTTCCTGGAGCAGGGAAGCTAGCGCCTCGAGCTCTTCGGAGGGGTCGCCAGCCTCGGGACCATTCTCCTGAGTCTGAGGGCGAGGCGGGGCCGCAGGTGCCTGGGTCTCTGGCGCCGGGAGGCTGTGGGTCTGGCTGCGCACGGTCTCGGTCAGCAGAGCTTCTGCTGCTTCTTCCTTTGGCCCCTGTTGGGAGCCGCCGGGCGCCGGAGGCGAGCCCGGGCGGTCAAGAGCCTGCAGCAGCACCGCGGCCAGCGCCCGGGGATCCACGCCCTGGAAAAGCTCTCCCTCCTCCTGAGGCTCGGAATTTCGAGCGGCTCGGACCTCTGGGGCGCTAACATCCTTCGGCCCGGGCACTGCGTCCCCAGCTACCGGCTCTTTATGTTCAGAGCTGAGGGGAGGTGGCTGCGCCTCAGGGTGCCCCGGGGGCGCTGCTCCCAACCCCTTGATCAGTAGAAGAAAGCAGAAGAGGGTGGAAGCCGGCAACCTGAGCGATTTCATGACCAAAGGACTGCCGGAGACTGTGAAAAATAGAAGGGACCAAAGAAAGAGGGTTTCTGTAAGAATTTTTCGCTCTCTGATTCTATATCCCCTTCCCCCATCTTTAATCGGGAAATCCAGGGCTTCCCTCATCCCCCTAATAACCTTACCCAGAAGAGGAACGTTTAGGAGCAAAGGAGAAAGATGTTGTGCCGATCTCTGGAGTCGTGTAAATGGGAAAACGCCCGCAACCCTCGCTCCCCCCAGTGCCTCCTCGCCCCCTTGCCTAAGCCATCTCACTGCCAGCGCCCACGTACTAAGCAGCTAAGATAAGGGGAAAAAAATCTCTGCTCCCTCCCCACAGGACTCCCCGGATGGTGCGTGGGCGACTTTAGCAGCAAGAGAAAAGCGGCGACTCCCCCATTTACCAGGGACCCTTACCGGGGGCTCCCCGCTGTGTTTTTAATACCCCCATCCGGGAGGAGAGAGAACCCTCCCTCACGCCCACGGCTGCCGAGGGTTTGAGGGATGGACAGCGGAGTATTTACCAGCTGGTGTCACGATGCGGGAGGTGGAGAGGAGGGTCTGGGCGGGGTGGGGACAGGGGAAGATCGGGACGCGTCCGCCTCGGCTCCGAGCAGTGGCTGGAATAGGAGCGACGGTCGAGTTCTGGCGTCCAGTGGGTTGGGCTCAGCTGGGTCCGCGCGGCTCTGGGCGACTCGCTCGCTCCGGCTTCAGCACGCTGGACAGCGCCCGCGCCGCCGCCGCCTTATAAAGGGGAGAGCGCGGGGTCACGTGGGTTCGCCCCGCCCCATTGACGTCAATGTTCATTCATGGGGAAGCGGGCGGGCGCCTCGAGGTGGGGGGCAGCCCAGTGATTGGAGAAGGTGTTCTTCTCCCGGCCCGCGCCTGCGCGCCGGGAGCCTCGGCTGGAGGGGCGTGCGCTAGCCGAGCACCCGGGAAATGAATGAATGAATGAATGAATGAAATCGCCGGGGCGGGCGGGGCAGGGGGCTATGAATGAATGAAGGAGGGACGAGGAGAAAAGGATGAATGAATGAATGGGAGAATGAATGGAAGGGTGGATGCAGAGACGCTGCAAGGCGGGAGGGTGGGTTACAGAGCAACTTGCAGCTGCGGGAGCCCGCGTCGCTGAGCCGAATAGGATGGGGGCACTCCCAGAGTCTGACTGGGCATCAGTAGGAGATCCATACTGGGGAGGGGAGGATAAGGATTCCAAAGCCGAGGAAGGGGCCGGACTCCCCATCTCCCGACCGCACGCAGGGTCCACGGGGAACACACCCAAGGACGGCGTGAACCCGAGAGAGGAGGGACGGATCTGCGCGCCTGCGGGCGCTGTTCGCGGACCTGCGGTGCGGGGTGCCGGGCCCGGGCCGGGGCAGATGGGTGGATCTTGCGGTTTTGGTAATCCCGTTGGAAAGGGTCCGAGTCGGAAGAAAGGGGAAAGACTGAGGATGTGTGTGCCTCTATGTCGTGTCTGTTCACAGTCGGTGCGTGTTTGGAGAAAAAGGTGTGTCTGTCCTTCTGCCCAGCTCACTCTGTAGCGTATGTTGGCGGCCGGGCTTGCCCCTTCTCAGCCCACCTCTCCCCCTCCCCCGACCCTCCTCCTGCTTCTTTCCCTCCCTCTGCTTCCCCCCAAAGGACGTTTGGAGGGCGAGAGCAGACCAGGTGGGGAGGGGGTTGCGCAGGTTGGGGGGGGGTGACTCAACTCCAGCTCTCTACACTGCTTAAAGGAAAGGTTTGAACGCGTTGCAGACGGGTGGGGGTGGGTGTGCAACGTCAGACATAGCCCCTCTCTACCACTAGACCCCTCGTCCGTATCTCCTGCCAGAGGCGTTGGGGTTGGGGGCTTGGAAAGCTAGAGGTTGGGGGGGGCGATGACGCACAGATTGCGCAAAGAGAATCCATCAGCGAGCCGGGTCCAGTGAAGGGAGACCAGCCCGTGGGCGGGGGTGGGGGGAGGACGGAAATGGGGAGGGGGCAGGGGAGAAGGGAGGAAGGCAAGGGGAGCAGCCACTGCAGGAATGAAGGGGAGGAGGGAGGCTGGAGGGGGCTGCGGTGCAGGCAGAGAGCTGTGCGGGGGCGTGGGCAGGGAAAGGGGGGAGTGACAATGACACATGCCAGACACACAAGAACTGCGGACACAAGGGGTGCCTGTGGGCACACGCAGGGCACCCGCACCCTAAGACTCTGGAAACCGAGACCAGGGCTGTCTGTCAGGGGCTCAGAGACTCTTTTCAGAGACAGTCCTCAACCCCCTCCTCATCTCTTCCTAGCACTGACCCTCCTTCTCTCTCTCTCTCTCTCTCTCTGACACACTGTCACACACACACACACACACACTCACTCACTCACTCACGTGCTTTCCTCTATAGGCAGCAGTGGCTTCTCGGTTCCATCAGTGGCTCGACTTTCCCAGAAGAAAGCCCATCAGCTCTGCAGGGAAAGAGGTGGGGAGGAGTAGAGAGAGGAAAGAGAGAAGAGATGGGAGCAGGAGAGGGAGGGAGGAAGGAAGGAATCTGGAACAGGTAGAAGGAACAGGCTAAAGGAGAAAAAAAAAAAAACCACCAACACAGCACTGAGAACCAAGGTGACTGTGGAAATACCAAAGAAAGCAGAGAGAGGAGGGGGCAGCAGACCCCAAGGCTGTGCCTCGCCCCCCCACCCCTAACCCACACTACTATCTAGGACCACTGCCTAAACTGGGGGCTCCCCTCATTCCTCTTTCTCCTCCTCTTCTTCTCCCCTTTATCTTCCCAGCCTGGTTACTGTGAGCAGTGGAATGGGGAGGGGGTCACGTTACCTTCCCGAGGAGGATGAATCAGAGAGATGGCTCAGACATCTGGAGGGGGGAGGGGAAGCCATCCAAGAGAGAAGGAAGAGGGGAGGGAAGGAGCCAAGGGGGGCAGACTGAGAGGTTGATGGGGCTAACAACTAAGTGTGAGATGAGGGGAGACAGGCACCTAGAGAAACGGTTTGTGTTTCTGTGGGCTTGTATATGTGCACACGCACCTATGTGTGCATGTACATATGTGTGCATGTGTGTTTGTGTGTGTACAGAGTTTAATGAAACATATGGGAGGGGGGAGAAAGGGAATTAGAAGACCAATTGTGTATTTAATCAGATAGAGTGGATGGGCATGATAGTGTTCCACTTTAAATATGAAATCTTCTCTTGCGATCTGTGTGGCCATGTTTTTGCCTGTTTCCAGATGTCATTGTATAAGTATGAGTGCGTGTGGGTTCTGATCCTTCTGAGTGTCTGTATACCTGTGTGGTTGGGAGACTTTGAGTGCATCCAGTCTGGGCATCTGCTGGTGTCTGAAAAGTGAGCCTGGCTTGGTGTGTCAATAGTGTGTGCGCGCGCATGTGTGTGTGTGCGTACACATGCGTCTTTGTGCATTTCTCTGAATCCTTCTCTGCTTTTTGATTTATGTTACAAGTTATGTAGATGTCTCTGTGTCTTTGATCTTGCCTGCCCCTCCCCCACATTCACCATCTCTAGATTTCTGTACAGTAAATCCACTCATCTGCTGCCCCCAAGTTCGCGTCCTTGCCCCCTTGTTTTCAGGTTGTTCCTCTATTCTTCCATTCTTCCCCAACTCTTCACCCTTTCCTTCCTCCACTCAGCCCAGAAGCCCAGGGGAGCTTCTCAGACCCTGACATCCCAAGAATCTCAGTCAGCATGGGGTGGGGGAGGGGGGCAGCAAGGTAGGGGGTGGGCACCAAGCCAGGGCATCCACAGCAATAGGCTTGGTGATAACACAATCTGGATCGTGTCTACATGGACTCTGAATCTCTGGGTCTGTTTCTGCCTGTCTTCATCTCAGTTCCCTACCTGGGTCTGCTCATTCACACACACCCCACCTCTTAGAGATGTGCTGTGTCCTTCATACCCTGCTGCCTCTAGGGGCTTCTGGAAAAGAGCTGGACTGGGGGCAGTTGCCTGGAACCGGTAGAGGAAGGAGATGGCAGGAAAGATAGAGAATGGAGAGACAGAGCTAGAAAAAGGCAGTGCTGAGATGGCGACCTGGAGGGGATGCCTGGTGTTTGCTCTGAGTTGTTTGTATAAATCCTTCTCTGTCTTTGTTTCTGAATCTCTCATACTCTCCAAGAGGGCAGCAGGAGAAGATGGGGTCCAATGGAATAGTGATCCAAACTGAAGATTTGGAAAGCCAGGGGAGGGGGTGGACAGAGTACTGTGTCTTTTCCCTGAGGAGGTTTGGAAGAGAAAAAGAGGGCAGGGGCTTGGGGACCCCGCAGCTCACCATCCCCCCAACTCTCCCTTCCCCCCAACCGGTGACTCACCTCTGCAGCCTTTCATTGCGTCAGCGATGGGGGGACAGGCAGGGAGGGGGCACTTTATGAGAGGAGCAGGGGTCTCCACTTTGGACTGAAAGAAGGTGCTGAAGGCCCCCCTGAAAATGGCCCCATTAAAAAGCATCATTGCCCTATCCCCTTACCAGCCCTGTTCAGTAGAGTGGGGAGTCCTGGGGAGGGGACTGAGAGGGGGCTGGGGGCCACTGGTGGGTCTGGGAATGATGAGTAATAGGAAGGGGGTGCTTACCCTGATTTTCAGTTCCAGGGTCCCATTCTCTCATACCCCCACCCACTCCTGAGTGGGGGATGGGAGACCCAGCAAGCCGGGGGAGGGCAAAGCCGCAGAGATGAGTCACCAAGAGAATGAGAGAGAGAGAAAGAGACAGAGATGAGGGGAGACACAAAGAGAGACAGCTTCTGGAGAGACTGAGAAGGGAAAACACACATGCCATGAAGGTGATATCCACAAACTAACCAGAGAAAGCAAATTGTGTACTTTCATAATTCTGACCCAGCCTCCTCCAACATCCACCTGTCACACACAAACATACTGTTGTTATTCAGAGTTACACTGATATTCTGAGACACACCCACTTACACAAACACAGTATCACACCTAGCCTGGCAGTGTCACTCAGACACATGCTGAAGATGGGACCAGGGTAATGGAGATTTGCGTTGAGAGCCCTCGTTCCTTTTACATGGAATGGTGGGAGGGATCCTGAAGGAATGTGACTTCAAAAATCCAAGATGCGGTTTCAGGGACT
Source organism: Zalophus californianus (assembly GCF_009762305.2). Classification (NCBI taxonomy): domain Eukaryota; kingdom Metazoa; phylum Chordata; class Mammalia; order Carnivora; family Otariidae; genus Zalophus; species Zalophus californianus. Next base: position 106,183,397 of record NC_045604.1, on the reverse strand, counting down.
CATAGGCTACGCCTTGCACACACGACGATACACAGTTGCCTACCTCCCCATCCACACATACATAGTAACATATCAAGCAAGCATTCTCCTCATCAAAAAGCCACTTGGAGTACCTGATTCTGGGGTACACCAGGCACGTTGTCCCGAATACATCCCACCCGGACACCCTGTGACTGGTACACACATGTACAGAAACGCAGACACACAAAGACGCCCATGGACACACTCACACGGACGGAAACCACCTTGCGCTGCCTCGCCTGCGTCCGCGCGTCCTGGCGCCCCCGCGTGTTACTTTTCGGAATCGCAGTCTCCGGCGCTCCGGAGCTCGGCTCCCGGGGGGCGGCGCCCAAGCTCCCTCCACCTCCTCCCCCTTCCGCGCGGTGCCCACCCAGGAATCCGGAAAGCGGGCGCTCTGGCCAAGAGAGCCGAGAGCCGGGAGTTAGACGCCTGGATTGTGGGGCTCAGGGAGGCCGGTCCTGGATGCCAAAGGGAACTTGGGAGAGAAGCCCATAGAATTGGGATAGCAGCGGACTCCCAGGTCCAGGGGAAAGAGCGACCCGGGCTTGCCAGGGTGCCGCGCAGCTGCCCTCCTCGCTCCTGAGCAACCGCTTCTTTCTGCCGCTTGGCTGGGGTGGGGGTGGGGGCACGCCGCGGCCAGCAGCCCTCTCCAGCTCCAGGAAGTCATTAGCCCCATTGCCACAGGGCTTAGAGATCCTCTCTAATACAGGCTGCTGGGGAAGGGAGGGGGGGAGGATAATGCGTCTCATCCCTCCCCCACCGAGAAGTGAAACAGACACAGAGGGTGGGCTAAGGGTCCGTTTTATTGCAATACAGCCGCGGTTGAAGTGACAGGGAGGGTGGCAGCGTGGCCAGGCGCCCAAGGCAGCCAAGCAAGGCAGTGCCGCACAGCCGCAGAACCGGAACTGGGGGAGGTGATGAAGCAGCCGCTGCCCTCTTTGCCCACCTTCTTTCACCTCCAGGCGCCCTCCTCTGCCCACGTCTTTGACTCCATTCCCAGCGACCCCTGTGCTTGCTGTCAACAAATCCCCACCGACTGTCCATTGACCAACGACAAGTTCAAGCACTCACGGTCACACGGAGTGCGGTTCTGAGGCATGCTCGGGGCGTGGGACACCTGAATTCTAGTCCCTGCCAGGCTCCCAGTTACTTTGAGTGACTTGGAAGGCACTTTTTTGGTCTCTGCGAGCCTCTGTTTCCTCCCGCTGTGGTAGATGTGAGGATCCACCGCTGAGCAACTGCAGCTGTTACTACTTGCATTCAAATAGGAAACTGCCAAAGTCCAAAAAGCATAAAGAAACCCGAGGAAGGGAGGGATGTCCAGAAATATCTGGAGGTGGGGGTTCCAGGGGCGCCAGAAGGCAGCCTGGTTAGAACCAGAAGACAGCCCCATACTGGGCTGAGGGATCTGCCCTCCCCACACCAAACTCTCCAGCCCAAACCCCCTGGTCCACGGCCTGGTTCAGGCCACTGGTTGGGGGCATGGGAAGGGGGCCTCTGAAATAGCAACATGGTGCAAAGTCGGAGGAAACCCGTCAGAGGGGGCAGGCTTGGAAAGATGCGCCACCGGAGGGTCAGCGGGGCATTATAATGCTAGTACATTGACAGGCTCTCTCTCCGTATTGCACACAGGGTGGGTGATGAAAAGGTCACCGGGAAGAGGAATGGAGGAGCAGACAAATGGACCATGAGAGGAGCTAAGTGTCTGGGAGGCCCAGGGAGGAGGAGGGAGAGGCCCCTGATGCAGAAGCACAGAAGGCTGGGAGGGAGGCAAGGAGGGCAGTGCCGGGCAGGCCCTGAGAGCTTGAGAAAGGGCGGGAGGAAGAAAAGTAATGCGTGTTGGGCAGCTGGGCATGGCATAGCCTTCTGCCCGCTTCCACCCGCGAGGGGGCAGAAGGGAGAAGCCAGGAAGGGCAGAGTTCACTGTCAGGCCAGGGCGACGGAGAAGGCAAGGCTCTGAAGCCTGGGAAGGAACCCATTCTTTGGCCAGTAAAGGGGGGAAGGGCGGACAATAGCAGCGCAAGGGCCTCCGCCAAACCCGGCGGTTCGGATCAAGGCGTGGGCAACAGCTTTTGGGAGCGCTAGAGGCAGGATGGCCGACCGAGAAGTAAGGGTAAAAAGGTTAGGGAGGGCGCTCCGAGGAAGGTCGGGCTTCAGAGCCCGCCGCGGAGCGCAGGGGGAGGGGGCGGAGCTTGCAAACGGCGGCGGGCAGGGCTTTCTGGAGATCAGCGCCAGAGGGCCGATCTTGAAGTGCTTCTTCTCTCCCCTCCGACAGGAGAGGCCCTAGCTGTCGGCCTCCAGCAGGTACTGCTCTGTATAACCCTTGGCCTGCTCGAGCCCCAAGCCGGCCTGGCAGAAGTCAGCCAGCTGTGACCATAACTGGGGCTCTAGGAAAAGCTGGCACAGGACGATGAGGCCGGCGAGGCGCGGGGCCTAGCGCTGCAGGTGCCACAGAAGCTGGCTCTGCACCTGCACGCCATCGCTGCCGAAGGCGTTGATGTTGAGGTAGCGCCACGTGCAGTCACCGCCCGACAGGATGGGGAAGAGGCGCGTGCACAGAGTGAGCACGCGCGGGCACGCGCGGCTGTCCACGCGCCACTCCAGGCCCTTGGCCGCCAGCAGGCGCGGGTTGCTTTCCCTCGGCCGGTAGGGCTGCCAGTCCTGGATGATGGTCCCGCCCGGAAGCTCGTCGCGCTGCACGGAGGGCGACAGCAGGAGGCGTGCCACGTCGCCACCAGCCTCCGACTCGACCTCGGTGGGCAGCCGCGAGAAGGTGCCGGAGACTCGCAGCGCCGCGGGGTTCAAGGGTGAGCGCAGGGTGGGCGCGGAGGCCTGGAGAGCCCAGCGCCTCTTGGCATCTTCACTCCCACATGCACACTCACGGGATCCCAGTAGGGCCCCTCGGGAGGACCAACCGTGCCGGGCGAGGTGGCGTGGGGTATGTGAAAGCCTGCCCCCGGCCCCCCGAAGGTAGCATGGAGGAACCAGGGACGAGGCTTCGGAGTATGTGCCTGGATCCCCAAGGAGGGGCAGGTTCAGTGTGGGGCCTTGGGTCTCCGAGGGGAGGGGAAGGGTGGGAAACAGATCAGTCAGTAGGATAGGGGAAGCGGAGGGAAAGGACAAAGCCTCAGATTAGGATCTTTGGGTCCCTGAAGGGAGGCAGAATCAATAGAGGAGAAGGGTCACGGAACTCCGTACTCCTGGGCTCCGCAGCCATCTGGAGTAAGGACTGAGGGTTTGATGGCTGGGAGTCGGGAGCTTTTTGACTGCCCCTGGGCAAAAGGGTCTGAGTCGGGACTGGGAGTCCGGGGCTGGGCTCACGCGCGCCCCCCCTCGGCAGAGCCTGCAGAGAAAGCAAGCCGGTGACCGGGCGAGGGGGGAGGACGCCTGGCTAGCTGACCTCCCGAGTCCTTCTCACCTGCTTGGTGATTAGGCGGTATTTCTTCAGCTCCCGGGGGCCCAGCTGGTCGTCCCGGGTGACCTGTGCCACCTTGACCCCCGGGTGCTGTCGCGCCACGCCCTTGCCGCGCTCCCAGGACGCCACGCGCAGCCCCCGCACCAGCACGGTCTCCTGGGCGTCGATCACGTGCACCGACTCCAGCGCGATCTGCGGATTGACGCGGTTAGGGGGCCCTCCGCCCCTGCCGGGGTTCTCGGCTCACAGGACTCGCCTCTTCCCACACGCTGAGCACTCCGTCGTCACCACCCCGGGCGCCAGGCCAGACCCGGGCCTGCCCAGGGAGATCTCCTCAGCACTCGGGTCTCGAATTCCAGAGCTGGCAGAACGCCAGATTCGTCCGGGTCTCGTCCACCTCTTTTTTTTTTTTTTCCGTCCACTTCCTGAGATGCTCCAGCTCGACTTGCACCAGGTCCCTGAGGATCGCCACACCCCCTTTCCCTGGCTCTACCCCCAGGAGCTTGCTACGCCCCCTAGCCCCTGCCACGCCCCCGCTTCTTCTTAGCTCCGCCCCGACCCCCTCTCGGAGCCTGTCCCGCTTCCAGGTGCTCTTTGTGCGAGAGTTCAGTCCACTAGGGGGTCTTGACCCCACTCTTGCTCTCGCCTCCAGTCTACCCTCTCTTGCCTGCTCTTTTCTGTTTATGTTTGTGCCCCCAGAAACTCCTCAAACGAATCTTCAAAGACCGAAGATGTCCCCAGTCCCTCCCTCCGGTTCCTCCGCTATTCCAAGGACTGCAAGTCCTCCATTCTACGCTCATTGGCTGGGCCCCTGGATCCGCACGCCCTACTCTTTGGTTCCAAAGCAGACCCACTCCTCAGCATCCAGACGAGAGCCTCGCCTCCTCTCCTTCCTAAGATCCCAGTCACCCAAATGTAGCTTCACCCCCTTTTCAGCAGGGCCCCGGCTCTCACCACTCCGTTATGCTGGGCCAGCACCACGGTGCCGTCGGGATCCCGGAGCCGGCTGTGGTAGCGGCTGGGAAGGTAGTCGAGGCCACCGTAGACGCCCCCAGAGATGGCCAGCACCTCCTCAAACTCCCGTTCTGTGCCACCACGAAGTCCAACGGCTCGGCCTTATCCTCAGGCCCCCATCCGGACCTGGGGTTGGCCCCCAAGGACTTGGCCTTGGCCTCAGGCCCCGATTCAGCCCCCAGGGTCTTGGTCTCAGCCTCAGGCCGGGATCTAGATCTGGACTTGGCCGCCGCCTCCTGTGGCCGGGTGTCTGAATGTGGCTCCGCATCTGGCTCGGCCTCCTTTTCAGGCTTAGGGACCTCTGAGCTGGCGGCACAACTGGCTTCCAGCTTCATTACCCTGCAGAAAAAAGACAACCCAGTATTGTGGTCAGAGCTCCTGTTTCCACATGTGGCCCCCTACACACCCAATCCCCACAGCCCTTTCCTCCACAAATACCCCTTCTCTTCTGCTCTCCACACAGACCCTGGGAATACAGGGCCTCCAGCTCTGACCAGCTCCCAGAGCTCCCAACCCTGGAAGGGTTGGGACCAGGGCAGTCACAAATCAGGGACCCCATGAGCTCCTCAGACACTGTCCCGAGATCTCCTTCACCCCCAGTTGCTCCCAGGGACTCAGACAAGGGGCAGAAGGCACTTGGAGGGGTAAAAAATTGAAAGGGTCCCCCCCACCTCTCCAAGACCTCTGCAAGAACATGAGAAACCACCACCATCTCCACTCCCCCCACAAAAGGGGTCCCTGGGAAAAACAGAGGGTTCAATCCCCTCCTTCCTACCCCTGCCAGTCACAATCCCAGGGCAAAAGGGGGGGGTGTAAGACTCCAGATCTTCCCCCTATTGCCACTCCAGTACCCTCCACTCCCACCTCTGACACATATATTCAAACATAAACCAGAGTGGACAGATGGAGAGCTCCATTAGAAAATTTCAAGTCATTCCTCCCAGCCTTATCAAACCCGCCTTTCCCTTCCTCCTTCCTCCTTCTCCATAGGGAGACCTGGCTCCACTCTAGGGCTAGATGATCATTTGGGAAAGGGCTCCGTTGGAGCTCCTGCAAACAGAATGTCACCTAGATCACCTATGCCCCTCTTCCATTTACCTTCCCTCCAGAGAGTCTCTTCTGATTTTCTCTCTCCCTCTGTTCTTCTTTCTAAATTCTTCCTATAACTCTTACCCTACATCCTACTCAAGATTTTCTGTGTCTTTCCAATTCTCATTTTTGGGTTAACTCCTCTGGATCTGTCACCGTTTGGCCTCCAGCTCTTCTGTTTTCCCTGCCAGAGCCAGGGCCAAGAGAAAGCCCCCTCCCCAAGTCCTAATGACTCTTCATTTCCAGACCTGTCTCCTCCAGACAAACCAGATCAACCAATTAAATCCGCTTACTCTCTTTCAGCCAGTTATAACAGTCCCTTCATATAACCTACCTTAAGCCTCATTAACCAACATCCCAGGAGACACATATACCAGCTACTTTGTGGGGGATTATGTTGGTTTGGTTGTTTTGTTGTTGTTAACAAGAACGTGACCTAGGTTTGGGAGAGGGGACAAACAATGATACCAAGGAGTTTAGGGATGGTCTTAGCTTCCATGTCACAAACATAGCTTACATAAACACAGCATGCTTGCTATACAGTTAAAGCTTCAAAACAAGAGCCCCATTTCCCTTTCTTTTCAGCCTGATGCTGTTGTCTAAGGCCCTCCCAGGTAATCCTTAGCTGGATGAGGTAAGACAGCATCAGGCCAATATCATCAGAGAGCAGGGGAAGCCAGACTCAGAGGATCTTAGAGCCCCTGCTAGAGCCACCGGAGACCTTCAGGTTCAACCCACTTCTTTCACGATGAGGAAACGGACACCCAAGGAGGCCAAGATCTGGCCTAAGGTGACTCAGGTTGGATCAAGCCAGGCTAAAGGTTAAGTTTTCCTGGCTCCTCGGCCAGTGGGGGAGACCTCTTTTTGGTGTATTTGGATCTCCAAGCCCAGGTTGAAGAGCAAGGATAGGAATTACTGGGTCGTTCCTTGGCAGGAGTCAAAGGTCTGAGTACTAAAGGCTAAGAACCCGAAATGGGATCCTGGGAGGAAACTCCAGTGCCCCCCTCCCCACCACCACCACTGTCACGTCGGCACTTCCATGCCAACAACAAGCCTGGGGCCAGCTCAAGCATCAGATTCCTTGTGGCAGGCTCTGGGGATGATGGGTCTCAGAAAATGAACAAGTTAGCTTGTGGCTTCCATCTACATTTCCAGGCAAACTCACCAGCTGTTCAAGGGTCCCTGAAAAATACTAGCTGGTAATTCTCTGCTGAGCTCAGCAACTCCCCATTGCCCCCAAAAGGGACAGAATGTGAGAAACTTGTAGACAGGGACACAGCCAACTAATTCAAGACATTAGGCTTCCATTACCCTCCTTCGCTTTCAAGATGGGGGAGATTCTTTCCAAAGGGTGCATCTACCTGCATCTTGGATAAGGTTGTTCGTAAGGGGGTCACAGGAAAGAAGGAAGAGCTTGCAAATTCATCTCTCTCATTTTCTTTCCGGGCACTCCTCTACACCTCTTCCCTCAGAACAGCACCCTCCAGCCTGGCTCCTTGAACTATCATTCCCATAAGGTGTCTAGACAGAGGCAGCCCTGTGCTTCCGGGGCACTGTGGGAGATGTAGTTCAGGCATCTCCTGGACGCAGCTCCAGGAAGAGGGGCAGCGTTTCCCTTGCCCTCCATATCCCTGCATCCTTGGATCCATTCTTTCAATCTTATAAATATGAATGATCACTCCGGGAGGGGATAATTACAGTCCTCGCTGGGCATGCTGGGAGGCCCCCACCCCACCTCCACCGCACCCCACACACCTGAAATGTTGATGCCCTTGAGGTCGACAGCTTCTCGGAGCTGGAAGAGGGGGGAGAGGGAGCAGAGGGGGCAGAGAGCGGAGAGGCGGAGACAAAGACAAAGCTACACAAAGCGCCCAAAGAAGGGAGCCAAAGGCCAGGAAGGGAGGCAGGAAGGAGACAAAGGCGGACAGGGAGGTGCGGGGCAGGAGAGGGTGGGAGAGGGGAGTGGGAGGAGGCACGGGCACCAGACGCAGACATGACACCTCGTGACTTAAGGGCCCCGCGGATGCCAGGAAAGTCCTAGCACTGCACCCCCCCCCCCAGGGAGACCGTAAATAGGAAGCAGCGACGCACCTCCTGCTGCCCACGGTGGGCGATGGCGGAAGGGGTCAAGGGGAGGAGAAAGCCAGAAAAAGAGTCTGGAAGAGAATAGAGACCTCGGGAACAGAGGCAGGGGAGTCAAGATGAAATGGGGCAGATGCAGGGGATGAGGAAGATAGACCAATGAGCGCTGGGGGATGCCCCAGGGCCACAGCCATGGATTAGAGGGTTGTCCTGGAGGGTCTTCCCCAGTCTTTCCTCTGCCCCTTTCCAGGAGTGGGGAGTGGGGGCCGCAGGCGGGAGAGCTTCCGAAGGAAGCTGTCTACTTGGCAGGAGTTGCCGTGGGCGCCAGGCTCTGGGGACAGGTGGGAGCGCAATGGCGACGGGGGGGGGGGAGGGATGACGGACGGGAAAGTGCCTTTGAACATCTAGGCAAAGTCCCGGTCCCGGTTATCTAGGTCACCGGACCGGGAGGGGTAGGGCTGTAGGGGGCGCAGCGGCTGTCTTGCCCTGGGGGGGCGGTGGCCTCCTGCTGCCCTCATTCCGTGGAGGAGGAGCACGCCAGCCCCCAGCCCCCAGGCCCGCGGCCCCCTACCTCGCCGGAGCGGGAGCCCGGGCCGGGATGCCGAGACACGGAGCGGGGCCGGCCACGCAGACAGCGAACGGTGCGGGGAGAGGGGTCACTTCGGAGCCCCGAGGGTCGAGTTCGGGTGACGCGCGGGGACCGGAGCAGTCCCATCTCGGAGTTGGAGTGCGGGTGTGGGGTCTGCGTCGCGGCTCAGTCCCGCACGCGGGCGCGCGTGCGGGGAGGTTCGGGGTTCGGGTGCTGCCTCCCGCAGCGACGCTCTGCTGGGCACTGGCGGCGGCCCCGAGGGGCGGAGACCCTAGCGGCGCGGAGGAAACCCGGCCCGGATCTGGAGTGGACTCCGGGCGGCCTGTGAGCGGGGGGGCGGGGGGGGGGCGGAGAGCAGGTGCGGGGGGGGGGGCGCGTGCGGGCCCCGGGGCGGGCGCAGCTGGGTGGCCTCAAGTCCCGCCGACGAAACTCCGCCCCTTGTCCCGGCTGGGCAGCGGGACTAAGGCTGGGAGGTGCCTTGGGTTTTGGCGGAGGGGGTGACTGCTGGCTTAGTTATCGCCCCACGCCCCTGGCACCTCTACGCTCTGTCCCGGTGCCTCCTCTCCTTCCCCCGCTTTCGCAGACCTCCCTCCCCCAGGGGCCACCCCCTCGAACTAATCCCGTTCCCCCGACCTCCCGCTGCCAGATAAGTCAGAGCTACTGGAAAGGGCACGCAGAGCCCTGGGGACCAGGTCGGAGAAACTGATGGAGGAAATTGGAAACCCTTGCAGTTGGGGGTGCAAGGAGACACCGGGAGACAGAAGCAGAGAGGCTAAAGGGAGTGGAGCCAGGCCAAGACCGGTCAGAAGGGCCACCACTCCCCGGGGGCAGAAAGTAGCCTCCTCCCGCGGGTGTACGGGTGGGCTCAGCTCACGCTCAGCCGCTGGCCGTCAGGCAACAAGGCCCCCCGCAGGGCAGCACACAGAAAGACTCCAGGTACACCCACGAACCCACCCTCCTCAGCACATGAACACAGACCTCTGCACCCACGCATGTCCTGAGGATCTGTATACATGGCTCTGCACCCAGGGCTAAACCGGGTGGGTGGAGGAAGGGTGTGAGGGACAGCCAAGTGTGGACTTGGAGCACTGCCCCCACTCCAAGGAGCTGGTGGTCCAGGCTCTTAACTCCTGAGCATGCCCCCTCCCGCTGGAGATAGAAACCACCTGCAGTTCTACCCTGTAAAGAACCAGGTAAGTGAAGGATGTAAAAGTCCTATAGTAACTATAAAGTGCTGCAGGGAATATTAAGGTCTGCTTGGCATGGAGGCCCCTCTCCCTTGCCCTCCCTCCAGGGTCTGACCAGCTCTCCCACTCCCCCTCCCCACCAAAGCTGATTTCCCACCTAACTTTTCCCACTTTTTAAAAAATACTTTCCAAGGTGATAACCCCATTACCTGCTAAATGGATCCAGTGGACTGTGCTAATGTGATCAGGTGGAGGTTCATGTCCCGTTCCTGGGCTCCCATACACATGGCCACACCAAGGGTTAAACTGATGAGAGTCATCCCTGGAATTCTAGGCCCAGGTAGGCCAATAAGTAACTGACAAGTCACTTAACCTTCTTTTTCTTCTCTTTTTTAAAAAGTTTTTATTTATGTAATCTCCACACCCAATGTGGGGCTTGAACTCACAACCCCCGAGATCAAGAGTCACATGCTCCACCGGCTGAGCCAGCCAGAGACCCCTCTTCCTTTTTTTTTTTTCTTAATAGGACTTCCCCCTGTTTCTGATTTTTAAAACTGCTAACACACTGCACATCTCACAAAGCTGCAGTTAAGGTAGAATATGCTCAATTGTGGGATAGCTCCTCAAAAAGTTATGAGTGTTGGAGGAAAAAGTCCGGAGTGGCAGGAGGGAGATGCAACCATGCTCTAATCCCTCCCTTTTCTCTAGAAGCCTCGCCTTCTGCCACCAGAAATTCTGGAATTGGTCCAAACGTTCACCACTCTGTTCCCTCAGCCAATGAGAATAGAAAGTTTCCTGAAGTTGCTGACACTTCATGTCCCAGTCACGCAGAATGAAGAAGTCACCACTCATTGGTCCAATCAAAAACCATGTGGTTCCAAAATCACCACGCTCAGACTGCTTCTGTCCCGACTCCCCTGGGAAGTCAGGGGGTGGTGGTGGTGGTGGTAAGAGGTTGGAAGATGACTAATCTTCTGGCTACCCCTCCCAGCAAGAGAGAACAAGAGGCTTTCAGCATCCTTAAGTGCTCTGAGGAGGCAGGGAGGGGGGGCCATCACCTTGTGCTATTGGGCTTTAAAATCCGCCAAAGTTAAGACCAGTGGGGCTCAAGAGTGGAGTGATCTGCTTGCTGGTAGAGACGTGAGAGTCCTAGCTTCACATGTCTGGGTTCCAGCCCCCCACCCCCACCCCCTTCTGATGGTGAGCCACAGAACCACCCAGAATGTTTGCACAGCACTTCGGTTTAATTTTCACAACACTGTAGGATGGGTGAGGCTGTTTAGTCACTTTACAGATGAAGAAAGTGGGTTCTGAGAAGTCCCACGATGTGGGCTAGATCCCATAGCTGGCAAGGGACACTATGAGGGCCTCTGGCTGCAAATGCAGAACCCACCGCCCACTCACCCCTCAGAGGTCAGATGTACTTTGTGAAAATGCTTTGCAAACGGCAAAGCACGAAATCAATGTCAGTGCTATTAATGCTGGAGATTTCCCTTAGTTGCTCTGAATTTGGTAAACACTGTCTCGGACTTTGGGATCCATACTGGCTTTGACCCTCTTGCTGGGCTTGTTTATTTGGGTCTTTTATATTTGGAAGCGCCTACTGTGTGTCTTCTCTCTGGACGGGTGTGCCTTACTGTCAGTTGGGTAGTATCGTTGCTTCCTGTCGTTTTACTTAGGCCCATCCTCATCCTCAGCTGCAGGGCCCTCCAATCCTCAACATGGTCTTTCACCCCTCCCCTTCAACAGACCACCTTGGGTCTTCTTCCCTGGCCTCTGAACACCCCCACTTCCTGGGATTCTGATGACCAGGACTTCCTCCTTCAGATTTTGGGGTTTGGGGTTAAGGCAGACGCTTAACCAACTGAGCCACCCAGGCGCCCTGATGTTAAAGCTGTCTTTATACCTCTGGCATTTCATTCAGATCTTGGCACACAGTAAGTGCTTAATAAATATATTATGAAAGAAGGAATGACTTCAACTTAGTTCTAGAGTGGGGGAAGGTGAAACCACCTTTGATCATTTATCAAAAGTCATCCACTGGGTAGAGGTAAAACCAGACTCCTGGCACCTTAACCCCAAGCCAATGCACAACCCAGCCTCATGCTGCAATTCTAAAGGTTCAGTATGAGGGCTTGTGCCTAGAAGTCCCTGAAATTCCACATCTTCTCTCCCCACCCATCACCAGGTTCCTCTCTCTGGTCCACATGAACCAACGTTGGTTGTAATGTCTGTCATTTATTTGCAAACATTAACGTCACTTCGATGGGTCCATTTCTGCCCTCGAAGAGCTCAATTGAGCTAGCCATCAAAAAAACCCCACCACTTTTATTCTGGAGACTATCTAACACACCCAAAAAATAGAACAGTATAATGAAGCCTCACTAGCCTATCATCAGCTTCAACAATTATCAGCTCAGAGCTGATATCGTTGGGCTCCGCAAACATGCCGATATTTTGAAATAAGTTTCAGACATCATATCATTTCTGGTATTTCAGTAAATCTTTATCACGGTGATAGGGATGGAATTGTGTCCACCCCCAATTCATATGTTGAAGCCCTGACCCCCAATGTGACTGTATTTGGAGACAGGGGCCTTTTTAAAAAAATTTTTTTTTAAGATTTTATTTATTTATTTATTTATTTATTTATTTATTTATTTATTTATTTATTTATTTATTTATTTATCTGACACAGAGAGAGACACAGCGAGAGAGGGAACACAAGCAGGGGGAGTGGGAGAGGGAGAAGCAGGCTTTCTGCTGAGCAGGGAGCCCCGAGACAGGGGCCTTTACACAGGTACGTAAGGCTAACTGAGATCATAAGGGTGGGGCCCAAATCCAATAGGATTAGAAGAGGAAGAGACACCAGAGATCCTTCTCTACCTTCGAATTTGCAGAAAAAGGCCTTGTGAGGAGGCAGAAAGAAGGTGACTGTCTACGGGCCAGGAAGAGCTCTCTTACCAGAAACTGAATCTACCAGCACCTTGATCATGGACTTGTAGCCTCCAGACCCATGAGAAATAAACGTCTGGGGGCGCCTGGGTGGCTCAGTCTGTCAAGCAATCGACTCTTGATTTCAGTTCAGGTCATGATCTCAGGGTCGTGAGATCGAGCCCCACGTCCGGCTCCATGGACATTTAAATGCTTTAAAGTTTTTCCTTTTGGGGCGCCTGGGTGGCTCAGTTGGTTAAGCGACTGCCTTCGGCTCAGGTCATGATCCTGGAGTCCTGGGATCAAGTCCCGCATCGGGCTCCCTGCTCGGCGGGGAGTCTGCTTCTCCCTCTGACCTGCCCCCCTCTCATGTGCTCTCTCTCCATCTCTCATTCTCGCTCTCTCAAATAAATAAATAAATAAAATCTTAAAAAAAATAAAATTTTTCCTTTTATTTGCTGGTCTTCAAAATAACAAGTTGATGCCTCAACAACTTCCAATGGGGATCAATTATTATTTTTAGAACCACTATGAACTCATGGGTTTTAAGCATGTTTAATGTGATACAGTTACTGTCCCTTCCAGATGCTCAAGTTATCCAACTTTTTGGATAAACTTGTGCGTCACAGTGACACAGAAAGGTCGTGATGGAGCTCTTAGGGTTGCAGAGGTGGGATGCCCTGAACCAGCCTGGCAGACTGATAGGTTAAGGGAGGTGTCCTGGAAATGCCACCTTAACTGGGTATTAAAAATTCCCCTCCAGGAGCGCCGGGCTGGATCAGTCCTTAGAGCTTGAGACTCTTGATGTCGGGATTGTGAGTTCGAGCCCCGCGTTGGGTATAGAGATTACTTAAAAATACAATCTTAAAAAACAAACAAACAAATCCTCCAGAAGGATAAAGAAAGGCAAGGTCCCGCCAAGGAGGAGGGGACAGCCTGAGCAAAGCCCAGAGCAACAGCCTGCTTCACAAGAAGTAGTTCTGGGTTGTACCCATCTTGTGGGCAGGGACTACTGGTCAGCGGGGGGAAGGTTTTAAGCAGAAGTGACACATCTGCCTTGTGAGTAGAGACGGCCCTCTGGTGGCCACATGGAGAATGACAGGGAAGGAAAAAACCAGAGGAGGCATCAAGTTACTCATAAGGTTTCCTCAGTTCATATATTTATGTTAGACTCTTCCAGGGGCGCCTGGGTGGCTCAGTCGCTAAGCGTCTGCCTTCGGCTCAGGTCATGGTCCCAGGGTCCTGGGATCGAGCCCCGCATCGGGTTCCCTGTTCAGTGGGAAGCCTGCTTCTCCCTCTCCCACTCCCGCTGCTTCCGTTCCCTTTCTTGCTGTGTCTCTCTCTGTCAAATAAATAAATAAAATCTTAAAAAAAAAAAAAGATGAGGTCATACTGAATAAAGGTGGGCCCTAATCGAATCTAGAACTGGCCTTCTATAGGAGAGGGAGATTGGGACGCGACACAGAGGGAGAAGGCCATGGGACAGCAGAGACAGAGACTGGGTGACGTAGGTGCGGGCCAAGGATTGATGGCACCACCCGGGGCTGGAAGGAGGGAGGGAGGGTTTCTCCTCTACAGGCTTCAGAGGGAACAGACCCTGCCGACACTTGATTCTGGTCTCCAGAATTGTGAGACAATCAATTTTTGTTGTTTTAAATCACCAAGTGCGGGGCGCCTGGGTGGCTCAGTCGGTTAAGTGTCTGCCTTTGGTTCAGGTCATGATCTCAGGGTCCTGGGATCGAGCCCCGCATCGGGCTCCCTGCTCTGCAGGGTGCCTACTTCTCCCTCTCCCTCTGCCTGCCACTCCCCCTGCTTGTGCTCACTCTCTCTGTCTCTGTCAAATAAATAAATAAAATCTAGAAAAAAAAAAAAACCAAATCATCAAGTGAGTGGTGCTTTGTTAGGAAACTAGTATATCTTTCTCCCTTCCCGCAATGGATGCAACCCCACCCCCACCCCCGCTTCTGGCTCTGTGAAGGGAACTCCTATGCACCCCTGCCCGCCCCCCAAGCTGGGCTTCCTGGTGCTGGGCACAATCTACGAACGACGCAGCTGGTTCCCTCTGCACAGGTCTCTTGGACATGCTTCATTTGTTCATGCCTGGTGCATGGCCATCACCAGCACACGGTCAGAATGCAAACACAAACAAGACACACTTCCCGCCCTTAACATCCGCATTTAATAATATGAGATAAAAGATCGTGGATGAGCCATATGTTTGGGGTAACAGAACACCAGTCCACATAATGTGATGGTGTACATAATGCGGATCCCATAGTGTAAGGCTTGGGATGTGGCCATGGCTAGGAAAAGATTGTGTGGAAAGAGGTGGGCGAGATAAGAGTGACAATAACTAATATTTGCTGAGCACCCTGCCAGGTGCCACGCTAAGCCTTTCCGTGCATACCTCATTTCGAGCTCAGCGGGGACACTGTGGTGTAGATGGGAAGATTAGAGGCAGTGAGTGAACCTGAAGGTCCGCACATAGTGAGGGCTGAACCCTGGGAGCTGAGCTGTGACTCCTTGGTAGGGGTTCCACCCATTCTCCACTTAGGAAGGAGGGCCGAGTCAGGGACGGCTGGGAAGCCGGGCTGGGCTCTGTTTGAAGGCTGCCTCGAATGCTGGGCTGAGGATTCCTCACCTTCTAGCAATGAGAATCCAGCGACAGTGAGGATCCAGCAGGGAGAATTACATGAAGAAAGCAGTGTTTTACAAAGAGCATCTTGACAGCAGGAGGAGGGGGGGATGGGAGAGAAGGGGCAAGACCTCTCTGATTGCTGAGGCGCAATCCCATATGATAGCGGCTTCTGGGAAACAGGGGACTGATGTGCAAAAGGCCATTCTGAGCGTCTCACCTGGTATCTCAATCCAGCAGGGGACACTTGTCATTGTCCAGGGGTGTCATTTTCTTTCTTTTTTTTAAGATTTTATTTATTTGAGAGAGAGAGAGAGAGAGAGCACAAGCAGGAGGAGGGGCAGAGGCAGAGGGAGAAGCAGACTCCCCACTGAGCAGGGAGCCTCAGGTGGGGCTCGATCCCAGGACCCCGGGATCATGACCTGAGCCACCCAGGCGCCCCAGGGGTGTCACTTCCAACTCCCTCTGCTCTGCATAGTCTTGCCAAACCCTCAGACTGATGATGCATTCTGCTTGCTGCACCCCACCCCCAAAACGTACGTATGGATATGGGCTCCAAGTCTCTCTCCCAGGGACGGAAGCCTGATCTGGAACTTTCTGTATCTCTCTGGTTTGTGTTGTGACCTCTCCTCTCACCCAGATGTCTCCACATGAAGCATAATGTTCCCTCTCAATTCCTCTCTCCACGGGGATCAGACATGACCACTTTCTTGAGAAACTTGCCCAGTTGTTTTCACAAGCACTGGGAGCACTTTACTCCTTTTTACTCTAGGGCCAACCCACTCCTTACTGCGCTTCTTGGCCTCTCCTGTTTCTCTCCAGCCTCTGGCCAATCCCTCCCATCCCCTGACTATTGGTCTTGGATTACAGACAGGAGAAATGAATGATGGGGAGTGAAGACCCCTCCTCCCTCTCCCCCAGTCCTCAAAGGCCCCATTCCTCACCTACCACCCAGCCCAACCTCCCCTCCCCAGAGATAGGCATCTACCACTCACAGGGGAGAAGGGCAGGGGGGTTCTTGGAGGAAGGCCCACAGCCATGTAATCCTCACACCACCAGCTCTTGGGGGTAGGTTCTCACTAGAAGTTGGTGCCTTTGTCCCTCTGGGGAAGAATCCAGAGAAAAACATGTGATGCTATCCTGAAAGTTTGGGCTGAGGCACGAAGTTCAAACAAGTAGGCAATGCATTCCAGAGGTGTCCAGACCAGGCAACATGCAACAAGCAAGACCACATATTCCAAGTAAATGATTGAGAAGATACTCTTGAGTCCCTGACCCATGACAAAGATTGGAATTTGGACACAAAGGAGAGAGGTGTGGGGGAAGGACTTCTGAGCTCTGCAAGCCTTACCCGTGGAGGGCAAGGCTTGCCTCCACAGGATCAGTGACAAAGGTTGCAAGACTCAAAGAGTTTAGGATGCCCCAGGGTTTGGGGGACATGTCCACCAGAGAAGTCTAATGGCTAGATGGTAGCTGACTGGATGTTCCCATCCAGGAAAGAAGGAAGGACAAGTGGCTGCATTGAGCCCAGCCTGTGTTCTAACGGTATCCAAGCTAAGCGTGTTCCAACCTGGAGCTGTTTATTTTCCATCCCTCTCTCTACTTCCCAGCCTAGAAAAGCAATGGGCTTCCTAAGGAGAAATCCTATGTCGAGTGCCATGGGCAGAAAACCAGGGACAGATGATGAGGCAGAGGAATCTAAAAGAGAATACTCTGGAGAATCCAGGAGAGCCCCCCTGAGGAAAAGGAATCAGCTTGGAAGGTCTGGAGGCCCAGAGAACATGAAGCTTAGGACAGTGTTGTCAAGAATGTTTGGGATCCTCTTTCTCTTCCTCTGCCCCATACTCCAGTCCCTAGGGTTCAGTAACAGAGACAAGAAAGGGAGGGGGAGGTGGGGGAAGAAAGAGGTCAGCTCCATCCCCTTTGTACTCCACCTTCCCCAGCTGCCCCTTCTGGTCAAGCAGGTATCCCGCTTGCTGCCCTTGCTGGAGATGGAAGGTTCCTACCCTTGGATGAAGATCCAAGTGTGGATTCCTACTCAAGCTACATGTCTATGTACCAACTTAAGGTGAATGAAGAACTTACCACTTGTGACCCTGATAAATCCCGGGGCTGCTCAGATTTTCCTCCAGGAACAACAACAACAACAACAAAAAAAAAACAAAATTCTTCCACTGAATGTATTTTATAGGACAGTGGGAGACTAATACAGTTGCATTCCAATTACATTTCAGCAAGTTTTTCTGAAGTCCTGGATACCGACGCAAAGCTGGTCAGCAAACAGGACTGATGTTGTCAGGGAATGCTATGACCGCATGAGGACCCTTAGACTGTCCGGTCTTACCCTCTCCTTGGACTGACGCCGTGTCTGTGATGAGGAATGATGATATTTTGCCAATCTCCGTTCTAAGCCCCTTACATCTTAATTCTTTGATCATCACAAGAGTCCTGTGCTCACTGAGCGACTGGGTTAATGTTGACCTAACACTGGGCTAGCAGCTGGGCTTTGTGCTGCTCAAACAGGTCCCTGCTTCATTCATCTCCTGGCCACAAGGAAACATAAAGGATGGAGAGGGGTGCAGTAGCAAGCTATGGACCAACACTACCTTTTCTACCATCGGAGATCATTCCACTTGCCATATGGCCAGGAACCCTTAACCAAGCTCAGCTTTTGCTCAGGCTGACTATTCCACCATCCATCCTATCTTCTCCAGCTCACCCTGCAAAGCCAACCTCTCCCTAGAGCCACCCGCCCCAACTCAATCCCGAGGCCCTACAGCTCTCCGGGAAGCAGACGCCTTCATTCACAGAGGGAGAAAGGGCTCAGCAAAGGAAAGATACGTAGGCAAGGTCATGCAGCAGAATTAAGGCTTGCTGGGAGGGGAATTCCGATCCCCAATCCAAAGCAGCAGCTTCGCAGTAGAGGAGAATGAGGGTGGATCATGCCTGGGCCCCCTTACTCCCAGAGCCAGGGTGCGAGCTCCGCAGGCATCCGATTCTACAACATAGTGGTGGGACAGAAGGACCAGTACAGAGAAGCAGTAGGAGGAGGGTCTCAGTGCCCTGGGCTGAGGGGCTCAGGGTCGGGGGCGGGGGGACAGCAAGGGCTAGATAAAGGTGAGGTGAGTAGAAGCTGGGACACCGCAGCTTTCCTTGTGGTCCTCGAAGAGTTGCTCCAGAGCCTCCATATAGAGCATGTGATAGTGGTCAACCTCCTCCTCGGTGGGCTCCAGGCGCTGGGGCACTGGGATGGGGCGGCCCACTGCAGGAAGAGGAGAGACAGAGGATGTGGGGGGGGGAGCTCTGCTGCCCACACAGCCGACAGCAGCTTTCTTGCCTGGAGGTGGGCACTCACCCACAGTGGTGATGGGCCTGGCGAAGGGCACCAGGCCCCAGGAGTTGGCCGAGAAGAGCCCGCGGCCCCAGAAGATGCAAGGAACAAAGCCCATGATTTTCTTGAAGGTGACCTGGCACATATACTGCCAGGAGTTTGTGGCAAAAAACTTAAAATTAAAGACATCATTCTCGCCAAAGGAGTACACAGGTACCAGGGAGGCCCTGGGAAGGGACAAGGAGAGAGAAGAAGGGTGGTCAGGCCAGTGGCTTTCGGAGCATCCCAAGACAGAACCGCAAATCCCTCCCTACGCCTCTGGATTCCACTGCCCAAGTCCGTTTCAAGCAAATGACAAAGAAAGATCCGGACGAAGGGACTCAGAATTCTTGAGAAATGACTGTGTCCTGGGCCTTCATATGTTCACCTTTGAACAACACGCGGTAAGGGGCACTGACCCCCACCCCAAAAATCCTCATATAACTTAACACTCCCCCAAAACTTAACTACTAATAGCATGGCCAATAACATAAATAGTCGATTAACAATATTTTGTATATGTACTACATAATGTATTCTTATAATAAAGTAAGTTAGGGGCGCCTGGGTGGCTCAGTCGTTAAGCGCCTGCCTTCAGCTCAGGTCATGATCCCAGGGTCCTGGGATCCAGCCCCATGTCAGGCTCTGCACTCAGCAGGGTGTCTTCTTAAGATTCTCTCTCCTTCTGCCCCTCCCCCAGCTCATGCTCTTTCTCCCTCTCTCTCTCTCTCTCTTTCAAATAAATAAATAAAATCTAAAAAAGAAAAGAAAAGAAAAGAAAAAGAAAAGAAATCATCAGGGGGTGCCAGGGTGGCTCAGTTGGCTGAGCGCCTAACTCTTGATTTCAGCTCAGGTGATGATCTCAGGGTCGTGGAACCGAAACCCAAGTTGGACTCTGCACTCAGTGTGGAGTCTGCTTGAGGTTCTCTGCCTCTCCCTCAGCTCCTCCCTCCCCTCACGCATGTGCTTTCTCTCTCAAATAGATAAATGAATCAAATCTTAAAAAAAAGAAAATCATCAGGAAGAGAAAATATATTTACAGTACTATATTGTAAAAAAAAAATCCATGTATAAGGGACCTGTGCGGTTCAAACCCACGCTGTTCAAGGGTCAACCGTATACATTTTCTCATCGAGTCTTTGCAACTACAACATTGTAGCAAAGTAATTATTAGTCCTGTCTCACAGGTAAAGAAACATGTCCAAGGTCTTGCCTTTGAGGTAGTGTCAGAAAGGGCTTTGAATCCAGGACTTCTGAGCCCAAGGTCCTGCTACTTGCACTATGATCCTGCCTCTTTCAGAGAGGGCAGAAGCCTGGCAAAAGTGGGCATGGTGCTTGGCACAGAGAAAGTGCTCAAGTGTTGACATGTGCCAGAGAGCGCAGTGTGGGCTCTGGGGACACAGAGTCCAGGCTACAGGGACCTGGATGGGTAGGGACAAAAGAGTGTAGACCCGCAGACACAATGTGAAGTTCTGACCATCAACAGCAGCCCCGGGCTGGGCACCTGCACCCCCACTCACCCGTGCCTCAGTGCCAGGCGCACGAAGCCTTTGCGATTCCGGAGAACGAGGCAGTGCTTTCCTGGGATGGCATACAGGGACTCCTGGGCACCCCCAACCATGATGATTACAGCCTGCCCGAGCCGGCGCCGTGACAGAACAAAGTCCAGGCTCCACCGGTTCACAGAACATATTCCTGCGTGTGTGAGGAGGTGGGGAACGGTCACCACGCCCTCCTGGGCTGCCTAGCCCCTCACCCGCCCTTTAGTGAGCCCCACACCCCATTCCCTCCAAACCTGCCATCTCCACGCCCATGTCAGTGTGACCTACAGTGCCTCTCCCAGCAAGGATGCAGGATACTTGCTGCAACCAGAGCTATTCACTGATGCTCACCGTGAGCCAGGCCAGTGTTCAGGCCAGGTCCCTGTGTTAGGTGCGTGGGAGGCAGTCAAGGGTGGGCGGAAGGAACGGGTGCCTCCTCCCACTCAGCTCGAGGCTCACCAAAGGACATGATGTAGTCACGATAGATTGGAAAGTGGAAGAGGGAGGCCAGCACTGCCGATGAGAGCTGAATCCCCGGGAACTGCTTGGAGAAGTTGTTGGCCTCGGTGGAGAAATTGCAGAAGGTTCCAATGCACATGATCCCGTGTGGGTGGGCACCCAGCACATAGTTCCGGTCAGGGGGCAGCTCGGCTGTTTTCACCAGCTTGGGGCGGGGGGGGGGGGGTGGGATTAGGTAGGATGAGCGGAAAGAGGCGTGGAAGGCAGGACACCAGCTGAAAAGAGTTGCCCTCCACCCTGACTTCAGAGTTCAGGGTCCTTGAATGGGGTGGGCAGCACAGAGAGCCTACTCTGGAACACCACTCGGCAGCCCCCGCCCCGTGCCCCACTGTCTGAGTTTAGGGAGCCCAGGGTGCCTAGGCAGGGGTGAGGAGGGGTGAGGAGAGGTAGGAGGAAGAGTGTCTCTGCGGAGGGTAACCTGTCACCTTGATAGGATAATAATCCCTGGCGTGTTTCCACATGGCCCAGTTCCTGGTCCACTCAAAGCGCCTTCCACCTTGGGGCAGAGAGATGCTTTGAAGAATTTCTGGAGGCCCCTGGCCACCATCTCCGCTCCTTGGGCACATGCCCAGCAGCGCTCACCTTGGTTAGGCGTGTCCCAGTCCAGGAGGAGCCACACCAAGTAGAGAACAGAGACGGACCAGAATGACGTGAAGAGGAGGGAGAGGACAAGAAGGGAGAAGAAAGGGCCTGAGGGAAAGATGACAAAGAAGAAGAGTGCATTAGCTTTGGAAGATGGGTCGTTCCACGCAGCGGCTCTCTCCTCCCCCCTCACAGGTGGTGGGTGTGCACCCAGCCATCTCCCAGCCTGAACTCTGGCCCTCTCCTGCTCCCTTTGCCCTCAGGCACGCAGGCAAATGGGGCCCCAGCCTTTCTCCCCCAGGTCCCTGCCCCCTTTGGGGACCCCAGGGCACCAGGCCTCTCACCCATGAAGAGGAAAGTGAGCACGTATTGGTAGGCGCTCATTACTTCTGGCCACTGTTTCTGCACGGATTCCATGGTGGGCTCGCGGCGGGGCTGTGGAGACTCCTGTCCCAGTCGCTGCCCTCTGCCAGCGAGGCTCCAGGGCCCGGAGCCCAAACGAAGAAGGTTGGCTGGCGGATGGAAGGCTTTCTTGCCGGAGGGGCCCAACCCCTCGGGCTCTCCCGGGACTGCGGGTGTGTTGCGCGTGTGTGGATCCGGAGCCCCAGATGTCTCCAGAATGATCTTTGAACTGCAAGCGTTAGTCGTTTTGGGCTGGTCGCTGGGCGGAGCTGGGAGGCTGCAGGGAATCGGTGAGGGATATAGTGAGTGTGTCAGCTGTCCGGGAACTGATGTGGGGAGGAGGCTCACAAGGAGCTTGGGGAGCCCGCCCCCCCCCCCGGGTCCCAGCCGCCGGCAGGGGCCAGAAGCTCCGCTGAGACCGTGGGAGCTGCAGGGCGGCCGGGCACGCCCCCGCTGCGCGCCCCGGATCTGGGTGCAGGCCTCCGGGAGAATCAAGATCACCCGGAGGCACGGCCCCGCACAGACCCGCACACACCGCAGCTCTGTTGCCACGTTTAATTTCCCTCCGGTCGCACCGCCGCCGCGGGCGCCGGGCGAGGAGGAGGTGCGGGTGGGCGGCGAGGCCGTGGCGCGCCTTGCGCTCGTCGAACCGCTGCGCGAGCCGCTCCACCGACAGCGCGTGCAGCGCGTCCACCTGCTCCCGGCTGGGCCGCGGGTTTCGCTGCACCGGGATCGGGGCCCCCACTGCGGGCAGAACGGGACGCCAGAGGGGCGGTGGTTGGAATCCCCAGCCCGTGCCCTTCCCGCCCAGCCGCGCGACCGTCCGGGACAGTGTTCAGGGCCTGGCCGGTTGCCGAAGGGTGAGGCCGGCGCGGCCAAGGTGTGGCCAGCAGGCGGGGACCTTCACCTCCTGGCGCGGGGAGGGCGCGGGGCCGGAGCTCCGCGGGAGCCGGTGCGCCGGCGGGGAGCGGAGCGGGCAGAGGCCGGGGCTCACCGACGGTGTGGATGGGCGTGCGGAAAGGCAGGAGGAGGCCCAAGGGGCCTTGAAACAGCGGCAGGGCCACGCTCAGCAGCGGCGGCAGCGCCTCCTGCGCTCTCCGCAACCGCGAGCCGGGAGGGTTTGGGAACTGCTGGAAGAGCTCGTTGTGCCCGAAAGAGAAAGCAGGGCCGGGGAGGCCCTGGGGGAGAGCAGAGGCGCGCCCGACTCCGGGTTTCCCCGGCGCGCCACGCTCCTCCGCGACAGGGTAGCCCGCGAGCGTCCCGCCCGGCCACTGCGGCTTCCTCACCCTTGTTCCCGCGCCAACGGGACAAAGCCCTTCTGATTCCGGATCCACAAAATCAGCTCGCCGGCTTTTGCTTCCAGCGCTTCCAGGGGCCCTCCCACGGCCAGGACCGCCACCTGGCCGCCCCCCAGGCCGGGACAACAGATAGGCGGCCGCTGGCCTTGTCAGAGGACACCAAACCTGGGGGGAGGGGAGAGGGGGCCCGGATGCCTGGGTCTTTGAGAAAAGGGGGAGGAGGGCGCCAGGAAGGTAGAGCTGGGACCAGGAGCTCCCCCGCCACCCCAGAGAGGTGGGGGGTGACACAGCATGGACTGGGGGATCGCCCCACTTCTCACCACGACACATGATGTAGTCCCGGAAGAGAGGGAGGTAGAACCAACAAGGCAGCATGAGGAGGTATGGCAGGAGGCAGGGGAAGAGGCTGGAGAAGCCGCTGGCCTCCGTGCAGAAGTTGCTGAAGGCCCCGGTGACCAGGACCCAGTGAGGGTGGAAGCCGAAGAGGTAGTTGCCAGAGGGATCCAGTTCTGCGGTTTTAACCAGCTGGGGGCAGGGGCAACATACCCCACTCTGACCGTGAGATTAGACTTTGGGGGGTAACCAGAGAAGAGTCTATTCCAAAGCCTTGCCCCCACCCAGCACACCACTCCTGGATGGCCTCACCGAAGACAGGGACGTAATCTCGGAAATGTCTCCAGATGGCCCAGCTGCGGACCCAGGCAGATCGGCGGCCTCCTGCCCTCCGTGTGTCCCTGCTCGGCTTAGAAGAGCAAGGAGCACCATGGCCAGGCACACCTGGGCGGGAGGATGGAGTGGGGGACATTAAGGACCCAGACATTTAAGTCCCCAGGTACCTGCCTCTGCCCTCTCGTCCCTGTTGGAGGCCCTCCTGCCCAGCTAATTCCTTCTCATTCCTTCAGCGGCGCCCAGAAAGCCCTGTCCTGCCTCCCTCCTGGTAACAGGGAAGCAGAGTGCCAGGTGCTGAGCCTCACTGAGCCCCAAGTAGGAGAAGACCCATTGCAGGACAGCAACCCCTTGAAGACCCCGGCAGGGTGGCTGGAGGAAGCTGGCATACTGTGGAGGCACATCCCATAGGGGCCACCGTGGGCTCTTAAGTACACTCCCTGTGGTCCAACCTGCTGGCCCTGACCCTTGGCCCTGGTTTGGCTCCTGTGTCCACCCCCTTTGCTGACCTGAACCCTGTACCCTTGTGAGCCCCAGCAAGAAAGGGTTAACGACTACACGAGCTCACAGGGTTGTGATCAATAGGACCAAACAGAAATGCCCAGGGGTGTGGCCAGGGAGCCTGGAAGGGAGGGTGTGCGGACCTTGCAGAGGTCAGGACCTTGGGCCTCTGAGGGGCCTCTGAGGAGCTGGCTGGCAGAGGTCTGGGAAAATGGGGTGTTGCCAGAGTGGCATGGGCTCCCCACACAAGTGAAAGCAGCTAGAAACCCCTTTAATTGCCCTGGTCTGGCCCCTAAGGAGTAGCTTAGGCTGCTGTGGGGAGACATTCCGGCAGGAATGGCCAGAAAGGCCAGCAATTGGCCAGCCCAAAAGGACACACCCTCCAAGTATGCGGGACCAGTCCTCACATGGCTGGGGCCCTCCCCAACACGGGCCAGAGCTGTGGACCCTCTCCCGGTCAGAGAATGTCACTTCTTTAGGCAAGTCTGACATACATCCTCTGTCCCATTCTCTCCTGGCATAAAATACTTTCCCACGTTCCCTCCTTCGTGGCGATTTTCTGGCTAAGGTCTACCCCCAGCTGTGAGCCACAAGAAGACAGCTGTTGTTCTCATCAATCCTAACCCTGTGACAGGTGCCCAGCAGGTGAGGGATGCTCAGTAAATGAGCATGGTAGGAGACAGGATGAGCCAGCGTCCAATGCCACTTAGGCTGGCTCATCTGTCCTGCCCCCTGCTTCACTCTCGTGTGGGTTGCCCCTCGCCCCACCCCAGGAAGTAATGTCTCCTGTCCCTACTCAGCTCACTTCCATCCGCAGGGAGACCGGGTGAGATGCACTGAAAAGTCTGGCCAGAGAGGTGCTCAGTCCACACGGAAGGGGGACCAGCCCCACCTGTCAGGAAGGAAGACTTCACAGAGGAGGTTTTCCTGGGAGTCCGGGCAATAGCAAGAAAGGGGTGGATTGCATGTGAGGTGTTGGAGGCAAGAAACGCCCAAGGACCAGGAAATGGGCCCGTTTGGTTTTCAAAAGCCTTCTGCAGGGGACCAGCTGGGAGAGACTTTCAGGAAGGTAGGCTGGTGCTAGGACCTGCGAAGGATCAAGCTAAAGGAACACGGCCTGAGGTCCTCAGGGTGCCTCCAGGGGTTTCGCTGGCTTAGCAAGGGCTTGATGGCCCCCCCAGAGGCTGGAAGACATCAGCTCTCAGGAGGTCTCGCCTCTTTTTCAAGGCTACTTTCCATTCCCCTCTTCCAGGAAGCTTTCTTGGGCTGACCCTCCAAGGCTTCCCTTTTCCTGATCCTCCTCTGACTAAAAGCTTGGGTCCCAGAAGCCTCCTGTGTCTTCCTTTGGAACACATGCTTCCAGGGGGCCTCCCTTCCCTTAGCACTGTCCCCAGAGGCCAGCTCAGGGCTCTGCCACCCCCTCGCTTCATGCAAGGAAGAAGATGCCCTCAAGGGATGAGAGTGTCAGGGAGGAGAGGCTGGGGGAGGCCGGGGTGGGCTTTCACCTGAATCTAAGTGAAGTCCTTGGTGCCTGGCCCTTCTCAGGCTCCCCTCCCCCCCACCCCTAGGCAAAACAGCAGAGTGACAAATAGGATCCAGGGAAGCTTCTTGGTTCCCACGCTGCTCTACCATCTGCTTTCTGCCTTTTCCTCTCTGCTCTTTTTCCTTGGGGTAGCTCCAGGTCTCCCCCTCCGCTCTGGGGGCAGGAGGGATACGGGGTCAGCGGGGAGGGGAAAGACGGACGCGGACTCACGAGTTACAAATCCTCCTTTATTGGGAGGGAGGCTGAGAAACAATAATTTATTGTATGGGGAGCCCCCAGAAGCCTTCTCCCCATGAATCTTTGGGGGCTGTGGGGAGGGGCAGTGGGGCTCCAGGAGCTTCCTGAGAGGGCCGTGTGTTGGGTGGGGAGGCGACACATTCAGTCCCAGGCACGCCGAACATCCACTCAGGAAGGGAGGCGCCAGACAGACCCCCATCTCCAAGGAGGGGGGCGCGGGAAGGCACAACGGCGGGGAAGGTTTGGCAGAGTGGTTGAGTGTCAGGGGTCGACAAAGGACACCATGATGTAGCGAGTGCCCCGAGTAGTGGGCAGCCCCTCGTGGTAGTGGGTGAGGCGGCCGGGGTGCAGGAGCCCCCAGCCCTTCCGCGGGGACGAGACTATGCAGTCATAGCGCAAGAAGCGACAGCCACCTCCCTGGAGGAACAGGGGAACGGAAGTGGACAGTGAGCAGACAGGGGGCTGGGGGGCTGGCCGCCACAGTGGGGAGAGAGGCAGGCACGGGGTTTTGGGGTGTCGGCACACAAGGGAGGCACGGGGGTGGGGGTGGGGGGCAGCGAGGCACACAGCCTGGAAGAGGTCCAGGAGATGGCGCCTTCAAAGTAACTAGAAACATGAACACGACATGCCATCGGGCAGGGCGGGCGACTGAAGGGTGTGTAGGGGTCGTCAGGGGGCAGGAGAGCAAAGTCCCGGGGGCTCAAGTGTGTGCACGTGTGCACGCGTGCACGTGTGGAGGGGCCCTGCTGGTGCCCTGACACGGGAGGGCGCCTGGGGCTCACCTCATAATCCAGGCCCTTGTGGTTGAGGGCCACGTTGAGAGTGAAGGTAGATGAGTCGTGATGGGGCCGCAGAGCAGGCTGCTCGTCTGGCCGGTAGCGGACCACGAAGTTCATCACTGCCCGGGTCTGTGGGGACGTGACAGAAGACACTGGAGGGATGGCCGTGAGGTCCCGGGGGCCTTCTGAGGAGGGTGGTAGGCGGAGGGCCACGGGGGTCTCACCGCTAACTCCTCCTGGCTGCCCTGCTGCGGAAGCCCTTTCCACAAGGCTCCGGATGCTACGGGCGCTGAAATGGCGCCATGTGGAGACTTCCAGCCAGGACGGGGGTGTGGGACGGTAGAGGCAGGGGGTAGCCGGGGCGGCGGCCCACCTTGGTGTGGTAGCCTGGGAACAGGCTCTCTGTCATGGGTCCCACGTACGTCCTCAGCAGCTGCAGCCACTGGTCCTCATAGCCCACCTGCTTCATGTGGATGTCCACGGTGGGCACATTCTCGTAGCCTCCGGCCAGCCTCGAGTCCTGTGAGCGGTGGGCACTGAGCCCCAACAGGGCCGCGCCAGCTTCCCCCTCCTCTCGCTCTCAGGCCTGAAAGCTTGTGTGACCCGGGTCTGGCAGCCTCGACCACTTAGCCTGACCCTCACTCCTCCTGGCCCTGAAGATGTCACCTCTCCTGTGAAGCCCCTCGGTCCCCCCGTGTCCGGGCCAAGGCCCCTCCTGTGACTCCCACAGCCTCTGGGCTGCCTGTCACAGCCTTCAGGAGCTGGGCTACTGTTACTGACTCTAGCAGGTGAGGTGCTGGAGGGCAGGGCTCGACCAACACAGCTCAATGGGACACACCGCCTAGGTCAGTAGCTGGTGCCTGGGACCTGCATGCCCCAGGAAGGAGTTCCTGAACGAATGCTCACGCACACACATGCGATTGTGCCCCCTGTGGGTACCCCCCCGGGGTCCCCTTCTCTGCTCCCACTCTCTTGATTCCATTCCCCTCCATCACAGCCGCACCTCCCTCGCCCGGTGGCCTCCGCCTCCTCCCCTGGCCCGGCCCCTCTCACCTCATGCCGGCCTCCTGACCACTGGCCGTAATGCTCCATTTCCTCCACCAGCTCGTCGCACATCTGGTCAGACAGCAGCGGGAACCAGTACACGTCTGGGCACGGCTGAGGATGGGCAGAGGAAGAACAACAGGGCTGGGGGATGCTTGCAGACCCCTCTGGAGGAGACAGGCAGCCAACCCAGGGGAGAGAAAGCAGGGAGCAGAAAGGGAAGCCGGGAGATGGGAGAAGCTGGAGGAACGGGAATCTGAGCATGCGGATGGGCCAGGAAAGGCAGGGCCAGAGAAGGTGGGAGCGGTGCAGGGGACCCGGCACAGAAGGCAGGAAGGTGCCAGAACCCCAGGTTTGGGGCTTCTTTACAAAACTGTCATTTCACCCATAACACCAATAGGCCCAAGAGACAAGAAAGGATCACTCTGATTAGTGGCAGGGCGGGGAGCCGAAGGCCTATCTGTTCGGCCTTCGCCTTTATCTGTCTGAGGGAAGTCAGTCTGGGAACCACTAATCCAGGCAGCGGACTCAGGGGCGGTGCCCACCAGGGCGGTCAGGGGTCCTGCTCAGGGCTCACCTGCTCCACAAGTCCCTCCCCTTCAAGGGCCCGGCTGTAGTTCTCATGAATGTACTGCTCCTTCCAGTCCTGGGGGAGGAGGGGGAGGGGTGAGCACCTTGATGTGTGCCCTCTTCACTCCCTCCGGGCCCACCCAGGAAGCTCCAGCGCCTCTCCCCAGAGACTTCCGCCTCTCCCCAGGCAGGAGCAGAGCCTGGGAGCGGGGACATGCGTGCGTGCGCCCTCCTATAGTGAAGGGCATGTCCCGTTCTCTGAGCAAGACGTCAGGCACTCACCAGGGGGTTGTCGAAGATCTGCCAGAGGTCAGGGTGCAGGTGGTCGGTGTCATACTGGGAAGTGGCCAGGAGGCGGCCAAATTCGTGCTGATTGCTGAGGTGGAGGAAGATGCCCTGGTGGGGGTGGGGGAGGGGTGTGAGGAGACACGGGTGGCTGCTTCCCAGCACCCTGGCTTTGGGCGCCCAGGCCCCACTCACCTTGTCCCGCAGGCTCTTACAGAAGGCCATGTCTGGGTCAGTGTCACTGCCCGAGAACACCTCCCTCTGGGGCAGCTCTGTCCTCAGGGTCTCACCGCGGATCACGTATGCCTGGGCTATATAGGGCACATTCCACACGCCCCTGGAGGCACCCACACTGGCGTCAGCTAGGTGGGTGACCCTCCCCCAAGGCTGCCCCATTCAACCCAGGAGCCCCTTCCCTCAGGGCACCCCCACTCTCCAAGCCAGAAGGTCCACCGGCTTCCCTGTCACAACACCTCAGGCTGGCTGCACTGTCAGCCCAGCCCCACAGCTGTGGCCCTTGCGACCGGCGGGGCCTCGGGGCGGGGGGAGGGGGGTGGCGGCGGCGCGCAGGCGTCTGCGGGCCCGGGCTGGAGGAGAGGGGCTGCGGCCCCCCGCAGGACTCACACTCGCTTCCGCTGCACCAGCTCCACGTAGTCCTCCGAGCGGGCATAGTACTCGTCGGGGCTCAGGGCTCCCCAGAAGTTGGACCACAGCTTCCCAAGGCGGGACAGCATGGGCGCTATCACCTTCCTGTGGACAGGTGGAGGTGAGGGCCGGGCAGAGGTGAGCCCTGGGCCCCGGGAAGGAGGCGGGGACTCCCCCGAGACTATCTGGGGACCCTCTGGCTGAGCCGGGCAAGCGACCTGTTCTCTTCGATGAGGATGCGCAGGGTCTGCGGGTTGGTGATGACAGCGTCAGCATCCAGGCTGAAGTAGAAGTCGCACTCCGGGTCCTGCCGACAAGTGTCCCTGGAGGTGAGAGATCAATGAACAGAGGAGCTAAAACAGGAGCAGGCGGGGGGAGGAAGGGACTGTGTGGCAGGTAGGATAACACCCCCTCCCCGCCCCCCCGCAGAGGAGGGGAAGAAGAAAGTGGGTAGAAGCACCAGGGGGAGAGTAGGAAGACTATGGGGGTGGCGGGTGGTGCGCTTGCTTCCCCCGGACCCTGAGGTTCTCCTGGCTGGGGGGTGTCCCCGTGGAGGCTGACCCAGGCTGCACGGCACATGGAGAGGGAAGGGGGTGGGTGCAGTGGCTGGCAGCACCCCTCAGCCCTCACCCGTCCTCCCCGCCCAGTGCTCACTCACATGGCCATGTCCCTGGCCTCGCCTGGCGTCAGGGCCTCCTCTGGCCCCACCAGCTTCACGCCTGAGAAGTGGTCCTGGAGCTGCGGCCAGGAGTCTGCAATGTGGGGCTCATGGTACACCTCCTGGAGACGGGGGCGGGGGAGAGGGAGGGGGGTGGAGAGGGCAGAAAAAATGGTGCCCGAGGCACAGGAGGGGGAAGGTGGTGAGCAGAAAGGGTGTAGGAAGGAGTCTGGGTGGGTGGCAGTTCCAATCGGGGCAGGGGCAGAGTGCCTCGGGAGGGTGCACAAGGGAGAGGCTGCTGGGGTGTCTCACACTGTTATGCAGGAAGAGGGTGACCCTGTCGGGGGGGTAGTCCAGGAGGAACAGCCGCTGCAGGAAGCGGGGCAGGAACGGGGTAGGTTGTTGTACAAACACAGCCAGAAGCACCCGGGGGGGAGGCTGGAAGATACGACACGATGGGGCTCAGAGGACAGCCCAGGCCCCCAAATTGGTGTGTCCTCCGCCACCCTGCCAGGTTGGAAGTCCCCAGGAGCTCTGGCCCGTGTGCTGCTGCCCAGCATGCTCTCCCTGCACCCTCTGCCTCAATGCCTGGTCCTGCCCACGCCGCCCCCCCCCCCCGGCCGCCCCTCCAGCACCCCTCCTCACCTGCCCCCCCGGGAGTGTCCTCCGGTCCCGGCCGCAGAACCCACAGCCTCCCTGGGGAGTCCAGCCATTAGGGACATAGTTTCCCAGGTAATTCAGCTGGAGCTGTTGGGAGAGGCAGTGAGAGGAGGAAGCAAAGGAGTCCAGCAGCAGAGGTGAGGAGGGTCAGGTGGACAGGCAGGGGACAGGGCAGGGAGGGGAGAGATGGACACTTAGAACCTCTCCCGGCACCTCTGCAGCTGGGGCTGGGGAGGACTGGCTGCTTGGAAGGGCTGGAGGCACGCAGGGGCGGGGGCCAGGTCTGACTGGGGCAGGGGTGAGGGGGCTGAGGGTATAAACCATTGGAGCACCTTAGTGGGACCATTCCCATGGACCACGACGGGAAGCGTGTCATAGGCCACATTCCGGATGCGCACACGATTCCGATCGAACTTTAAAACCACCTCATCTGGGGAAGAAAAGCCCAGCTTTAGACTCTTTTCCTCTCAAAGCTGCCAAGCAACAGATGCTTCTAAATATGGAGGGGGGCGGGGAACCCGTGCTTCTCTAGAGGATGAAGGACTGTGGCTCCAGGGGGGGCGGGGAGCAGCCAGTGTCTCTCTCCTGAGGGTACTGACCAGACTCCGGCCACCCTGGGGAGCTCCACCCTACTACCCGGGTGACCTGGGCAAGTCACCAGTCCCTCAGGGAGGCATTTTTCCTCCCCCCCCCCCCCCCCCCGCCCCGGAACAGGTGATAACCATAGGCCCTCCCTTTGTAGGATTGTTGTGTTAAATAAAATCACAGAAGTAGAGCCCTTTCTCCTCACCTAAAGCCCCATTGAGGTTCTGAAAGATCCGGGATTTATGATCCAGATTGAGGCTGAGTTTCTCCTGGATGGGATGAGATGGGGTGGGCCATCATTTCCCACTCTTTCTACAGCCTCCCTAAAGCCCTATCCCCCTCCTCTGCCCTTCAGCCCGCATGGGCTGCAAGTGACCCCCTCCGCCGCTGCTCCCTACCCTAAGCCCCGGGTCCAGGTAGAGTCGCGTATAGAACAGCTGGTCATCATCGTCATCCTTGTACTTCCACTGGCGGACGACTTGGTGGACGGTGGGGGCAAAGCCAATGAATCCTGTGGGGGTGGGTGGGTGCTGACTCCAAGACTCTCGGGGTCGCAGGGACCCGTCCCCACTCCCTCTCTAGCCCTCGCGCCCCTGGAATGCTCCATGCCCCATCACTCTTGCCCCCCCACCCCCCGCCTTGGGCACTCTGCCACTCACCACCAGAGTTGAGGAAGCGCTTCCCCGTGCCCACCTCAGGGTACTGCTCTGCCAGCCCCCACTCGGGCCAGCAGAAGCCCTCCGCAGAGAAGAGCAGGCGGCTGCCACTCTGGACGAACTTCTTCAGCAGCTCCGAGGGGCTGCCAGCCAGAATCACGTCGTAGCTGGGTGAGAAAGAGGGGGCGTGAACGGGACGCGCCACGAGGAACCTCGGGCTCCTCACCCCTTCCTCCTGCTTGCCCCTCCCCCGGCTCCCCATCCGCAACCCCTTTACCTGTCCACAAACATGATGACCATATCCTCCCGGTCTGCGTATTTCCCCATCTCTTTCTTCAGCCACCTGACCTTCTGTCCTCCACCAACCGTTCGGGCCACATCACCCCCTCGCCACTCCTCTCCCAGGCCCAGGGTCTGTCGGGGAGACCCGCCATCAGTCGGCGGGATGGGCCCTCCCCACCAGGCTCACCGTGGGGCCCCAGGCATCCAGCCCTCAGCCCACTCCTCCCGCCCCTCCTCTCCTCCCGCCCCTCCTCTCCTCACCCGCACTGTGTAGTTGAAGAACTCCGCGGACCGCAGGAAACGCCGGTATCCTTCCGTCTCGGTTGTGGCCACCGTGATCACCAGCAGCTTTTCTGTCACCAGCCGGCAATTGGCGCTCGGGACCCACTCAACCCAGCTCACCGCCCCCCGCGCTCCGCTCCCCGCAGACCCCCTTGCCCTCCCTCCGACTCTGCTCCTGTCCTCTTTTGTTTCCGATTCTCTCTTAAACTCTTCCCAACCAGGGGAACTTTGGTCCCAGTGGAGAGCTGGACGAGAGTAACACCAAGGAATTCGGGGTCAGTTCACGTGGGAGGCTGGAAATCCCAGCCCAGGGTGGGGAGGGGCCGCGTGATTCGCCCTGTGGAGGGCGCACGGCCACCCCCTCCAGGCCGCGACCCGTTCCCCGGCCCCGCGGGCAGGCACGCAAACCCCGCACCCAGTCGGCGCTCCCGGGGCTCTCACCTGGGTTGACCGGGTCGCTGCCCCGGGAACGGTCGGAGGCCGAGGTCGCAGGCGGCGGCGGCAGCAGCAGCAGGAGCCCCAGCAGGAGCCGGAGTCCCGGGCCGGAGGAGGCCATGGCGGGGAACGGGCGGAGACTGCACACAGGCCCGCAGGGCTCTGGGGCTCGTGCGCCTGGATCCCAACTCCGGGGAGGGGCCCTGGGAAGAGGGACCGGGGCTGCCCCGCGGCCAGCCGCGAGGAGGAGCAGGGATAGGGCGCCGCCCTGGAAAAAAGGCGTAGCCCGAGGCTACTGAAAACTCGAGAAGCGGGCGCCGCAGACAAGGCGAGGATTGTCCCCGGGCGTCAGCGCGCGGGCTGCGCGGAGCCAGCGGAGGGGGCGCCCGGCCGGGAAGCGGGGGAGGGGCGGGGGCTCGGGCCAGCGATCCGGAGCCGAGGACTTTGGTGAGGGCCAGCCCGGCGCAGCGCCTCCTGACACATGAGGAAACTGAAACCCGGAGAGGGGAAGTGACCCCCTGCGGGTCGGGCGGGATGCGGAGGCGGGTCTTTGCCACAGCCCTGCCGGGAGCTGCGGGACGGAAGGCTGGGAGAGCGCGGCGGTGGGGGCGCGCGGAGCGGGGCGGGTGGAGGAGCGGGCGGCAAGGAGAGAGAAGGTCGAGGAGTCTGCGGCCCCAGGGGCGCTGGGGGTTGAGGTTTCGGCAGAGGGTCTCCGGGGGCCTCTCGGATTGCCCACTCAAGCCTGCCCACTTTGGTAGTCCAGCCCATCATCTCTACGTCCCCCGGGAGAAACTCCAGGGGTTGCCTTTGTGATGATGGCATCTTCAGAAGCACTAAAGGAAAATGACATTTCTCAAAAGACCACTGGCACCACCTCTTTAAAGTGATCCATTTCGGGGGTCCCACAAAATACACAACTACACTCAGGCCGGAAGTGGTTTTGCCCCTATAAAACATGGCGGAAAGCTTTCTCGTCTCCTGGGCAACACCACGTAAAATGCAGACGCATAGGAATTCCATTGGGATTACTCTGCGCGCGCGCTGCCGGAAGTGGTGTCACCCCCCTTCCGCAGCGGGTGGCTTAGCGCGCGTGCGCAGTAGGCTCTTCCGTCAGCTGTGTTGTGGAAATGGTGGAGAAGAAAACTTCGGGTATGTGAGCCCCCGGAGGTTGGCCCCCTACCTCCTCCCAGACCCGACCCTGGCCTAGGAGGCTCTCACCCAGTTATTAGTCTTAAATCCCTTCCCCCGCCCTGGGGTCCTGGCGTCGGGGTAGCCCCTCAGACCATCCATTCATTTTGTATTGATGCCCGCTCCATGCCTGCGCTGGGGATGGAGAGAGGAAAAAGGTCCCCATCATCCAGAAGCTGGCTCTCTGGGAGGGGGACAGACACGCAGACCTGCCGTTGCATTTCAGAGTGATACGTGCGACGGCAGAGGGGTGCATAGCTCCTGGGCGCGGGGAGGAGTGGCACCTAACTTGGCTTCTGGGACCGAGGGGACAGGGAAGGCTTGGAGGGAGAAAAAAATGCTCTGATTGGGTCTTGAAAGTCGAGTCACGGTTTCGCTCAGTGCAGGTGCGCCGAGGCTCATTCCCGGCAGCGTGAACCGCGCGTGCAAAGGCAGGAAAGCGAGAAAAAGCAAGTCGCTTAGGAAGCCACGTTCACAGTTCGGGGCTTGTGGAGGAACAGTAAGAGAGTCTGGAGGGCTGGGGAGGGGTGCACTTGAAAAGCATTCTGTACACCGCTGGAGAGTGTCAGTTCTGTGGAGAACCACCAACGGCTCTTTTAAGGCAGGGGCACAGCCGAGACAGATACATCTTTTAGAAAGGCAATTCTGGCTTCAGTACGGAGCAGCACTGTACGGTGGAACTTTCTAGAATGGTAGGAACGGTCTTAATCAGCACTGTTTAGCATGGCAGGCTTTAGCCACATGTGGCTTTTGAGCACGTGAAATGTGGCTAGTGCCACCGAGGAACTGAATTTTACATCTTATTTAATCTTACTTAATCTACGTCGAATTTGAATGACCACGTTGGAGCAGTGGCAACCTTATTGTACAGCACAGGTGTAGAGGCTGGAAGGCCAGTTAGGGAAGGTTGGAGTAGTTTAGTCCCGGTAAGAAGAGATGTGGGTGGAACACTCAGCCAGATTGACTTTAATCAATCCAATCATGTCAGTCCTTTCTTAAAACCACCCTTTGCTGGATCTCCGTTTTTCTCACTGTAAATCCTCAAATCCAAATTCCTTTAGATACTTAAAGGTAAGACTTTTAATGGTCTGCCTGACTTTATATCCACAGTCTTCCCCCCCTCCCCCGGCATGCTTTATATAGCAGCCCTACTGAGCTTTTTATAATTTATTGAAGGCACCATGGTCTGCCATCCAAGCTTTCTGTCATGCTGGTACAAAGGCCTGACACACCCTTCCCTCTCCCCCAACCAAGCTAACTTCTATTCCTCAGTCAGATCTCAACCTAGACTTTCCTCTGGAAAATCTTCTGACTACACCAAGGCCAAGTTAGGTGTTTCTGGCCTGTGCTCTATAGCACTTTGTACTTCCTTGTGCGAGCATATACTATGCGGTACTCTGCATGGTTATTTGATCATTTGTATTCCCCACCTGACTGTAAGCTCATGTATTCCCAGGGCCTAGCGCACCGCCGGGCACTTGGAGGGGAGGCAGTATGCAGGGATCCAGAGCTGGGCAGTTCTGGATCAGAATTCTGACCCACCACTTACTAGCTATGTGAGCTTTGGACATGCTTCTTAACCTTTGAACTTCATTAAGCTGGGGATGATAATGATACTTCTCTCATAAGGTTGATAAAGGGTTAAAGCTCTTACACAAAGAGCTTAGTGTAGATGCTATTATTAGGATTAGAGGCACTCAGTAAATATTTGTTGACTGAATAAAGAGATATTTTGTGTAGAACTATCAGACCCTGATAAAGAGAGCTAAAGAGGGAGGTTTAAAATAACTCCTGGGTTTCTTGCTTAGGATGTCTGTGTAGATGGTTCCATTTACTTAAAGAGTGTACGGAGGAGAAGCAGACTTGGATGGGAAGATTTTAAATTTTGAGCTACAGCGTCAGTGGGGCCATCTCTGGCTACTCTTCTAAGCCTCTCATGTGGCCTACTCTCTCCCTGCTAAGAAGAGGGCTGTCCCCATCTCTTTCTCAATCTTTTTACTCTTCCTGGGATTTCAACCCCAAACTTGGGGCTCTAACTCTCACCCAAAAGTGAATGACACCAAAAGTGGTGCTGTCAATTCTCAACTTTTTCCTGAGCCCCACAGCTGTTGGCTGTTCAGTCAGCTGCAGGAAATCACCTGCTGACTTCACCGTTTTAAACCTCTCTCTTATTACCATTCCAGTTCACTGGGTCTGTTAATTCTGCACAAAATATCTCTTTATTAAAACGCATATTCAGGGGCACCTGGGTGGCTCAGTTGTTAAGTGTCTGCCTTCAGCTCAGGTCATGATCCCAGCGTTCTGGGATCAAGCCCTGCATCCGGCTCCCTGCTCCACGGGAAGCCTGCTTCTCCTCTCCCACTCTCCCTGCCCACTGCCCATGCTTGCATTCCCTCTCTCGTGTGTCTCTCTCTCTGTCAAATAAATAAATATAATCTTTTAAAAAAACGCATATTCATTGAGTGTCTATAACCATAAGGAAAACCTGAAGTTATGTCAAGGAAGCAAATGAGGGCATTCTTTCCGCCCAAGGGAGATAATCGGTACAGTCTCAAGGTGTCTTAAAAGGAGGATTGTAGAAACACACACTGGATTTGGCCCTATTAGGTCACCGGGGTCCTGAATGTGAATTGTTTCCACTGAATGGGAGTCAGTTTGCTGGGGGTTGAGGAGTGGATGGGAGATGAAGAAATGAAACATCCCATGGATCATTCTCTCAAAGATGAGTCACTGTGTGATGTTGGGTTGACATGTGAGAGTTTGGCAGCTTTTTCCAGTGAGAGGAAAATACCTGTGGGGGAAGAGGGGTTGAAGATGCAGGAGGGAGGGAAGGACTCGAGTTGGAGGTGAAGGGTCGGGTTTAGCAGGGGGACTTGGTGTGTGGGGGGTGCATCCACTTGGAACGGAGGGAAGGTGGGTGCCCATACATTTATATGTGAGGGTGGGCTGAAAGATGAGCTTCTCTACATGTGGCCTGTGTCCTTTGTGGCAGGAAATGGGGTTGCTGAGGATGAAGGCGGGATGCATTAAAGTCCCAGTGGAGGCGGGGGGCCCCAGAGTGTATCGTGGCCCCCGTCTGCATGGTTGTGTGATTTCTGCCAGCAGTGAGAGGTCTCCAGGAGGCGTTTCATTGGTTGGGTCTGGGGAGTGGGAGGAAAGGCTGAGGCCACCCTAGCTTCTCTCCTCCTGTGCCCCCATGATTCTGGCTCTGCCCCATCCAGTTCGCTCCCAGGACCCTGGACAGCGGCGGGTGCTAGACCGGGCGGCCCGACAGCGCCGCATCAACAGGCAGCTCGAGGCCTTGGAGAACGACAACTTCCAGGACGACCCCCATGCAGGACTCCCCCAGCTCGGCAAAAGGCTGCCTCAGTTTGATGATGATGCGGACACCGGTGAGGCGGTGAGGCGGGTGGAGGAGGAGGAAGGGTGGGAGGAAGTGGGAGGGTCTGCCTGGCTCAGGACTGTAGAAGGACATCGGGCTGGGGGTGGGTAGGTGACAGGGGAGCTCTTCTGCTCTGCCCGGGACTGGCTCCTGCGGCGGTGAGCCATCCGCTCTCCCCTCTCTGCCTCTGCTTCCTCTAGCAGATGGAGAATACAGAACATGGAGGAGCTGAGCTCCCAGAGCCCTCCCAGCTCTGACACAAAGCCTTAGGGGAGCGTGAGATGTGTGTAGGTGCTGGTTGGAGAAGCGAGGGGAGGGACACACATGGGAAGGAGAGGCCGACTCGGAACCCAGGGGAGCACGTGGGCAGGAAGCGGACTTATGGGTGTCGGGAATGAGGGTGCAGAAAAAGAGGGGGCTTTTCTTGGCACGTGCCAGGTAACTGCAGTTGACCTTGGAACGGCACGGGTTTGAACTCTGCAGGTCCGCTTGTACGTGGGCTTTTTTATAGTCCTGTCCTGTAAATGTCTTTTCTCTCCCTTATGATTTTCTTTTTCTTTTTCTTTTTTTTTTAAAGATTTTATCTGACAGCGAGAGAGGGAACACAAGCAGGGGGAGTGGGAGAGGGAGAAGCAGGCTCCCCGCGGAGCAGGGAGCCCGACGCGGGGCTCGATCCCAGGACCCTGGGACCATGACCTGAGCCGAAGGCAGACGCCTAACTACCGAGCCACCCAGGCGCCCCTAACCTTATGATTTTCTTAATATTTTGTTTTCTCCAGCTTCGTTGTAAGAATACAGTGTATAATACATATAACATATACAATTTGTGTTTATTGTTTATTATTTATTGTTATCAATAAGGCTTCTGGCCAACAGTAGGCTATTTGGAGTTGTTTTGGGGCAGCTGAAAATTACAGATTTCTAACTGTGTGGAGGAGGTTGGCACCCCTAACCCCCTCGTCGTTCAAGGGGTAAACTCTAATTGCCCTTCCTCTGTAGGAAAGAAAAAGAAGAAAACTCGAGGCGATCATTTTAAACTTCGCTTCCGAAAGAACTTTCAGGCCTTGCTGGAGGAGCAGGTGAGTGGGGGAGGGGCTGGCCCAGGGGCTGGGAGGGCCCTGCAGGGAAGAAATGAGCCCATAGAGGTCCTGGTCCTGGGCGGGTGTTTGCTACATGGGTGGGCAAGGAGTTGTGGACCCTTCCCCTTGTCTCGGCAGAACCTGAGTGTGGCCGAGGGCCCCAACTACCTGACAGCCTGTGCAGGACCCCCGTCTCGGCCCCAGCGCCCCTTCTGTGCCGTCTGCGGCTTCCCCTCCCCCTATACGTGTGTCAGCTGCGGTGCCCGAT
Organism: Zalophus californianus; assembly: GCF_009762305.2. Taxonomy (NCBI): domain Eukaryota; kingdom Metazoa; phylum Chordata; class Mammalia; order Carnivora; family Otariidae; genus Zalophus; species Zalophus californianus. Next base: position 106,144,974 of record NC_045604.1, on the reverse strand, counting down.
ACTGCACCGTGCGCTGTCTGGGGACCCACCAGGAGACCAGGTGAGCTCGGAACAGCCCCTCCTCTCCCCTGCCCCCAGGGCCCCAGACCCTCTCCTCATCCTGGGCTTCCTCTGCCTGCAGGTGCTTGAAGTGGACTGTGTGAGCCTGGGCATCCCCGGAGGAGAGGGCCTTCCGTGCACCACCCCAGCCTCGGAGAGGGCTTGGCCAAAGGGAGAGGTGCTCTTCTGGACCTAGAGAGGAGCCGTTCGCTAGTTCAGCAGAGCTGTGTCCAGCCTGCCAGGGAAGAGCAGTCTTACTCCCAGGGACTGTGTGCAGGGAAGTGGGCTGGGCCCTCAGCGTGCTGATGTAATAAAAGGTTTCATGCCAGGAAGAACCTGTTTGGTCACAGGTCTCCTGTCCTACTCACTGCTCTGCGGCTTTTCCTTCTACCTGTCAGTCACCCCTCCCACGGTCTGCCTGTCTGACCGTGGAAGATTTTATCCCATTCTCCTGCAATGCCCGTCTCTGCATTTGTTGGCTGCCGCTTGTCATTTTTTGGTGATTTATTGAGTGCGTTTGCTTTTGCTTTTTGTTTCTCTAGTTCTTCTGAGTATCACTTGAGTCCTGCCAGGACTGGGTGACAGGCAAGTAGAGTGAGCTTTGGGGACGGGGGCAGAATGATACTGTGGAAGGAGCCAGCCCTGGCTTCGTCCTCTGGTCTTTTTTTTTTTTTTTTTTTTTAAGATTTATTTATTTATTTGAGAGAGTGAGAATGAGAAAGAGAGAGCACATGAGACGGGGGAGGGTCAGAGGGAGAAGCAGGCTCCTCGCAGAGCAGGGAGCCCGATGCGGGACTCGATCCCGGGACTCCAGGATCATGACCTGAGCCGAAGGCAGTCGCTTAACCAACTGAGCCACCCAGGCGCCCCGTCCTCTGGTCTTTAACCCAATGGAGAGAGCGACCCTTGTCCTTGGTGCCGCCGGTCTGAGGAGCAGTTGTCCCAAGGAGGCTGTTGTTACCAGGGACTGCAGCATGTGAAATTATTAGTATCAGAGAAAACCCATTCTGGGAAGCATGGGGGAATTGACGATATCGAGGCCTCTGTTCTTGGTGGCCCTGGATGCTGTAATTCTTTTATTTATTTATTTATTTATTTATTTATTTATTTATTTATTTGAGAGAGAGAGAATGAGCATGGGAAGGGGCAGAGGGAGAAGCAGACTCCCTGCTGAGCTTAGAGCCCGACATAGGGCTCGATCTCAGGACCCTGAGATCATGACTTAGTGGAAGTCGGACACTTAACCGACTGAACCACCCAGGGGGCTCCGGATGCTGTAATTCTTATGTGGTGTTAAAGTTTCTTACACCCGTGCCTCCTCTAAGTGGACTGCAAACTATGAGCTCATAAAGCTCCTTGGAGTTGCTGTCTTAAGGCCCTGTACCCCGCTCGAACATAGCAAAGCAGATGCTTAGGACGTATTTGTTGTACTTGTTGAACAAATGACCTCAATAAGATATTAAAATGGGATCCAGCAAATTCCATGTTAGGCACCTGCACAGGCTCTTCTCTCCCCTTTTGGGGCTTTACAACAGCTGGCCCAAACGTTCCCAGTGTCTTCCTTGCCCTTTCTCTGGAGACTTGAGGTTGGGTCAGTGGTGTTGGGGACAGCTCCAAGTCTGATGGTGAGGACACAGTTTGGGGACCGTCCCAAATTGGTGGTTTTAAAAGACAGCTGTACATTTTCTGACTGTCCTTTCATCAAAAGGTAGGGTCTTTGTCCCCTTCTCCCGGGATTGGGGCAGAATTATGACTGCTTCAACCAATACAGGGTGGCAGAATTGAGACCATGTGACATTCAAGGATGGGTAGTAAAAGGCAGGGAAGCTTCTGCCTTGTCAACTAGGAAAATTGTTCTTCTGGATCCCTCCATCATCATATGAGAAATCCAGCCATCCTGAAGCTGCTGTGCTACGAGGCACCCAAGACTGCACGGGGAAGCCACAGGCAGGTGCCCCCGCTGCCAGATCCAGCTGAGTCAAGCCTTCATGCCACCCCAGCCCAGGCTTCCCTCATGGGAGTGAAGACCCCTCCAGATGATTCCGGCCGCCAGGCATCAAATCACCCTCAGCTCAGCTGTTCTGAGGCTTCCTGGCCGTGTCCTCAACATCACAGAGCAGACATAAGCCATCTCTGCTACACCCCAGATGCCTGACCTACAGCATCCATGTGTATAATCAAATGGTTTATGCCACTGAGTCTTGGGATGCTTGTTACGCAGCAGTAGTAACTGGGACACCAGGAGTCCAGTTTGCTGGCTTCTGACTTCTGGCCTAAATTTATTATCTCTCCCATGAAGGGAAACTTTTCCAAGGTCCTAAACTTTCAGTTTTCCTCTCCATCAAGAAGTACATGCAAGCAAGAAAACAAACAAACAAACAAACAAAAACCAAAAAAAAAAAAGGAAGGAAAGAAGGAAGGGGAATAAAAGACTATGTCTTGGCTGAGAAACGCCATCAGCACTTCGCTGTGATCACCTGCATTGGACTTCCTGTCCGATTTGCACTGAGCACGATCTCTTTGGTTTATTTCCTAAATCCGCTGGCTTTGCTCCATACTTTGCTGTTATAAAAAGAATCACGTAGATTCTGCCTGGTGTAAGATTTGCCTCCTCGGTGACACATTCAGGCTTGCCAGCTGACCTTGATAGGACAGAGCCAGACCCACGGGCTCCTCGTTGCTCTGACACCAGGGAGCTCCAGGAGTCCTCCGTTGACATTCTCTAGGAAGGGTCTCTGGACCCCCACTTAAAACAAGGAAAGCCTTGAACAGTTTTCGCCAGCTTCCTAGGTGCTGGGGAGATTGGTCTCTACCCTGGGAGACACCCAGGTCTCTGGGAAATCAACAGGGTGCCAAGAGTGTGTAGAGGGTGGCCCCGGTGTCCAGTGAGGGAGCAGCACAGCCTCCTGGGCGCACGGGGGGGCAGAAGAGGTTGATTCTAGAGCCTGGGGGCTCACTCCTACAGCCCGCAATGAGAGTTGAATTTAGTTGACTGAATTAGTTTGGAAAGGCCAGGATTCTGCGAAGCAGTCCAGGTGTGTCTTCAGTCTTGGGCAAATCTTGGTCTTACTGGTCTTACTGGTCTTACTGGCCCTACTGTTTCCGAACTGCATGGCTCGGACAGGTCACTTACAGATCACTCTTTCTTACAGCCACCGCCCTGATAGTGGGAGGATTAAACGGGACGGTGCACCCAGCCCAGTGCCTGGCATTTGGGAAGTTCTCAGTCAGTGGTAGCCGTTGACATGACTGCCTAAGACCTCCAGCAGTTTGTTGTCGAGCCTTGTGACAGCCTGTTCCTCCAAAGACTGGACATTCCTCGCAGTAGCCCTAGCCCCTAACACGGCAACCTGCCGTTTACATTTCTCTCGGCTCCTAGCTTGTGAGTTCTCTGAGGGCAGGAGCCGTGTCTTGGTGCCACACTAGCTTATAGCAAAGAAGGAAATAAGTATTGTTTAAAAGGGTAAGTGTGTTGATGGGTCCTAATAGCCGAATGACTGTGCAGGAGGGACGGAAGATGTCAAAACTTAACCTAGTGCCCGTGTTAAGGCGAGTACTTAGATGCTCAAGTGTGGAGGCTGGCTCGGGTTAGCTTTCCTGAGAGCGGGGAAGGGGTGAGAAGAGGCAGGCTGGGCTCTGGGAAAGGAGGTAGCAGCTGTGGGGCGGGGGGCAGAGTGGAAGTTGGGGTCAGAAGTGCCCTGGGTGGTGTCAGGAGATGTAATTGTAATTGTGATTTTGTCCTTCACAGCAGTTGCGGGGGGGGGGGGGGGGCATGCAGCATACAGGCATCCCTGAGGAACTCTGATGGCCTCTCAGAGTTGTAAGACCCTTCTTAAGGGGTGGGTCCCATTTTTGAGAGAGAAACCCACTATGGGTTTGCTAACAAAGCAAACCCCATGGGCCAATCCTTGGCACAGTAGATGGGTAGACCGCGACACTAGCACCCATGCTCTTGTGCAGTCCCTCCCACGTTGACTCTCCACTTGGCCACGTAACTGGCTTGGCCAGCAGGACATCCATAAACTTTATGGGAGCAGAGAGTGAGGGGGAAAAGACTTCAGCAAACTTCTTGAGCAGGAACCCCCTTAACAGCTTCTGGGGAGACCCGCGGGACGCCCCCGTGCCAGTGTGCTCCTAAGGCCAGTGAGCCGCCCCAGTTTGCTAGGCGAGCACAGTTGTACGGAGGAAGAGGAGGGACCTTAATGGTCCTGGGCTTTTCTCCTGAGGCGCCAGGGACCTGCTAAGGCAGCACAACGCTTGACGCTCCACGAGAGGAATGTGGACAGGATTCGGAAGACGGATGAGAAGCTCGATTGGGGGACCCCTATCCTGAGCAGGAGAGAATGAGGGCCTGACCTGGCAAAGGCAGTGGAAGGAGCGAGGTAAGTGGACGTGAAGAACACTGAGGGGGGGAATCCACGGGATCTGGGGCAGGTGGCGGAGGGGAAGTGAAGGGAGAGCCTGAGATGATCGACACTGTGGAGCTGTGTGACTCAGGGGTCGACTGTGCTGGTCACAGGAATGACAGGAACCGGCTGGGGGGAGAGCGATGAAGTTGGTGAATTCGCCAGCCTGGGGAAAACACACAGGGGGTGCGTGTACTTCTGAGGCTCGGGAGAGAGGGCGCAGTTAGAATGCAGATGTGGGTGTCTCTCCATCCCCGGGGGACTGTCAGTGCAGGGGAGTGGGTAGGATGAAAGGGAAAGGAGAAGGGCTAAGATCAGACCCCAGGCCACCCCCAGTGACTAACCCGGTCAGCAGGTCAGCGCTGCCGAGGCTGGCTCCCGGGTTAGGGCCCTTGTCGCTCTCCTTTCATTGGATGCCAGGCCTCTCTTATGGCTTCACGTTCCTGTCTCCCACTGGGCCTGTTCCAAGCCAGCCCACAACCCAGTCAGTGCTCTGAGTTGGACACCACTGAGTCACACGCACGCACACACACACATGCACACGCACACACACGCACACACACGCACACACACACACACGCACACACCCCACCGGTATGCAAGCCTCTGGGAAGAGCTGTTCAGAGACTTTTCTGGAAGTCGTTGACTCTTTCCCCAGAAAAATCTGCCTGCAGGAGAGCTGGTTGATTTGACACACAATTTCAAAGGGCTGTCAATTTGTGACGTCTACTCTTAGGCACAGCTGAAGGAACTCTGCTCACGGTCAGCTGTCTCCTTGAGAAAGTTCGAGCGCCAAGAAAGACTTGTTAGCTCAGGCTGGCCGGGGAGACAGCTCTGCCCCTTTCAGTTTCCCAGAGGTGGGTCTTCCCGTACGCACTCCTTGATGACTCTTGTCAGTAATTATGAGTGCCACACTCTTGAAATCACTTGCAACCCCTCCTCTTTTTTTCGGAAGACAGTCCAAAGGTGATAAAAGAGAGGGACGGGTGACAGCCTGGGGTCCAAAAACTGAGATGGCTCTGGGGGCCAACCCCAGCCACCCGTTGCTTGGCCAGCCACTTCATGACACCCTCCATCCCTGAACAGTTTATAGTACAAATTTATTTATGCACGTATTTATACAGAATACAAACGGTCGGGGACGCCTACGCCCCCTTAACCAACCAGCGCCCAGACCGAGAAGGTCCTGCCCCAGGAGTCCGAGGTGAGTTCTCAGGAGGCGGTTTCTCGGCCAGACGGAGGAGGCGGGGCCGGAGGCGCGGTCAGAGCTGGGCGTAGCTTCCGACCACGGGGCGGAGTCGGGGCGTGGCCTGCACCCCGGGGTTGGAAGACCGCTCTCCGCTCGGGGCACTGGGAGGGGAATGGGGGTCCACTGGCGTCCTACACGTAAGCGTTCTTCCCGTACTTGCCAAAGGTGCTGTCGCCTTCGTCCGAGGCCGCGGGGCGCAGGTGGTCAGTGAGGCCGGGGGACCGCACCGCGGAGGCCTCGTAGGGGAGCCTGGTTCAGAGAGGCCTGGGTCAGCGGAGGGGAGCCCCCCGTCCCGCCGCCGCCGCCGCCGCCGCCGCCGCACGCCGCCCTTACCTGGGAGCCGGGGCCGCGTGGGGAGAGCGGCAGCAGCCGGAGCCGAGGCAGAGGCCGCCCAGGATGGCGAGCAGGGAGGCGCTCCAGCCCAGGTAGAGGGCGGGGCCCAGCTCGTACCTGGGAACAGGAACCGGGCGGGGCAGCGCTAGCTCGGCCGGCCGAGTCCCACCCACAGCCCCCCAGGGCGGGGCTCCCACACTCACTTGGTCCCTGCATACACGGGGTCGAAAAATTCCTGGGTGATGTTGAAGGCGTACCAGGAGATGGCCACCATCCCGCAGAAACCTGGGGATGGAGAGGAGGGTCACGCTCGAGCCCCAGGCCCGGCAGAGGGGCAGGAGGAGGGGGTGGCGCAAGTCCACGAGCAAGTTGCACTCCCTCCCTAGCTCCTGACCTTTCTGCCTCCTAGGATCCCAAGCGCAGCCCCTCTTTCATGTCTAGTCTCCCACGTTCTGCCCTTGGCCCGTTCTTTATCGCGACCCGCCCCGCATCTTGATCACCTAGCTGCCTCACTCGGAATCTGCCCCAGTCAAATCCTACCCGTCCTGGGAAATCCAGCTGCCCCAGCAACGGTCAGGCGCAGCCTGCCCTTAACGCCCGTTTCTTCGGCCTCCCAAAGCCCCCAGAGCCTGTGACATGCCTTTGGCACTCAGTGCAGTGAAGGCCTGAGGCCAGGGAGACCCCTGGACTACAGGACCAGCCTCACCCCTCTCTGGGGGCTCCTCCAGTTAAGTCACCGGAGTTTTCTGAGCCTGTTTCCACATCTAGGGAAGAGGGCAAGACCCACCCTACCTCACAGACTGAAAAGAGATGGCCTGTCGCCTGGTGTTGTTAAGTGTGTGCAGTGGGTTTGCATGTGTCCCCCTGACTCTGGTCTTCCTGGCCGGGCTGTAAGTTTGCATGTGTCCCCCTGACTCTGTCCCCCGGTCTTCCTGGCCGGGCTGTAAGCTCTGCGGGGGCGGGGGGGGGGGGGAGACGCTCACTCACCTTTGGGGTCCCTCTCACACCTGGCTCATGCCTGGCTCCTAGTGCGGGCTCAAGAAACATTGCTGATGGACTGATTTGTAGCTGAGGGATTTGGGTGAGCATGAGGCTGGGTGAGCCGGGGGAGAGGAATTGCTGAGCAAGGAGGGCGCGTGTCAGTGCAATGGGGAAGGTGAGACACACACTGGTCGTGAAGAGCTGGAGAGGACAGGGAACCCCGGGTCCACTGCCACCACTCTCAACCCCCGACCACAACGCAGGGCACACCCACCACCTTCCCGCAATTACCAGCCAATATGTGTAGGGCCCCCGCAGTGGCCGCCAGCTTGGCCTTCCGGGAGAGGTCCATGCTCCCAATGTTTACGCAGCGCAGCCCCACCATGCCTAGGAAGAGGCCCAGGAAGCCCAGGAAGATGGCGGTGATCATGAGCGCCCGGCAGGCCTGGATGTACCCTGGGGAGGTGGGGCGCAGCCATGGGTCCCTCAGCTGGCCCCTTCCCCCTCCACGACCGAGCCAGCCCCTTACAGCCAGCCCCTGCTCGGGTCTCAGCCCATAAAGACCCTCAAGTCCTCTCCTTCCCCGCCAGGCCCTATTCAACTGAAGGGTCCACACGGTCTCCTTCCCAGGAGCTCACCTCAGCCCCAAGGAGTCTTAGCGTCTGCTCCCCGTCCCCCACCCGGCCTCGGTGCGCTCCGAGACAGGCTCGCTCCTGGCACTACTGACACTGGCCAGTTAGTGCTCTGTTCTGGGGGCCGCCCTGTGCATTGTGGGATGTTCGGCGGCATCGCTGGCCTCTACTCATTAGATGTCAGTAGCAATCCGTCCCAAGAGGAGCAATCAACATGTCTAAGACACTATCAAATGATCCCTGAGGGACAAAATCACCCCCAGCTGAGAACCACTGGTCTGTTAGGTCCCCACCACGCTCTGTTGTGAATTACAGAAATTGCACTGGAGCACTCCAGCCCCTTCCCCGCCGTCTGCTTCTCTCTAGGCCCCACCTGGTGCCTGGCACAACCCTAGTCGTCCGGAACTGAGCTTTCTCCCGAAGCGACCGGTAGGGGGCAGCGGCGGCCTACAGGTCACTGGGCGAGGGCCTTTTCCGCCGGGGAAAGTGGGACACCTGGGCCAGGACCCATCCAAGCCCGTCTAGCTCAGGTGTGTTTCGTGCCTCAGTTTCCCCTTTCTCAAAGCCGAAGGAAACGGCCCCCTTCCTTCCTGGTCCCCCCGCCCCCCCTTCTCTGTGATGGTTGTCAAGCACTCCAAGGACCTTGCTCCCCTTTCCCTGGGCGGGGCAGTGCCTCTGGTGCTGAAGGCAAGGCTGGGTCTCTGCCAGGAGGGTGTGGCGTGGCCCGGGGTTGGCGGGTAGGGAGGAGGGACAAAGTTCTCACTCCCAGCCACGCCCTCTGGAGTTCCCACCCTCTCCCCTGCCCCATATCCTCCACGCACGCATTCATCCACGCTTCTCTACCTGGGACTTGCCTGGCCCTGGGTCCCCAGGTGGCCGTGGTAGAACAAGGGGGAGATTACTGGTGGGCCCCGAGGGAGCACGGGCTGGGCGGGATTAAGTGACAGGACCCACCCCCCCCACCCCCCCCAGGACCCGCCAGCCTGGGTTCCAGCCCCCCTACCACCTGTGGGATTCTGGGCAGGTTAAGGCCCGTCCTTGGGGCTGCTTCCCAGCTTTGGTACGATGAGACCACTAACAGGCTGCACGGAGACAGCGCTGAGAGGGAACAGCTGAAGAGCCTAGAAACCACGTCTGGGGCCCGGATGACCCCCAGCACTGGGCAGTGGCCCCCCGCCCTTCCCCGCCAGCATGCTCTTGCCCCCCCCGTCAGCAGTTCCAAGCAGGGCCCTTCTCGGGCGGACGGGCTCACAGCAAAGGCCCCTCCTCAAGCCACGGCGTGGTTGGGGTGGGGGAGGTGGGAATGGCCACGGCTGCCGCGTCGGCTGCCTCCAACCTCTCTTCAGGCCACCCAGCATTCTGGGCTTCTGGCCCAGAGGGTACTCAGCTTTTATAGGGAGCTTTGCGGGTTGGGGGGGGCACCTGCCTTGCACACAGTAAGTCCTGGGGAGAGGGATGAAAGCATGAAGCCCCTACCGCTGTCTCAGAAGATTCTGGGAATGGTGGGGGCACGGAGACCCACCCAGATCCCCTAATTTCTCAGAGAATCTTTGGCATTCCTGGGGGATTTCGTGGAGCCCTGTTCCAAACCCAGCGTTGGCTTCAGTTCTGTCCACTACCCTGCACCTGCAGTAGGGGACTGGAAAGAGCACGATGGCTCCAAGGAGGGCGTGGGAGCAACACTGAATAGCGCACCTGATCCTCCCCTCTTGGTCTCTGGCATGGGGCCGACTGAAGGGACACTCCCCTGGGAAGTCCCGGGGGGCTACTCATAGGGTGAACAGGAAGCAGGAAGATGCGACAGCCACCAGGGAGAACCTTTCTGGGCCAAAAGAGCTGTAGTTCCAGCCCGCAAAGAACTTCAAAAAATACACTGCCCGAGAACGCCGAGCACACACACACACACGCGCGCGCGCGCACGCGTGCACATACATCCCCTACCTGCTTCCAGACCCTCAGAGCTTCAGGGAGACTCCCTTTCAAAGGGTCCTTTAGAACTCGCCATGGCAGTGGGACTGATGCCCCAGCGGGAGCCTGAGGCTCTTACGTGTCTCAACCCCAAGAACCCAAGACGGGGCATCCTCCTCACCCCACAAACCCCAGCCCTCCCATGCCAGAGCTAAGATGCTGAAATTGGCTGTGTGCATACATATGCTAACGTACCACGCTAACATTCTGTGTGCTTTATCCCAACACACAGCCATCCCATGAGCCAGGGCTATTATTACCCTGAGCCTACAGATGGGGTCAATGAAGCTCACGTATCACCTGCCTGGGGCACAGAGCTAGTAAACAGAGCCCAGCAGGCAGACCCTGGTGCCTGCAGTTGTAACCACTAGGGGTGTCACATTAGGGCAGGGGGACACGTGGAATGAGGTCTCTACCGCAGTTCCAGAAAGGGCGCTGCCCCCACCCCCCAGCTTGATCCAGGCCTCCCTTGACAGTCTGGCACCCAAGGCCCGACCACGGGCAGCACCCACCCTCCCTGGGGGTCTCTCCCTCCTCCAGCCTCCTGCCACCCTCTGCCCCCTGGAGCTCTCCCCATCCCATACCAGAGAGGGCCAGCAAGGACGGGAACTCCCGGCAGTTGTAGACTCCCATGGAGTCGGTGGCACAGCTAAACCAGAGGTTCTCGAAGATGGTATTGGTGGTGATGACGCTCCCGTGCACGGTGGACACTCGCCAGTAGCTATGTGGCAGGGTCACCCCCAGCATCAGCAGCCCCAGCGCTGCCATGAAGAAACCGAAGGTCTCCACGGCCACTGACATGGTAGGATGCAGGGCCCCGAGGGGCGCTGGGGGCCCCAGAGAAGGGGAGGGGCTGAGCCCCACAAGGACTTGAGGGGCTTTGGCTAAGTTGGGGCGTAAAGGCAGGCTGGGGAGAGAGAAAGGGGGGCCAGCTGCAGTGTGGACCTCACGTCTGTCTCCCGGTTTCTGTCGTCAGCCCTCTCTCTGGGTCTCAGCTTCCCGGAAGGTCCGGGCAGAGGAATGAGCCTAGAGCACCGGGCAGCTGTTGACGAAGAGATGGAGGGAATAAAAGAAACCGGCCAAAAGTCCACCCCCTCCCCCAGCCTCTGGGCTCCCCGCCCCAGGAGGGGGGCGGAGAGGACTTATGGGAGTGACGAACAAACGGATACAGCCAAGGAGGGGCCCCCATGGGAGGCAGTGGGAGCCAAGGGGAAGCGTCTCTGACTCAGCCTTCATCGGGGGCCAGAGAATGGAAGACGACGACAAGGAGAGACAAGGTAACCGAGAAAGTGCCCACAGACAGACCTTTGGCGTGGCAGGGTCCGGGGAGCAGACCCACTCTCCTGGATGTTGGTGAGAACAAAACTTAAGAGACGCAGAAGACCTAGGATTTGGGCCAAATCTTCCAAGGAAAATTCTGGTTGAATAAGGGAACAGGGTATTTGGGAGAAACCCACTGCTCTGGAGTCCAACCAACCCGGATTCAAACCAGACCCAGTATTTACCAGAGCGATCCAGGCATGAAGTTTGAGCCCCATGAGCTTGTTTCCGTTTCTGTGAACTAGAACTAGCTTCCTCACCTCATGGGTTGTATTAAGACCCGTGACCCCAGATCAAAAGCTCCCCGCGAGTGTGAACTGCTCCCTCCTTGATGACCACCCTGGGTCTGGACACCACAGGCTGGGGTGAGGCCACCAGTTGCTTTCCTCCAAACTGCAACTTCCTAAACTTGAATTTCCCCCCTTGTCGCATTAATCTTTGATTCTCAGCACCAAGCTTGATCTTGCGGCCAAGGGCCACTGAGGGGGATAAATTACACGCCCAGAATGTGATCCTGTGGCTAATCAGCCATCAGAACTGTCACCAGCTCTATTAATTATGGATTAGAAACCTCCAGGTCCCCACCCCAAGCCGAGGGCAAGCACCTGTCCCAGTATGGGTGGTACCATTTCCTGCCCCTAGGCCACACCAGGCCAGCTCTGGTTTTCCTCCTGCAAATGCAGCAGGGGCTCAGTCTCCAGGGGACAGGGGCTGGACGCTGCCCCCAGGCAGTCTCACAGGATATCACTGAGCCAAGTGTATCCCCCCACTACCCCCCCTACCCCGTGTCAGGCTCCCTTGCGCTCCCCTCAGGGGCCTCCTCCCCAATCCCCCCAAGCCAGGCTGGCTTGGCTGTGGAACGAGAGGTATGCAGTGAAGCAAGACAGGCCCATGCTGAGCCTGGCACCGGGCGGGTGTGGGGCAAAGCAGGCTGGGTGGGGACTGCGTCCTGACCTTCCATCTCTGAGCTGACAACCGGGATGTCCTGGGTTTGTAACTCGTCTCAAGAACTCTTGCCAAATGCCCATTCCTGCCCCCGGGCAGCGGCCCCTCCTCTAAGGACGGGGTGGGCGGGGTGATGGTGGTGGTGTGTGTGCCAGAAGACAACGGGAGGGAAGGGTGGAGGTTTTAGAGGAAACTGAGTGGGCGGGCCCCCCTGGTGTGGAAAACTCCACGTGCTGAGAGGCAGCTGTGTGGGTCGGAGGAGACAGGAGACATAAATCCTGTTCTGTCCCCTCAGCTCTGCCCTTCCCGCCTCCAGTCACTGCTTTCTCCCGGGATTCTTGTGCCACGCAAAGGCCTTGTCCCGTCCCCCGTCCTGCCTACCACTGCTCAAGCACACAGCTTTGGGGGAGGAGGAGGAAGGAAGGGCGTGGGGTCTGGGCAGCTTGGCAGACAAAGGCAAACCCCACACCAGCCACGGGGGGTAGGAGTAAGAAGGTGAGCAGGAAAGGACCACGGGTGACCCCCACCTTGGGGCCCAATGGAGCCCGCCCCTTCCTCAACACGGACACAGCAGTTCCCAAGCCAAGGCCCAGTTTTATTTACACTCATCCCGGAGCACATGGTTTGGGGCTACTGGACACGTCTCTGGGGAAAGGAGGCTGAACGCCAGAGGGCAGTGATGGGGTGCAGAAGAAAAAGCAAGGATGGATGGGTCCCCCCTCTTCGAGTGTCCTCCATAGGCTCCCACGTATCCCTGGGCAGAGGCGGAGGTGCAGTCTCATTCAGGATTTGGACTTGGACACAGCAAGTCCGATGAGTCCAGCCAGACCTGCCACGCCCAGGGCCATGCCTCCAACAATGGCCATGCCCACTAGTCCATCTGGGAAAGGGAAAAGGGAGACCGTCAGGAGCCCAGCCCCGACAGGGACCCTGCCCACCACCTTCTTTCTCCCTGCCCGATGCTCCTCAAAAGATGTGCCTCTTCCCCTGGAGTCATGAGGTGAGGGACTCCAGGGCTTGGAGAAAGAAGGCTTCTGAGGGACTGAGCAGGAAGTGCTTGGGTGCGGAGGGAGGGGGTCATTTAAAGGGAGACCAGAGAGCCCAGCCCAGGCCCGGGGGGGGGCGGGGAGAGAGGGGGAAGAGGACTTAACCAAGAGCCGAGAGGCGCCCGGGGACGGCTGGGGCCCAGGACAGTGGGGAGTGGAGAAGGTCAGAGAAGAAGAGTTCACCTTTCTTCATGGCCTTGTCAATGAGTCGTTCCAGTTCCTTGGCCTGGTTGTTCTGGGGCTCAGTCTGCAGCAGGCCCCGCACATACTTTAATGCCTTCTCATATTCCTGCACTCGGGGAAGACATCCCACACACCCACACACCCACACACCCATACACGCGCGCACACACACACACGCACACACACACACACACACACACCCTCAGTATTCTGTCCCTCCTCCTGCCCATCAGAGGGCCTTCCCTTCACTGGCCCTGGGGGATCCTCCCTCTGCCTCCACCACCCCTCCTCCTCCCTGACTCCAGCCCCACCCAATGGAGTAGAGTCCACAAACCACCCCATCTGTGTGGGGGTGATAAGCTGGAGGAGATAACAACGCAAGGCTTGGGACTGCACCCCAACCTGAGGTCACCTTGCTCCCCACACCCTCGGCAGCTGGAATCTCACATTCCCTCAGCCTGCTATATCCTTGCACCTCTGTCCCCAACACCACCCGCCTTGGCCTTCCTGAGGCCCAGGGCTGTCCCGTGGCAGAGACACGAGAGGATGCTGTGGCACCGCTGCCTTACCTTGAGCCGGTAGTTCCCCACAGCCAGGTAGAAGACATAATCCCGCTGCTCCTCTTTGCTCCCTTTGGGCAGCAGCTCTGGGGAGGGTGGAGGAAAGAGGGTGAAAACCGCTTCTCTTCTTTCCTGGTGCTTGCGTCCCAGAGACCCCGTCCATTCTCTGAACCCCTGTATGATCCTGGGAGAAAGTCACTGTCCTGTGCTTCCCTTCCAGCTCCGGCCACTCGTGGCTTCCCTGTCAGACCTCCGGGGCACCACGGACCCAGGCTGCCAGACACCCGGTGATCAACACCCTGGTCTCCATACTGCAGTCAGCTCCGGCTCATCTAAGTGAACTGACAGGAAATCAAGGCGCTGGAGAAGCCAAAGACAGCTCTCCTCGCTTCTAGCACCTGCTGCGCGTTCTCACTGCGGTCACTTGCTGCCCAGACTAGTGTTCAAGTGAGTGTGCCCTCCCTCCCCCTTAAAAAAAAAAAAATCAGCTCAAAGCTCATCTTCTGTGAGCCATCCCGAGTGACATGACCTGATTCTTTCTTAATTCAGTGACTTCCCAGAGGCTTATGTGCTCGGTTGTATGCTATGCAGAATTTGGTAGTTTCATGGGTGTTTATCAATCTTCCCAAGTATCTGTTCTGTCTCCTCAACTAGAACTGGCAATGCTTAGAGACCCCATCTACGGCTGTGCCCAGCTGTAGCGGAAACCCGAAAAATCTGAATGAGCCAAATGGGCAAATGCAGGGTGAAGTTATTTGCATTAGAAAAGATTCTTATTTTTATAGATTTATAATGGCCGTCCTTCGCTAGTACGCTCTTGCGTACACATGATTACTGGACCAAGAGAAAGGGTCCAGGAGGCAGAGAAATTTAAAGGTCAGGTATTGTGGCCTCTGACAAATGGTGACCCATCCAAAACCAATAGGAAATAGGATTCCAATCAAAGCAGCGCCATCTGCTCCCAGGTTTGGGGGCCTGTCTTCTGTACTTCTTCCACACCATCCGCATGGAAGGTTTTCAACAGCTGCTGAATAAGCAACACGGTGGGGCCAAAGAGCAAGGGTCTAGAACACACAGGACAGGAGCTTCTGGTCCTAATTCGGCTACGAATTCATTAGCTGTGTGACCCCAGACGAGTCACTCTCCTCGTGGTCAGGCTGCCAGATTGCCAGAGTCCTGCGGGGACTGCCGTGCTCTGACTCTGTCTGGCTGAACAAGGATGAGGTGGTAATTAGCCAAAAGCACCCTGGGAGAAGCCAGGCTAAGGGGCAGCCCTTTGTCGCAGCTCTTTACAGGGACATAACTGCGAGGTGACTATTACAGGCTCCCGTGTTGAAAAAGGATCCCAGCACTTAAAAGATTATTAAAAAAAGAAAGAAAGAAAAAAAAAAAAGGATCCCAGCACTTGAGATGGAGGGAGTGAACGAGGCTATGGCAGTAGAGGGCAGATCCGGCTGGCAGCTGGGAAGGGGAGAACGGGGTAGCCTAGCACCTCACCCTCCAGCAGGGCGATGCCTTTCCGGATGTCATCGTTGTACTTGCTTCGCACCAGGCACCAGGCATACTCAAACTGCGTGCTCTTGGACACGGAGCCTGCTGCCTTCTCAGACTGAAACTTCTTTTCAAACTTCTGCCATAGGAGAGGAGAGGAGAGGAGTCATTTAGAAATGAAGGGGCCCGCCATTCTCTAGCAGGACCTGCGTGTCCAATTCCCAGTTACACCTCATCTGCCCCAGTCTCTGCCACATTTCCCTCGCGGCTCTTGGCATCTGGCACCCCAGGTTCCGCTAGCTTCATCCCTGGGACCCAGACCCAGGGATTCTGCTCCTTAGCGACGGGCTGTCTCCTTGGACGGTAACCCCCGTCCGCTTCCCTCCTCCTAGTGGTACCGAGCGGAGATGCCGCCTCGTGGCGGCTCCAGGCACTGCTCCCGAGGCAGCTGACCCCGAGCGGCTAAACAGTAAACACGCTGTCAGAACTGCTCAACAACCACCCACGCAGTCCCTCTTCGGTGGCTGCTTCCCCCAACCAGCCCCACCCTGTCGGGCCTGGACCTTTTCTTATCTGCAAATTGGGAATAAAAACAGTCCTCACAGTGCGCACAGTAGCCCACAGAGCTACAAAGATTGAGATACGGCCTGCAATACACTTAGCACCGTTCCGGATTCTGTGAGTAATATATGAAAGAATCTTTATGGTAGTTGCTATATCCCCCCCCCCCCCCCCACTGAAGGAACATTAACAAAAAGGAAAAAAAAAAGGTGTCCGCACCCTGACCTCCTAACTCCTGCACGCGCCCAGAACCTGTCAGTTTTTCCACGCCAGACTGCAGGCCCCGGGTCTGGGGCGTGGCGGCCCAGAAAACTACAATTCCCATTAGGCTACCGGACAAAGTAGAACCTCTGGGCAGGGGCCGGACGCTGCAGAGGATGCCGGGAGCCCTGGTTCCGCTTCCCTAGGCAAAACTGATGCTGGGTAGAGGGTCTGGCCCCAACCGGACTCTCCTCGGGACCCGCCCGTCCGAATATTCCCTTTCCCTCCCTCGAGGCCAGGCCTCACCCGCAGGTCTTCCACAGACACCAGCTCGTTCAGTACGGCCTCCATGGCCGCCGCCCCTGCAATCCTCACACCTAGGTCGCTACTGTGCCACCGTCTCCATGGCCTACGGGCAGGGCTGGAGAGCCACTTCCGTCGTCCGGCGGAAGCGGGCCCCTTCCCCATAGCAGAGCCAATCACCTTACGCAGCTGATGCCGAGCCCGCCCCTCTCCGCCGGTGGCGCCCCGCCCCTTCCCCCCTGCGCCGCCAGCGCACACATTGGGGCTCTAATGCGCACGCTCCGAAAGGTCCCTCTCTCACCAGCCACCTGCGGACCTCTTTACAGTACAATTTGATGTCCCGTGTTCGTCCTCGCGAGTGCCCCGCGTGTGCCTTCCTCCACCGAGGCTAACTTAACAGAGTTTGGGCCTATGTCTTGGTGATTAGCCCTTGGGCTGAAAAACTGAAGAAAGAGGGTGGTGGAGGACCCGGCATGATCTTAAAATTGGGGGGGGGACCAGTCTAAACCTACCTCCCCTCTGGCCCCACCCCCCTCTAAGTCTAGGAAACCGGAGGCTACATTACCTTTCGGTGCCTGTAACAAAATCATAACTGGTACCAAGGTTTTTAGGGCCTCTGCTGACTTACAAGAGGATTGACAACAGGACCTCAACCATACACCCAGAGACTGGGGTACATACGAATAGGGGATACTGTGGAAATCTTTAAATGGGAATTTAAAGAAAAGCTGTTACCCCATTACTTGCAAAGAGGGTCCAATCTTTTAATGCTTAGATAAAGCCTCCTCTGTGCCTGAGGGGGAAGATCTGCCGTGGGTCGTGGGCAGCGAGGAGCAGTCAAAACATGGGAGACCGTAAATGTTCAGTCCTCTGGCACCTGGGCTGTGCAGTGATGGGACTGGGTAGGTAGTGACTTTCAAATTCTCTTCACCTTGACCCACAGTGCTCCAGTGCACATTACAATGTAAGTTCCATGAGGGTAGAACCTGGATCTTGTGTCTCTTTGCATCCCCAGCACCTGGCACAAGATCAATGTCCAATAAATATTTGTTGAATAGACATGAAATAAAGCGAACAATAGTAAAGAGGGCAGTGCAAATGCAGGGATTATCATCCCAAAACCTTTCATGTTTGCAAAGCCCCTTTTTGATTTTTTTTAATTCTCAGAATAGCCTTGTGAGTCAGGTAGGCAAGAGATAGTCTTCTCTACTTAGCTCCAACAGCTGAAATGACTTTGATAGGGGGAGTCTGTTAAAGAATAAAGAAGAGCGGATAGGACAAGTTCCTAAGTACATTCTAGCTATTCATCTTGAAACAATTCAGGCCTAAATTTGTAAATTTTTGCTGGTTTACAATAGAGATCTTCCCATAAGCAGCAGGATGAACTAGGGAGGAACGACTCAGGTTAATTTAAAGGCTAGAAGGCAAAGCAATCCTGGGAAACCATTTGTTTCAAGTACAGCAGGAAAATTTAAAACGAAGGTAGTACAGAGGAAAATTAAAAATGAAACCCCGCAAACTACCACCAGTGCTGCTGAAATTGTAATACTGGTTTCACCGTCTTAGCTAGCAGCCAGTATTTTTAATTCACGCCATTTGTCGGTTTGTAATTATACACTTGTGTGATAACTTGATGAATGCCACCCTCTCGTACGAGACTGGAAGCTACATGAGAGCAGGGTCTGTGCTATATTGCTCATATTATGCCCCTAGAGCCCAGCTCAGGACCTACCACCAGTAGATACTCATATAATTTATAAGTGTTGCCTAAAGAGATATTGTGGTTGCTATTATTAACTTTTTGGAAAGCAGTGAGGGAAAATGAGTTAAGAGCTAAAAGACGTAATATTATCTGACTAGTAATCTCCTGTGGAAGTATTCAACAAAAGCAAAAAAAAAAAAATTTAAAGCAAGACATGAAGACATTCATTCCTGCATTATCTGTGGAGGTAAACAAACAACAAAAGCGCCAGGGAATGGTTTTATTAAATGATGATACATGAATATAATGAAATAACAACCAACCTTAAAGTCACAGTCATATGGATTCTTTGCATGTGGATTGTAATATTCAAAACAAAACAAAAAAGCAAGCACTTCTCAAATTTGGTTCTGTAAATGGGCAGAAAGGAAACTGACATTTTTGGTTGGTGGGACTGAGAACTAGAACTGCCACTTGTTAGCACATTCTGGGCCCTGGGCCCCTCCCTTGACTACGCGGTTAGTTGCAAGCCTGCTCTGGTCTTCTGCCCTACAGCACCTTGTTGGTGGGCAGCCCGGGAGAAGAGCTCAGCAAACACCCCCTAAACAGGGTTCCACTATTCGTGTTCTAGTCTTCGGCGATGCTCACCTCTACCTCCCACTTTCATTTGCTATCCAATCAGGAAGTCCTATCCACCGCAAACTGACTCATTCAGCCACCCAACAAACATTAGTTCTGGGCCTACTGTGTGCCAGGCGCTCTTCGGAGTGCTGAGCAAGCGACATGAACTAAACAGACACAGTCCTTCTCTCATGCAAGTTACCTCAATGGAAGAGACAAGACTGCTAACGAATAAGTGAATGTCAGGCCACCCCTGTCTCCA
Organism: Zalophus californianus; assembly: GCF_009762305.2. Classification (NCBI taxonomy): domain Eukaryota; kingdom Metazoa; phylum Chordata; class Mammalia; order Carnivora; family Otariidae; genus Zalophus; species Zalophus californianus. The sequence continues at coordinate 106,126,171 of NC_045604.1, read as the reverse complement.
TTCTGTCACCATACTTCATACATACGTCAGATTTTTTCCCCCTCTTCCAAACCCAGCCTGGCTGCCAGTTGTATTTTAAAGGTGCAAATCGGGGCTCCAGTGTCCTGCTTAAAAATACCGTCTGGGCTACGCAGAACATTGTTTAAACGTCTTCTCACGCCCACGAAGCCCTTCAGGGTCGCCCCTGCTTACCTTCCCAGCTTCATCTTCAGGCACCCTCAATCCTGCACGGCGAGACGTTTTCCTGGCAGCCGCCTCTCTTCCACCCGGAATGCTCTCCGTTCACCAAACACCGGAGCGCCTAGAAGGCAGGCGACTGCCAGCCCCGGGGGCCGTTCCCCCTCCGGGACAGACTCCTTCGATCCGGCCCCCGCGCCTCCAGCTCCTCGGCGCTACCGAGTTGATCACCCAGTCCTGCAGTCCTTGACGTGGACAGGGACTGGGTCTCATTCATCTCTCTGCCAAAGGCCAGGAGTCCAAGCATCGTTTGCGGCGCGAATGAAAGAGTAACGACGGGAGCTGTACAGAAGACTCTAAGAACTGCGGAGACGTCTGCACTTCCGGGTGCCGGTTACGTTGGCACCGGAGGAAGCGAGGGGTCGGGGGGGGGGGTCTCCTCCCGGGCTGCTCTAGGAAGAGGGCTCGGTGGTCCGGAGGACCCGGGGAGCCGCCGGCGCGGTGCGGAGGAGGAGAGCGCCGCGTGGCTGTCGCGCGGCAGCCACCTCCTCGGGGAGGCGGGGCCGAGCGGAAACCGGGGCGGGGCGCGGGGGGCGGTCAGGGCGCGACTTGGAGGCGGAGCGGGCGGCGCCGAGGCCTGGGAGTCTCCAACTTCATCTCCCCGCCCCTCCTCCCCGCCTCTGTAACTCTAGGGTGACGGAAGTGCTCCCTGGTCACTCTTGCCCCAGAGACGCTCACTGTAAATTAAAATTTAAAATTACGCGTTGTCCCCTTTAGAGTCTGTCTCGATACAAAAGGGGGTGATGGGTACACACAAACAAGGTGCACACGAATCACCCGGAATCGTTAAAAATGCAGAGTCTGATTCAGTAGGGCTAGGGTGAAGCCGGAGAGGTTTCATTTCTAAGAAGCTCCCAGAGGATGCTGATGCTGTGCGTTCTCTAAGACGCTTTCAGGAGCAAAGGTGTGAAAGTGCAGTCCCAGAACCGGCAGCATAGGCAGCCCCTGGGAATTGTTCGGAAGTGCAGATTACTGGACCCCCACTCCTAAACCTGCTGAATCAGAAAGTCTGCGGAGTGGGGTGGGGGGAGGATGCAGGCAGAACGTGTTTCTACAAGCCCAGTGGGTAATTCTGATGCACGCTGGAATTTGGGAACCAGTGGATAATGGAAAATTCAAAACAGCCCGGACTGTCTATAGATTTGTGATCATGGTCAGTTTGCCTTAATCTAGCTAAACTTCAGCTGAAAAATCAGGATAAAAATACTAATGCCTTCCTAGTGAATCTCTTATAATGAGGGAAATGTGAGATGATGAAAGTAAAGAACTTGGCGCACCTAATAAACATTCTAGAAAAGTTAAGCTGTCATTACCATTCAAATGGATTGCCAAAGGGCAGTTCGAGAAGGGGTAACTCCCCTGGCCTGAGGTGAGTGCTAGAAAAGTCTTCAGGGAAGAAACGTGAGTTGACCTTTGAACCAGAATCTTGAAGAATAGGAATGCCAGGGCGCCTGGGTGGCTCAGTTGGTTAAGCGACTGCCTTCGGCTCAGGTCATGATCCTGGAGTCCCGGGATCGAGTCCCACATCGGGCTCCCTGCTCAGCAGGGGGGTCTGCTCCTCCCTCTGACCCTCTTCCCTCTCGTGCTCTCTATCTTTCATTCTCTCTCTCTCAAATAAATAAATAAAATCTTTAAAAAAAAAAAAAAAGAATAGGAATGCCAGGTGAAGGTGAGAAAAGGCATTCCAGGAACAGGGAGCACCCTAGGTAGTCTCAAGAAAGGGCCAGGGGTGGGAGGGAAAGTGTTGTGGGAGGATAGAGGACAGGTGGCTGCAGAATAAATCATAGAGACCCTGCAAGCCACGCAGTGATGCTTACACTTCATTTTTTAGGCAGAGAAAATGCCTTTAAAAGAAGGGCAGGATCTGCTCTATGTATCATAACTGCAAATCTTGTGACTGTAGCGTGGGGGCTGTTCCGAGGGGCAGAGAGGCCGGTGTAAAAGACGTGGTGATAGGTCAGGCTAGAATCAGCAAAGATTTAGGCTAAGACACTGGCCCTGAAAGTAACGGGAAAATAATAGGAGGAGGAAAGTTTTCTCTGATAAAATGGACAGAACTTGGTGGCCAAAATGGATATGGAAAATGAGGGAGCGAGAGGACTCCATGACTGCATCCAGGTTTCCAGCTCGGTGTAAGGGTGAACCACTCTGGGGCGCCTGGGTGGCTCAGTCATTAAGCGTCTGCCTTCGGCTCAGGTCGTGATCCCTGGGCCCTGGGATCGAGCCCCACATCCAGCTCCCTGTGCAGTGGGAGAGCCTGCTTCTCCCTCTCCCTCTGCCTGCTGCTCTGCCTACTTGTGCATTCTCTTTCTCTGTCAAATAAATAAAATCTTAAAAAAAAAAAAGGTGGGGGTGAACCATTCTCTAAATACGTAGAAGGAAGAGCATGTAGATAGAGATTGTACAAATAGAAGCCAGAACTCCAGGGACCAGAAAACCTTTCAGAAGTAGGCAGAAGAAAAAAGAGACAAGGAGCATGAGAAATGGACCTAGGAGCTGCTAAAAGGAAGTCCAGGAAGGCTGGTGTCCTGAGAGCCAAGAGAGATTTCAGTCGATACCAGTGGGCAATTATTTTAAAAGTTGCAAAGAGATTAAATAGGACAAGGACCGAAAATAGACCACTAGATTCAACACAGGTTGGTTATTTGTGGTGAGCTTAGAGAGAGTAATTTCACTAGTGAAATAAGGATGGGAAGAGATTTTTTTAAAGGATGAGGCATAGGCAGGGGCAGGGGGAGTAAGCATATGGAAAATAACTTTAAACTATTTTTCTGGTCCACCAAAGTGGAAAAGACAGGGCTTCAATGGTAGTGACCCCAACAATATTACCTCTCAATGATGGTGATTATCTGCAAAATCATTCATTTGGGGTGATGAATAATTTCATTTATTTGAGGTACCTCTTGCAAATGACTGAATTTTGGAGAGCAGTGACACAGACAAAGAGGATTGTTTTTATTTCTGTTTTTCAAACAACAGATGAACCTTAAATTAAACTATTTAGGTGTGGTTTTCCTGCTTGTCTATTCTGGGAACAACATCACCTTTGCCATTTGCCACTTTGGTGTTAGAATCTGGTAAAGAGAAGAAGAAGGACAAATCACAAAGGGGCAAGAGAATTTCCCAGGTCAGTGAGTTTTCATTCATTTCATTCAGCACTGAATTCAAGCTGCCAAAAGAAGAACCAGAGCGGGGCGCCTGGGTGGCTCAGTCGTTAAGCGTCTGCCTTCAGCTCAGGTCATGATCCCAGGGTCCTGGGATCGAGCCCTGCAAGGAGCCCTGCATCGGGCTCCCTGCTCGCTGGGAAGCCTGCTTCTCCCTCTCCCACTCCCCCTGCTTGTGTTCCCTCTCTGTCAAATAAATAAATAAAATCTTTAAAAAAAAAAAAAAGAAGAACCAGAGCATCTTTCACCCCAACCTTATACATTGCCCTGGTCCAGCTCTGAGCTACTGGATTACTGACTTTAGGAATTCTTTCAGGACTCAGTGACCTTTCAGAATGTGGCTGTATACATCATCAACGATGAACGGAGTTGCTTGGACCAGGGTCAGGGCCCCTTTTTCCAGAATGTCATGCTGAAGAATTACAGGAACATGGGTTTACTGGGTAAAGATTCTGCCATATAGACAGGAAGTTTTTGAAGGTTTTTTTGTTGTTGTTTTTGCTTTTTGGTTTTTGGGTTTTTTGAGAGAGAGAACGAGAGCACACAAGCAGGGGAAAGAGCAGGGGGAGAGGGAGAAAGAGAATCTTGGGTGTGGAGCCCGACACGGGGCTCGATCTCACAACTCTGAGATCATGAAATCAAGAGTCAGATGCCTAACCGACTGAGCCACCCTGGTGCCCCAGCTTTTCAGTTTTTGTTGTAATTAAAATTCATTGCTTCAACAACCACAGCTCTTAATTTAGCTATGATTTGCTTAAGTTCCATTTTGTTGATGTCAGTTGAGGAGATAATGGAGCATGTACTGGGCTGCAAAGGAAAAGGGGAGGTTGTGAGTGACCAAAAATTTGCCCCAACAAGTAATGTTTTCATTAATTGAGTAGATTTGGAGAGGAGCAGGTCAGTCTGCCTAAGGATCTCCTGACTAACAATCAAGCCAAACAGTAACATATTGGCCTTTTAATTTTAGTCCAATGTAAAATATTTATTTTGCGATAGAGTTTGTAAATGATTTGTTGTTTTTGTTGTTGTTATGATTTTTTGGCTTTGCTGTGTTTTTAGATGTCTTTGTATTTTGGTGGCTGCTGTTTGTTTTGTTTTGTTTTTAAAGATTTTATTTATTTGACAGAGAGAGACACAGCGAGAGAGGGAACACAAGCAGGGGAAGTGGGAGAGGGAGAAGCAGGCTTCCCGCTGGTCAGGGAGCCCGATGCGGGGCTTGATCCCAGGACCTGAGCCAAAGGCAGATGCTTAACGACTGAGCCACCCAGGCGCCCCTCTTTGTTTTGTTTTATTTTTTTACTTTGTTAAAGATTTCACGCATAGAACTGAGAAAAAAAATCCTTGGCTATTCAAATGTAGGCAAAACTAAAAAAGATTCCTAAAAGCATAATTAATTCCATATATCCTATATGAAATACATTTAGTCTAATAAGTGCCTCCTTAAAATATAAATTTAAGGTGGAAATACACTTAATGAATTGGCTGAAAACCCCATGAAACACTCAAAACTAGGGGAAAGAGAAAAAAATGCATGTAAAAACATAAACATTCTCAAATGAGGAGGAATCATTTTATTTAAGACAAATGATGGGAGAAAGCTTCTTGACATTGCCTTGGCAATGATTTTTTGGATATGACACCAAAAGCACAAGCAACAAAACAAAAATAAACAAGTGGGCCAACATCAAACCAAAAGGCTTTTGAGCCACAAAAGAAACAATCCACAAAATGAAAAGGCAATTGATGGAATGGGAAAGAAAATATTTGCAAATCATGTATCTGAGAAGGGGTTAATCTCCAAAATATATAAAGAACTCTTATAACTCAAGAGCAAAAACACAAGTGATTCAATTTAAAAATGGCCAAGGACCTGAATAGACATTTTTCTAAAGAAGACATGCAAATGGCCAATAGGTACACGAAAAGGTGCTCGGCATCGCTAATCATCAGGGAAATGAAAATCGAAACCACAAGATCTCGCCTTGCACCTATTAAAATGGCTATTATTCAAAAGACAAGCAATAACAAGTGCCAGCCAAGATGTGGAGGAAAGGGAGCCCCTGTGCACCGTTGGTGGAATGTAACGTGGGGCAGCAGCTATGGAAAAAGTATGAAAATTCCTCAAAATATTAAAAATAGAACTACCAGATTACCTGGCAATCCCAATTCTGGGTATATATCCAAAGGAAATGAAATCACTACCTCGAAGACATATCTGCAGTCCCATGTGCTTCTAGCATTATTTCCAACAGCCACGACATGGAAATGACCTAAGCGTCCCTCGGTGGATGAGTAGATAAAATGTGATACACACACACAATGGAATATTAATTATTCAGCCTTAAAAAGAAGGAAATCCTGCCATCTGGGGACAACATGGATGGAACTTGAGGGCATTATGCTAAGTGAAATAAGCAGACAAAGGAAATGTTGTATGATTTCACTTATATGTGGGATCTAAAAAAGCAGAATTCATAGAAACAGCAGAATGGTGGTTGCCAGGGCTGGAGGTAGGGGACATGGGGAAATGTTGGTCAAAGGGTACAAACTTCCGGGTATAAGATGAATAAATTCTGGGAATCTACTGTAAAATATGCTGACTGTAGTTCACAACACAGTGTGATATGCTTAAAGTTACTCAAAGAGGAAAGCTTAAGTGCTCTCACCACATATACACACAAATTGGTAATTATGTGAGGTGATGGACATATTAACTAACCTCACTGTGATCATTTCACAATATATACTTGTCCTGAATCATCACGTTGTACACCTTAAGCTTACAAGATGGTATATGTCGATTATATCTCCATAAAGCTGGGGAAAATAAGATGTTAGATGATTGATTATAAGTAGATGTATTAATAGATTGATTAAACCGTTGGCTTTAAGTGAATTATCTTTAGGCAACTGATTTTAAGCTAATTGGCCTAGAATTACTTAGACTGTGTTGCATTTCAGTAGATTTAGTTACTTAATAGATTAAGAGAGATCGAATCATTGACCATTTAATTATGTAAATTGATCAGAAGTCACAAACACCAATGCTTTTAGAATCTATTGGTAATAAGATTGCATCGAGGGGCGCCTGGGTGGCTAAATCAGTTAAGCATCAGGTCATGATCTCAGGATCCTGGGATTGAGCCCTGTTTTGGGCTCCCTGATCAATGAAGAGCTTGCTTCTCCCTTTCCTTCTGTTCCACACCCCCAGCTCATGCTCTCTCTCTCTCTCAAATAAATAGATAAAATCTTAAAAAAAAAAAAAAAAAGATTGCATTGAGATAACTTTCTAGGCCCAAGATGGAGCCCTTCCTGCTCATGCTGTTCCTGAAGCACATTGAAACTTATATAGCTTCTACGTCCCTGTAAATGCTCAGGAACACAGTCGATGCAATCAGCCAATCCCCAAATGCCACGCCAACTCACCCCAAGCCAGGCTGACTAGATGGCCCCAGCCAATCAAATATTTTCTTTCTCTTCCTCATTCTTTACTCTTTATCTTATCAAAGCTTTCTGTCATCCACTCCATTTTGCAGTTTACGTCTTCAAGCGTTAAATGAAGTCTGTATCACCTCAATTGTCTCCTTTAATTATTTTTTAACAATTGTTCATCCGTAGGGTCGCGGTTAATAAGGGAGGAGCAGGGCAGCTCATGGGGTTCTGGAGGGCACGTGGGCAGCCTCTGTGTTTGGCACTCAAATTTTAGGCTAACACCATGGTAAGCCCAACAAAACAGGTCTAAGGCCAGGTTGGTCTGTTGAATTTGACCTCTGCTCCTTGTGAATTGGTTTTATACATGCTAATTATCCCTAATTTACTGAGAAGTACAGTCTCTCTTTGTGGATTTCTCCTCTGACAGCGATTTAATTTTAAAATCTTAAGTAATTCCTTAATTTAAATAAGAAACCTATCGGGGTGGGTGGCCGGAATCGACCGTGGCAGGTGGGCAGAAGCAGCCCTTAGTTTAGAGGCCAGACATTTTCTTTCCCCGACTCTCTGAAATATAAGGACAATTACTTTTTAAAAAACATCTGAGTGTGTGGTGTGTGCAATTCTATCACCATTTGGGAGATGACTGATCTCTGTAGCAGACTCTTTTTTGGACCATCTGCCCAGTTCATCATTATGTCTTTTCTTTGAAAAATGGCACCATATACTTGGATGGCCCACCGTTTTTGGGTGAGGAGGAGCCAACCACACTCTGTCTTGGGACTTAACCATAGTTAGTCTTGGGACAAGCCTCTGCCTGTGGCTGGGCCTGAAGTATATATAAACTCAGCAACTGCGGGGAGCCCTTATTCTGCTCTGTGAACAGAGCAACAGAGAAGCTGACAGAGACCATCTCTCTACAAAGAGACAAGAATGAAATGGATTTTCAGAGAAAAGCAGGGACTAGAGAACCTGAGGACCTAACAAGAAAGATCCTGAGGTGACTTCGTGGGCTGGTGTCTTTTTGGATTCTGGTTTTAGTCCCTCCTGAAGGCAACTACAATCTTCTGGGTAGATTCTGGGAAAAGGTTCATACTCCTTTTTTCTTAAGCTAACTCACGTTGGTATCTATTATTTGCTACACATATATAATGTAGGGAGGTAGTGGAGTTTCTTTCTGATCCCCACAGTGGAAAATTACAAAATAAAGCCTAGCACTGAGCCTGACAGCTGACTTGGAATGTTCTCAGCTAGACCCCAGATACAGAGCTAGCTGGTACCAATCACAGGTTTTCACATTTTTAGGCAATGTTATGAATTCCCAGGGTAACCAAATAAGCTCTATTATGGATTATAGTCATACCACTTAGCTAAGCAGTTTTAAAACCTTTTTGTTTTGAAGCATAACATACGCACGCAAAAGTGCACACAGAAAAATGTACAGCTCAATGACTTTATAGAATGAACCACTATGTAACCACCACCCAGTCGAGAAATAGGACATTGCCAATCTTCCAAAAACCCCCCTCCCCAACTTGGACTCACTACCAAAATTATAACCCCCTACTTCTCTTTCTTTTTTTTAAAAAAGATTTTATTTATTTATTTGACAGACAGAAATAGAGCAAGAAAGGGAACACAAGCAGGGGGAGTGGGAGAGGGAGAAGCAGGCTTCCCGCGGAGCAGGGAGCCCGATGCGGGGCTCAATCCCAGGACCCTGGGATCATGACCTGAGCCGAAGGCAGATGCTTAACGACTGAGTCCCCCAGGTGCCCCTAACCCCCTACTTCTCTAATAGTGACCAATATCCTGATTTTTATGGCCACATCCCCCATTCCCCACCCCCCATCTAAGCATGCATCTGTAATGCTACAGTTTACTTTTGTCTGGTTTTCTTTGAAACCTCTACTTTTCAGCGTCTGGCTTCTCTCACCGAATGTCATGTTTGTGAGATTCGTCCATGTTGACATATATAACTTCAGTTTGTTCATTTTTCATTGCTGCAGATTTTTCCATTGTATGGATGTACCGAAGCAACTATACGTTGCACAAGTGCACTTAAATAGAATGCAAAACCAGACAAAAGGCATCTCTATTTTAGAAATTCTGTTAGTGGTCCTTCTTTGTGGGGGCAGGTGGAGATTGGAAAGGACAGTGATGGGGCTTCTGGGATGCTGTTCTAGTCTCTGTTGGGGGTGCCCATGTTCAATTGAGCTGTGGTAAATGAATTCAGTAAAGTCACAGGATACAAAATTAATATGCAGAAATCTGTTGCATTTCCATATGCTAATAATGAAGTAGGAGAAAGGCAAATTAAGAAAACAATCCCACCAAAAAGAATAAAATACCTAGAAATAAACTTACCCAAGGAGGTGAAAGACCTGTACTCCAAAAACTATAAAGTATGGATGAAAGAAACTGAAGAAGGAATAAACAAACGGAAAGATATTCCATGCTCATGGATTGGAAGAAACATTTTTTTTAAAGATTTTATTTATTTATTTGACAGACACGTAGAGCCAGAGAGCACAAGTGGAGGGAATGGCAGAGGGAGAGGGAGAAGCAGACTCCCCACTGTGCAGGGAACCCAATGAGGGACTCGATCCCAGGACCCCGGGATCATGACCTGAGCTGAAGGCAGACACTTTTTTTTTTTTTATTTTATTATGTTATGTTAGTCACCATACAATACATCATTAATTTTTGATGTGGTGATCCACGACCCATTGTTTTTGTATAACACCCAGCGCTCCATGCAGTACGTGCCCTCCTTAATACCCATCACCAGGCTAACCCATCCCCCCTCCCCTCTAAAACCCTGTTTGTTTCTCAGAGTCCACAGTCTCTCATGGTTCATCTCTCCCTCTGATCCCCCCCCATTTTCCCCTTCCTTCTCCTAATGTCCTCCACGCTGTTCCTTATGTTCCACAAATAAGTGAAACCATATGATAATTGACGTTCTCTGCTTGACTTACTTCACTTAGCATAATCTCCTCCAGTCCCATCCATGTGGATGTGAAAGTTGGGTATTCATCCCTTCTGATGGCTGAGTAATATTCCATTGTATATATGGACCACATCTTCTTTATCCATTTGTCTGTTAAAGGGCATCTCGGCTCTTTCCACAGTTTGGCTATTGTGGACATTGCTGCTATGAACATTGGGGTGCATGTGGCCCTTCTTTTCACTACATCTGTGTCTTTGGGGTAAATACCCAGTAGTGCAATTGCTGGGTCATAGGGTAGCTCTATTTTTAAATTTTTTTTAAAGATTTTATTTATTTATTTGAGAGAGAGAGAATGAGAGATAGAGAGCACGAGAGGGGAGAGGGTCAGAGGGAGAAGCAGACTCCCCGCTGAGCAGGGAGCCCGACATGAGACTCGATCCCGGGACTCCAGGACCATGGCCCGAGCCGAAGGCAGTCGCCCAACCAACTGAGCCACCCAGGCGCCCTATTTTTAAATTTTTGAGGCACCTCCACACTGTTTTCTAAAGTGCCTGTACCAACTTGCATTCCCACCACCCATGTAAGAGGGTTCCCCTTTCTCCACAACCTCTCCAACATTTGTTGTTTCTTTCCCTGTCCATTTTTGCCATTCTAACTGGTGTAAGGTGGTATCTCAATGTGGTTTTGATCTGAATTTCCCTGATGGCTAATGATGATGAACATTTTTTCATGTGTCTGTTAGCCATTTGTGTGTCTTCTTCAGAGAAGTGTTGAAGGCAGACACTTAACCATCTGAGCCACCCAGGCGCCCCAAGAAGCAACATGGTTAAAATGTCCATATGATCCAAAGCAACCTAGAGATTTAATGCAACCTGAATCAAAATACAAAGAGCATTTTTTCACAGAACTAGAATAATACTGAAATTTGGATGGAACCACAAAAGCCCGTGAATAGCTAAAACAATCTTGAGAAAGAAGAACAAAGCTGGAGGTTTCACAGTCCCAGATTTCAAAGCTGCAGTAACAAAAACAGTATAGTAGTGGCATAAAAATAGACATGTAGGTCAATGTAATAGAATAGGGAGCCCAAAAATAAACCCATACTTATCTGGCCAATTAATCCTTGACAAAGGAGGCAAGAGTATGCAATGGGGAAAAGACAGTCTCTTGAACAAATGGTGCTGGGAAAACTGGACAGCTACATGCAGGAAAATGAAACTGGATCACTTTCTTACACCATAAACAAAAATAAACTCAAAATGGATTTAAGACCTATATGTGAGACCTGAAGCCATAAAATTCCTAGAAGAAAACATAGGCAGTAATTTCTTTGACATTGGCTGTAGAAAACATTTTTCTAGAGATGTCTCCTCCCGCAAGGGAAACAAAAGCAAGAATCAACTATTGAGACTACACCCAAACAAAAAGCTTTCACACAGTGAAGGACATCATCAACAAAAGGGCAAGGTAACCTGCTGAATGGGAGAAGATATTTGCAAATAATATATCCAATAAAGGATTAATGTCCAAAATATATAAAGAACTCATACAACTCAACACCAATGAAACAATCTGATTAAAATGGACAGAGGACCTGAATAGACATTTTTCTAAAGAAGACACACCCATGGCTAACATATATGAAAAGATACTCAACATCCCTCATCATCAGGGAAATGCAAACCAAAACCATGAGATATCTCCTGACACTTGTCAGATGGCTAGAATAAAAAAATATAAGGAACGCAAGTGTTGGGGAGGATGTGGAGAAAAAGGAACCCTTATGCACCGTTGGTGGGAGCGCACAGTGGGGCAGCCACTGCGCAAAACAGTATGGAGGTTCCTAAAAAAATTAAAGATAGAGATACTATATGATCCAGTAATTCCACTACTGAGTATTTACCCAAAGAAAATGAAAACACTAATTCAAAAAGATAGATGCATCCCTATGTTAATTGCAGCATTATTTATAATAGCCAAGATATGGAAACAGCCCAAGTGTCCATCAGTAGATGAATGGATAAGGAAAATGTCTTATATATACACAATGGAATATTAATCATAGAAAGAATGAGATCTTGCCATTTGCAACAACATGGATGGACCTAGACGGTGATGATGTTAAGTGAAACAAGTCAGACAAAGACAAATACATATGATTTCACTCATATGTGGAATTTAAGAAACGAAACAAACAAACAAAGACACTTAAATACAGAGAACAATCTGGTGGTTGCCAGAGGGGAGGTGGGTGGGAGGATGGGTGAAATAGAAGGGAATTAAGAAGTACAAACTTCCAATTACAAAAATAAATAAATCATGGAGGAGAAGAGTATAGCATAGGGAATGTGGTCAATGAGATGGCAATAACGTTTGGTGACAGATGGTGACTGCTCTTACTGCGATGAGCACTGAATAACGTATAGGATTGTGGAATCACTATATTGTACGCCTGAAACTAATGTAACACTGTATGTTAATTATACTTCAATTTAAAAAATTAATTGAGCTGTAAAGTTATGATCTGTGCACCTTGCCAGATGTATAATTCACTACGATATAATGTTAAAAAAAAATAAAAAGCTGATGGACATCCCAGCCAACAATGGCTCTGGAATTGGGGGACATCCCCAGGAGAAAGGCAGCCCTCCCAACCAGGCTCCCAAGGCAGAACCTCTGTCCTTTCTTGGAATTGGGGCTGGTAATTCTTCACTCTTTTGTTAGCTCTCTGGTGCCGTCAAGTGGATGTTTTTTTATATTCTGACTGGTTTTTTTTTAGTCTCCTCAGGAGGAGAGATGGGCTGAATCACCTAACCTACTTTTACCAGAAGCAGAAGTTATCATAGTAATTCTCTCTGGGTTCTGAATTAAATTGAAATCCTGGATAACGGTAGAGTCACATCTGTTAAATTTTTTTGAAAATCTTCATGTTATCGGTGATTGTTACCCAGTGTTATTTCTGAGAAGAAAATGTCTCTTATTGATCAAATATTTATGTTGTGAAAGTCAGATTTTGTTTATGAATTTACTTAATTATGTTAATCCTGAAGGGACCTATTTTTCTACTGAAGTACAAAACTTCCAAAATTTTCCATCTGAACATTTTCCTAACCTGGTCAACTATCTTACTTAAAAGCAGTGAGACTTATCCTATAAATATAAATCAACCATCAACACAAACCAATAATAAAATATACCTGTCTTGGCTATGGCAACAATAGGAGCTTCCTTAAGCTTTACATTACATTTTAAGCTTTAAAAATCTCCATGGAAAGTGCTTTTCCTTTTTCTCAGCATTTTAATTTGGATGTACTTACTTGAGAACTAATGGGTTAATTGTCCTTGTAGTTCAGATTATTCTATCTACCTTCTTTTTGTACATTTTTAAAAAAGATTTTATTTATTCATTTGGCGGCGGGATGAGTTGGGGGGAGGGGCAGAGGGAGAGGGAGAAGCGGGACTCCCCGCTGAGCAGGGAGCCCTATGCGGGGCTTGATCCCAGGACCAAGATCATGACCTGAGCCAAAGGTAGATGCCACCCAGGTACCCCTATTTTATCTACCTTCTTAAAGGAACTTCCTGAGAAGCGTCATCTCTGAGTCCTCTTTGGCCAACTCCTGGTCACCCTTCTGGTCATTTCCTTTTCTGCTCCAAAAATTTCAAGAGCTAAGACCGACCTTGGATGGCCCCAGCTGCATTTTTCCATTACAAAACACATCTTCCCACTTCCTTTGCCAACATTAGGAGTTCCAGTTAACAATCTGCTCTGATCTCCCAGCTAGAGCCAGAATAGGAGCACAAAGGGGACATGAGAGGGTCCATCACAGGTAAGTGAAGGGAACAGGACACAGCAGATGGGAAAGAAATAAGAAATAATTGTAAGTCCTAAGGACTTGGTTGTTGGGCTTGCTAATAAGGGGTAGACAGGTCTTCTCAGTGATGTTCTCCTTCCCACATGTCTACTAAAATGAAGCATCATGGTGGTGGCTATATAATTTATTATCCAAAAGGGACATGTTTGAGGGTGAGACAGGGATGGTATCAATCGTTGCATGAAAACAGTAAGAGTAGACTGAGACATCTTGGCAAACTGGCTATCTGGTCACCCTAGTCATATAGGACTAGCTTGGGAAGGGCTCCTTATGTCATGACCCCTTTCCTGAACCCTACATCACAATTTCACACAGACGCTGCTGTTAGCTTCACTATTTAGACTTGATTTCAGCTGACACGGAGCCTCAGGGTTTTACCTGAGTTCTAGAACAGTGGTCTTCAAATCTGAGATGCATCAGAATCACCTGGAGAGCTTATTAAAACAGAGTCCTAGACCATACCTCAAGTTTCTGATTCCATAGGTCTGGGGTAGGGTCCAAGAATCTGTATTTCTAAATAAGTTCCAAGTGGTGCTGATGCATCTGGGGACCAGTTCTTGTTGTTGTTGTTGTTGTTGTTTATTGTTGTTTTGGTTTGGTTTTTTTGTTTTTTGGGGGTTTGGTTTTTTGTTTTGTTTTTTTTTTTTTGGTTCTCAAGGCTCTAGAGCATTTTCCATGCAACTCAGTGTTGCTCCATGTTCTGACTGAACCCTAACTGGTGTATACCAATCTGATTTGAAGGAGACTGTTACTGCAGAATCCTGATTTATAGCAGATAATTGTGAAAATTGCTGGACTTTTACATCCTCCACAAATGAGGCCTTCTGATTTTTGCAGGATGTTGATGTGGAGATACTTTACACCATGTGAAACACCGGAAGGTACACCATCCATAGGATCTCATTAACAGGGCCCTTTATGACAATCCCAAGGCTTTGTTGGTCTATTTCCAAACTCACTGCTGCTGAAATGCCTTTTCTTTCTTTAAGATTTTATTTATTTATTTATTTATTTATTTATTTATTTATTTATTTATTTATTGACAAAGAGAAAGAGAGAGACAGAGAGAGAGAATGTGAGTGTGGGAAGGGGCAGAGGGGGTGGGAGAGAGGAGGGGAAGAATCTCAAGCAGACTCTGTGCTCAATGAGCCAAAACCAAAAGTCGGACACTTAACCGACTGAGCCACCCAGGCATCCCTGAAATGCCTTTTCTGTATAGTTTGCCAGGATTATCTGAACAGCAAGGACATCATGGCACCTTATGGGATTGAAAATGTTTTCAACATTTGAATCACTGAGCCCACATTTCTATTCTCTTGAACTTGACCAGCAATAGCCACCAGGCCACAGGGCTGTAGGGAAAATAAAAGGAGCTTCACCTTTTTTTGGTGCAGCATTTACATTTGGGGGAAGAAGGGGGCCCATAGTTTTGATCAGATCTTTAAAGTCATAAATACAGGAAAGCAAGGACCTTTCTAAGTCATGGGGTGGGACCCCATGAGACATTGAGAGAACATGAGGGCCGATCTAAAGAATCTGTTTGAATGAGATGGGGGGTCCGGTGGCAGAAATCTGGCTAATATCACTACACCATGTTCGCGGTTGAGCCCTTCAGGCTGCTCACCCCCATGGCCTCCATCTTTGCGTTGCTATGGAGTATATGAGATGGGTAATAACTGGGTTATTTAGGCATAAGGTCTAAATTTAATGAAATAAACTGTATTTTAAGCAAGAATTAGGAGGATTCCAGTGTGACAAAGGCTGCATGTTTGTGTTATATTGAACTTCTAGAATTTTATAGCAGAAAGGACAGGAAGGTGTCTGATTCACCCACTCATGTTTCACGTGAAAGAACAGGATTAGGGAGGTGAAGTGACTTTCTCAAAATCCCTAGGTCTCCTGGCTCTCAGTCCACGGCAGTTTTTCTATGCACCATTGTCTCTTCCAATACGTGGTAGAGCAACTTTTTAATTTTTATTTTTTTTAAAGATTTTATTTATTTATCCATGAGTGACAGAGGTGGGGAGAGAGAGAGAGAAGCAGAGGGAGAAGCAGGCTCCCAAGGAGCAGGGAGCCCGATGCGGGACTCGATCCCAGGACCCTGGGATCATGACCTGAGCCGAAGGCAGACGCTTAACCATCTGAGCCACCCAGGCACCCTAGAGCAACTATTTTAAAAAAGGAATTCTGGGGGCACCTGGGTGGCTCAGTCATTAAGCATCTGCCTTCGGCTCAGGTCATGATCCCAGGGTCCTGGGATCGAGCCCCATGTCAGGCTCCCTGCTCAGTGGGAAGCCTGCTTCTCCCTCTCCCACTCCCCCTGCTTGTGTTCCCTCTCTTGCTGTGTCTCTGTCAAATAAATAAAATCTTTAAAAAAAAAAAAAGGAATTCTGATGTAAAATCATCTGTTTCTGGTAAAAAGGCAGGTAGCTCCGTAGTTCAGAACAACATTTGCGTGAGTTGGATTGCTTAAAATGTTCCAGGCTAAAAAACATCCCCTCCCACCACTTCAGATGCTAAGAAGGATGTTCCAGAAGGCCAGCTGTGACTAAGCGCTGAATAGAGGCAGCTTCCTTTGAAACATGAGGTCATATCAAGCTGGGCAAATCTAAGAGCTCAAGAAGGCACCGAACCTTCCTGAATGTCAAAATGGTTCAGCTATTTTTAAAACGTTGAGATTTTATTGATTTGACAGCCGAGATGGGATGAAAGGGGTAGAAAAAGCCTGAAGAAACGTGTAACTTAGCTAACTTTTTCTGTACCCGGAAGGTTTTTGTTCCATGGCAATTGTCTGAGACTGGACTGTGGCCCCGTCCCACTTCGTGTGTCATCTTCAGTATCTCAGAATGGCTGTCCTTGGAGATGGGGTCTTTATCGAGATAATAAAGTTAAAATGAGGCCATCAAGGTAGCCCATAATCCAATATGATTGGGGCCCTTAGAAGAAGAAATTAGGACACACACACACACACACACACACACACACACACACACACACAGGGAAGACCCTTCGGGGACACAGGGAGAAGTAGTCCATCTACATAAGCCAACCCTGTCAACTTGATCTTGGACTTCCAGAGAGTCCAGCAAACAGAGAAAACAAATCTCTGTTTTTGAAGCTACCCAGTTTGTGGTGTTTTGTTATAGCAGCCCTAGCAAGCTAATACAACATGCAAATGTCATTTTGCATGAGAAAACTCATTTCTTTTTATACTTCTGTGGAGACGTTCTTCACAAAGTCTTGGTGAGTGCACGATACGCTTCTCCCTTGGTTCAGTTTCGCTATTCCAGAGCTTTCTGGATCTGATCCCCCACCACCACCACCACCACAAGCCTTGTGTATCCCGGGCCTCTCTGCTTCTGCTGTTCACCACGAGTGCGGAATGCAGAGATGGTTTTTCAGATACTGGCGCTTAACTCCAAGAGGCACTAAGACAAAGGTCTTTGTCCATCTCCTGTGATCACTGAGGCTCTGAACAGTGCTCTGCTGGCCCCTTGCCATTCTGAAAACCCATTTCAGTGTTTTGCTGCAGGGAGCTGAGAAGCTGCCTCCCTCGCTGAGGCTGGAGGGGCTGGAGAGAGGGGCGCAGACCCAGGCTTCAGAAGCCTGTGGGGTGGTAGGTCTGGTGCTCAGTGAGGGGCAAGACTGGAGACCTGTGAGCCCCTATCACACCTTCCTCCCTGCTCTGGCCAGGCTGGGGTGTATATTATTGAGCACTGACCATATGCCAGCCTGGAGATGAATTCTCCCTTCATCCTTACGGTGACCTTCCATCGTGGCTATTATTATACCCATTTTAGAGATAAGGATATGAGCTCAGATGAGAACACTGAGGCACAAAGAGGTGACATAACTTCTACAAGTTTACACACGCTAGCAAGTAGCAGAGCCAGAAATTCCACACAGCAAATCTTTATTCAGGACCCACCCCACGTCTGCCGCTGTGTTAAGTGTGGGAACTGCAAGGGTAAGGAAAAACCCAGAACCTTCACAACATAAACCGGCTGTCTGGTGAGGGAAAACGGCGCAGAGGGACAATTATTACCCTATCATGGGCAAAGTGTTCTTTATTCAGTCATGCCTGTGATCAGGGCACAGAAGGGAGGGGTTGCGAATCCAAGACTGCGAAGTTCCTTAAAGTTTGTTTGTTTTTTTAAAGATTTTATTTATTTATTTGAGAGACAGAGAGAGAGCACGAGGGGAAGAGGGTCAGAGGGAGAAGCAGACCCCCTGCTGAGCAGGGAGCCCGATGCGGGACTCGATCCCCGGACTCCCGGATCATGACCTGAGCCGAAGGCAGTCGCCCAACCGACTGAGCCACCCAGGCGCCCATTCCTTAAAGTTTTGAAGGGGTGATCGCAGAGCTGAGTTTGGAAAGCTGGCCAGGCCTAGGAAGGGAGCAAGCACAGTTTACTGCAAAGGCTAAGAACGGGACCCTGGAGTTGTGCTCCCGGATTGGATCCAGGTCCAGTACTAAGAGCGGAATGACCTTGAGCAAATGTCTCAGCTTCTGTCAGCTTCAGTTTTGTCATCTACAAAATGGAAATAACCACCTCATTTTATTTTGAGGATCAAATGAGATCATGCACATTGCCTGAAAAAAAAAGTACATGCTCAATAAATCATAAAGGGTTTTCAAAGAAATTAAACCAAAGGACTCATTATATAAATAGGGGAAAGGCAGGGATGAGGCAAAAGAGGCAGCAGGGTCCAGGTGATGGGGGGCCATTCCAGGACCCAGGAGATCATGACCTGAGCAGAAATCCAGAGTCATATGCTCAACTGACTGAGCCGCCCAGGAGCCCCTCCTCAGCCTCTTCTGCCCCCAGTTTTCAAAGCTCACATCACACTCACTCACAAACAGCTGTTTCTTCTTTAGAACAAGGACTTCCTTGAGATGTCAGGGACTAAAGTTCACATTCCTAAGCCCAGTGCCCAATCCATGTAGACACTCCAAAATAATTTGTTTCATGAAAGAAGACATAGTCAGTGCTTCTCGATGCTAATACCAACAATACAGAAGGACAAAGCCTGTGATGGTGCAGTGTGCACAGTGTTTGGGGAAGCCTTCTTAGGTTTCTTAGACGATACAGGGAACTTTTCACAGAGGTCCTGTTTGGGCTGAGTCTTGAAGGAAAAGCACATCAGGCGGAGAAGGGAATTTTTTTAAGGCTGAATAATATTCCTCTGTGTGTGTGTGTGTGTGTGTGTGTGTGTGTCTCACATCTTCTTTATCCATTCACCCATCAGTGGACACTTGGGCTGTTTCCATGTCTTGGCTACTGTACATAATGCTGCATTTAACATGGGGGTGCCGATAGCTTTTCGAATTAGTGTTTTCATTTCCTTCAGATAAATACCCAGAAGTGGAATTGCTGGATTATATGGTAGTTCCATTTTTAATTTTTTAATTACTATTTAAAATAATACTATTTTCCATAGTGACTGTACCAGTTTGCAATCCCACCAACAGAGTACGATGTTTCCCTTTCTTCATATCCTTGCTAAGCTTGTTATCGCTTGTCTTTTTAATAATAGCCATTCTTTTTTTTTTTTTTAGGGGGGAGGGGCAGAAGGAGAGGGAGAATCTTAAGCAGTCTCCATGCCCAGCACGAGCCTGATGCGGGGCTTGATCTCATGACCCTGAGATCAGGACCTGAGCCAAAATCGAGAGTTGGACGCTTGACTGAACCACCCAGGCTCCCCAATAATAGCCATTCTAACAGGTGATGTCTCCCTGTGGTTTTGGTTTGCATTTCCCTGATGATGAATGATGTTGAGCACCTTTTCATTGTATGCCCTGTTGGTATTCAGGTCATTTGCCATTTTTCATTGGATTATTTGGGGTTTTTTTGCTATTGAGTTTTAGGAGTTCCCTATATATTTTGGAGATTAACCCCTTACCAGAAATGTGATTTGCAAATCTTTTCTCCCATTCCATAGGCTGCCTTTTCATTTTGTTGATGGTTTCCTTCATCATGGTGCAGAAGCTTTTTAGTTGGATGTAGTAGTACTTGTTTATGTGTTTGCTTTTGTGTTGCCTTTGTGTTTGGTGTATAAACGAACTCTTAGAACTGCTTTTGCCCTGAAGACATCTGCCAACTCTGCAGGGAGCTGCGGTGAAACTGAGTTGCATTTCTGTTCACCCTCCTCACGGCTGGAGAAGGACAGCACTGTAAGTCCAAGGGATATCACCCCCTACCCCCAACACACATGCTCAGGGTAAGGTGACACCAGATGTAAATCTATGTTCTTTTGGCACAAGGTGCAAGATTCCTGTGAGACAGTAAACCAAGCCCAGGCGTCCTGAGGAATAGTAGACTCAATTTACACCTCAGAGGTGGTACAAGACAGCTCAAGTAGGAATTTAGCTGAAAGCCATTCTGGTTTTGATGGTGGCCCAGGCATCTGCAGATGGAAACATAGAAGAGATCTAATTTGTTTTAGCCACCTAATGGATGATTAAGTGCTATGTCTTCATTTGCATTTCCCTAATGCCTAAGGATGTTGAACATTTTATAACCTCTGGTGAAGCGTCTGTTCATGTATTTTGCCCATTTCCTAATTGGATTATCTGGGGGGTTTTGTTTGCTTGTCTGTTTACTACTGAGTTCTTCATATTTTCTAGATAAGTCCTTCGTCAGATACACGGTTTACAAATATTTTGTCCCAGTCTGTAACTAGTCTTTTCATCCTCTTAATGGGGTCTTTGGCAGAGCAAAAATTTTAATTTTGATAAAGGTTAAATTTAGCAATTTTTTTTTTCTTTTATGGAACCTGCTTTCCGTGTCACGTCTGAGAACTGTTTGTCTAGACCAGGGTTTCTCAAAACTCAATTTTCTCAGTTTTGAGAATGTGAGCTAAAAGCGGACACACAACAGCTCTGTGTCACCCATTTCTCACTTATCTGTTTCCATGGTGATGACCCTTGGGGCAGACTCTCAGAACTCTTAGAATTCTTGGCACAGCTGCAGGGGGAGATGTTATTCTAGATGCCCAAAGCAGCGGGTTGAGAAGAGCCAGGCTGTCAGAGTGTTTAAAGCAAACTAAGGAGGGGGCGCCTGGCTGGTTCAGTCAGAAGAGCATGAGACTCTTGATCTCGGGGTTGTAAGTTCGAGCCCCACATTGGGTGTGGAGATTACTTTAAAAAAAATGGTAAACATAAAGATTCATGATGCTCATGAATGGCTGAGGTGCTGGTGCCTGGTTGGGGGCCATGCTTGCTCACATGGCAGGTATGTAAGTAGCTCTGTTTGAGAACTTTGGATGCTAAGACTCAAGTGGTCTTTCCTGGACCAGGACATCTTGGATATGCTCCTGCTGTCTGCACATGGAGAAGGTGTGTCTGTGCTATCCCCACGGAGAGATTAAGAAAGCATGCATTTGACCTCTCCAGCCTTTGCTTATAAACATCTTTTTTCCTGCTGTTCCTGCATTCTATTCTTCACTCTACTAAATCTTAACCTTGAGTATAACTTTATGTGGGGTCCTGTGAGTCTTTCCAGTGAATCATCAAACTAGTTGTGGGACAGGGGGTTGTTTTTTTAAAACGAAGAATTCAGTTTTTCAAATTGTTACAAGACTTCAAAAATCATCTATTTCATATTGAGTGAGTCTGGGTAGTTTGTAGTTTTCAAGGAATTGGTCCTTTTCATCCAAGTTGTTGCAGTCATACGGGTAGAGTGATTTAGTGTTCCCTTATTCTCCTTTTAAGGTCTTTGGAGTTTGTGGGAATGGCCCATATTTTATTTTTTGTGGCTTTTTCTTTTGTTTTCAGAGCATCTTTATGGAAACTGTCTGATGTGACTTCTAACTATGACCCTGTGCGGCAGGCAGGGCAGGCGTATTTATGGGCATTTGGCTGCCAGAGAAACATACCTGCTCAGAGATGCCTGTTTTAGAACCACATGGACAGAAGATCGCAGAGCTGATATCAGAGCCCAGGGCTCTTGACTCCAAGCTTCTCCGCTGGTAATAAGGTCCCAACTATCCCTCCCACATAGTTCTGTTGCCTTCCATACCTACCTCTCGGCTCTTTCTGGTGTTTTTACTCTCTACCTAACCTTCGGGTGTCATGCTTTTCCTTGAGTGAATCCTATCTTACAGATTTTCCCCTTAGTGTACTCCTGGCCTTCTCACACTTGGCCTCTCTCCTTTCTCTAGGCCTTAACTTTGCCAGATCGTACTTCCTCTTCTTGGGGACCCCCAACATACCAAGGTCTAACCCAGTGGTTTCCAGCAAGGAGCAATTTTGTCCCCCAAGGGATATTTGGCAAGGTCTAGAGACATCTTTGTCACAACTGGTGAGATGCTACTGGCATCTAGTGGGAAGAGGCCAGAGATGTGGCTAAATATCCTGCCAATGTCAAGACAGTCCCGCCCAGAACAAAGAATTATCTGGTCCAAATGTCAGTAGTGCTGAGGTGAGAAACCCTGCTCTCATCCCATGCCTGGGGAGGCCTCGCCCGACTCTCACTGGCTCTCTGTATGTGCCCCAGGCCACCAAGGCTTAAGGCTTTCAATTTCTGGTGGATGACTTGCCAATCCGTGGCTTTGTCAGCTACATGGAGGCAGAGTGGCTTCCTGCCACACAGCCACAAGATAGGACTCTAGACCCCTTTGGATTTCCACATCGAATCCATGGAGATGGAATTATTTTGCCGATGTCTCGGTGTTGGGTGTCAAGCCCCACAGCCCCACTGGGTTACGGCCTCATCCACACAGAGTGTGCTGGTCCGAGACTTCAGTGGAATGTTGGGAGTGGCAGGTGTTGTGGGGATGATGGTGGTAACTTCTTTCCCCAAGCACTGGAAATCTACTGGTTGCCCATCATCAACTCACTGGTGGGTCTTGTGGTTGTCTTTCACATGTGTGTGTTTTGGAATGACCTGGCTGGGTACAACTTGGATGAGGAGGTGACCTCTGGAGGTTCCGGTGATGGTTTTGACCAGGGTGACAATGGCTGGAAAATCATCCATACAGATGTCCTCTGCTTCCCTCCATACCATGGTTTGCTCTGTGCTGTGCTCAGCATGGGTGCCCAGTTCCTGGTCCCTGGCACTGGTGAGATGATAAGAATCAGGGATTTCTCTCAAGGGGTGGAAATAAGTAGTTAGCTTGTTCAGAAAACGTTTACAGATCTTCTCTTCTTTCCAAGGTGAGGGGCAGACCTAAGGAGTGGGGTGGCTCTAGTAAAGATGAGTATATTCTATTGTAGGTTTTCTGGACAAAAGAATTGGGGAGATTGCTCTGCTGCAGGCCCTGGGTCTGGGAGAAAGGGGACTCATTCCTCTAAAACATACTAGAAGAGGGATAGGTGAGCCCTAACACAGGCTTCTTGGTGCTACTCTACAGACATCATTATCATGGCACTGCTGGGCATGTTCAGTGGGTATCATCATGGGGTCATTAACTCAGTGCCATCTTGTTGTATGCCCCGACCTGCTGCATCTCTGGACACATGTCCAGCCACTTCTATTGGCAGATCGGAGTTGAATGGTGGATGTGGAATGTCATTCTCACCACTAGCCTCTTCTCTGGAGGAGACTTCCCTTTCCCCGGTGGGCCAGCCTAGACTTAGGAACTTACAACACATCATGGTACCTGTAATAGAGCCAGAGTGAGGTTTACTGCCCGGACCCTCACATGCCTGCTTCCTTGTCCTAGATCTGCCAGTTCTTGGCCATCCAGTGGTTTCTTCTTGATATTGATAATTTGTGTCTTCCTTGTCTTTTCTTTATTGGCCTTGCTAGAGGCTTATCCATTTCAGTGATCTTTCAAAGAACAGCTTTCTGTTTAATTGCCTTTGTTTTTATGTCTTTTATTTTATTGATTTTGGTATTTTTCCTACCTTCTGTGTTACTTGGGTTTATTTTGCTTTTCTTTTTCTAGTTTCTCATGGTAGTACCTTACATTATTGATTTGAGCCCCTAACATGAACATTTAGTGCTGTGAATTTCCCTCTCAGACTCTTTTGGCTATGTCCCACAAATTTTGATATGCTGCCTTTTCATTCAATTCAATGTGACCTATTCCTTTGAGACTTCCTCTTTGACACATGGATTATTGTCTGTGTGTGTCCATGTGTTTGGAGAATGTCCTGCTATCTTTCCATTACTGATTTCTAGTCTGATTCCACTGTGGTCAAAGTTCACATTCTGTATGATTTCAATTCTTTTGAATTTGCTGAAATTTGTTTTCAGGAAATAGTCTACCTTGGTGAATGCCTCATGCGCACTTGAAAAGAATGAGTATTCTGTTGTTCTTGGGTGAAGTAGTTCTATAAATATCGATTAGGTCCTGTTGGATGACAGTGCTGTTCTATATCCTCGACGATTTTCTGACTAGTAATTCTGCCTACTGTTGAGACAGTGGTGTTAAAAGTCCTCAACTATAGGGTGCCTGGGTGGCTCAGTTGGTTAAGCGACTGCCTTCCGCTCAGGTCATGATCCTGGAGTCCCGGGATCGAGTCCCGCATTGGGCTCCCTGCTCAGCGGTGAGTCTGCTTCTCCCTCGGACCCTCCCCCCTCTCATGCTCACTCTCTTTCTCTCTCTCAAATAAATAAATAAAATCTTTTTTTAAAAAAAGTCCTCAACTATAATTGTGGATTGGTCTGTTTCTCTTTTCAGTTCTACCAATTTTGCTTCATGTATATTAGAATTCTGTTGTTTAGTCCATATATAGTTAGGACTGCTATGCCTTCTTGGGGGACAGATCTTTTTATCAGGATGTAATGTCCCAGAGGCTGCTGGGAAGATGGTGGAGGAGGACGACCCTGGGCTCACCTCTTGCTGCGTGGCCACCTAGAGAGCACCCATGTCGGCATAAATAACCCAGAAAGCAACCTGAAAGCTGGCAGAACAGACTCTCTGCAGCCTGGCAGAGACAAGAGGCCACAGTGAAGCAGATCCACTCCCCTCTGATCGCTTTTGGCAAGAGCCCATCAAAGCAGTGCCACAAGCCTGGCAGTGTGTACACAGCCCAGACAAGGATCAGCACCACTCTAAAGTGAGTCCTGCTCCAGGGAGAGGAGAAGATAAGCACACACCAGTTTGACTGTGACCCTGGTAGTGGGCTGGGGGCAGGTAGTTGGTCTGACTGCAGGCCCCACCCACCAACAAAAGCTTCTCAGGGGACAACACAGGGAAAGTGCCTGCAGTTTGGTGCTGCTTCATCTCTGGCAAACGCCTGGTCTGACTCAACTCAAGCCCAAGGCAGCCCCAGACCGGCCCACTAACACCACGGGCACCAGATTCTGCCCACAACAGGCAGAGAGCCATCGCAGGCCACACTGAAGGCAAACACATCCCAGCCACAATGGTAGGACACCCCTGTAGCAACACACGTATAGGAGACACCCCCTGAAGCACCATTTTCTGGTGACAAGGAGACCTTGCGCTACAAGACCTCTTCTTCATAAAGCCATTACTTTCAAGTGGGGGAGACAAAGCTGACTTTCCTAACACAGAAAAACAGACACGGCAATAGACAGAATGAGGAGACAGAGGAATACGTCCCAAATGAAAGAGTGGAACAAAATCAGAGCAGGAGACCTAAACGAAATGGATAAGTAATATGTCTGATAGAGAATTTAAAGTAATGCTCATAAAGATACTCACTGGACTTAAGAGTGCAGAACCTCTATGAGACCCTCCACCAAGAGATAGGATACATAAAAAAGAACCAATTAGAGCTATTGGACTCACTAAAAGGAAATAAAAATAGACCACCTGGAATAAATAGCAAAGAGGAAGTAGAAGAATGGATCAGCCACCTGGAGGACAGAGTAATGGAAAGTAATCAAGCTGAGCAGATGAGAGGGGAAAAAAATACACAGAATGAGAACAGACCCAGGGAACTCAGCGACACTGTCAAGCATAACAGTCACATGATAGGGATCCCAGAAGCAGAAGAGTGAGAAAAGGGGGCAGAAGATTTGTCTGAAGAAATAATAGCTAAAAACTTCCTGAATCTGGGGAAGGAAAGAGAAATCCAGATCCAGGAGGCACAGAGAGTCCCCGACACAACCAACCCAAAGAGGTCTGCACCAAGATACAAAGTAAATAAGACGGCCAAAAGTAGTGATAGAGAATTTTAAAAGCAGCAAGAGAAAGGAAAGCAGTGACATACAAGGGAAACCCCATACAGCTATCAGTGGGTTTTTCAGCAGAAACTATGCAGGCCAGAAGGGAACGGCATGATAAATTCCAACTGCTAAAAGGAAAAAAAATCTATGGCCAAGAATACTCTATCCAGCAAGGCTTTCATTTAGAATAGAAGGAGAGAGAGTTTCCCAGAAAAACAAAAGTTAAAAGCAAAACCAGCCATGTCCCTGTCACACATGATGCCATCGGCCTGTGGTTCCCAAATTCACAGTCCAGTCGTCCTCCTGCCTCAGTCATCATGCACGGCCTGCCACCTGCTCAATGCCAAGTCAACATGCCTTCACCTCAGATTGCCAAGGGTTCAAACTGGCACTCTTCCCCTCAAATTCCATCCCCTGTGCTCAAGTTTGTGCACAAAAGTGGGCATAATTATAACAGCAGAATGAAGCAACCCAAACAGTGACACTATTTCTGTGGAATATAGAATGGATAAAAGGAGTGTGCTAGGCTGAGAACGTCTCTAACAAGCACATCAAAGAACAATACATACAGCATGATTCTGGTTAGTAAAAAAACAAACAAACCCGGGAAGAATAAAACAAGATGAAATCAGAGAGGGAGACAAACCATGAGAGACTCTTAAGCATAGCAAAGAGGCTGGGGTTGCTGGAGGGCAGGTGGGTAGGGGGATGGGGTAACTGGGCGATGGGCATGAAGGAGTGCATGTGATGGAATGAGCACTAGGTGTTCTATGCAACTGATGAATCACTGAACTATATTTCTGAAACTAATAATACACTGTATGTTAATTAATTGAATTTAAATAAAAGGACTCCCCCAAAAAACAAGGATGTAATGTCCTTCTTAATCCTTGGCAATTTTCATTGCTGTAAAGTTTACTTCATCTGGATATTAACATAGCCACTCCTGCTTCCCACTGACTAATGTTTGAATGGTGTATCTTTCTCTATCCTTTTACTTTCAGTCTACATATATCTTTATATTTGAAGTGAATTTCTTATATACCGTATATAGTTGGATCATGTTTTTAAATCCACTCTACCAATCCTTGGGCTTTTTTTTTTCTTTTAAGTGAGCAAATGGCCACCAGGAACTCCACCCGTTGATTCTCCCAGTTTAGCAATTCCAGAGCACAGAACATGCCTCTCTCCTGGTAGCTCCAGCAGCCTTCCCAATGAAGCCTCTCATTGCCCTGGCCCTATTCTTTGTTCTTAACTAGTGGATTTATACCATTTACATCTAATGTAATTTTGGCATGTTAGGGTTTAAGCCTGCCATTTATTATATGTTTTCTGGCTTTCATTCCTCTGTTTTCTTTTTCATACTTTTCTCTGGTTGCCTGAACATTTTTTATAATTCCATTTTCATTTATCTATCCTGGTTTTGAGTGCATCTCTGTAGTATAAGTGCTTGATGTAAACTTTTGATTGCTGTGGCATCCACTTCAAATTCATCCATCTTGAATTAACATACTGCTGGGTGGACGGCCCAGGTGCCAGCAAAACAACTAGTAAGGAACGAGGCCACCCCCACCCATGAAGTTCCTCTTACAAAGAGCCCCAAGTAACCTAGATTAACTGACCACTTGATTGATCTCATTTCTCCCTTCCCGTGCCCTAATTCCTCCTCTTATGCCATAAATTTGCTAATAAAGAGTGTACCTGTGAAACTCTAGGTACCCCACCCTCAGTCCCTAATAAAGGCAGAGCCCTAGGTCCTTTCTCTCTCTCTCTTGACCCAGAACTTCATGTGTGGCCCTGGGGTGTGTAATAAACCATGTTCTTCAAAGTTCCCCAATGGTTTTGCTGAGGTGCATCCTGAAATCACAGTAGAACCACAGGGCTGGTCCAGCCACAGCACTGGCCCTGGTGCTGGTGGAAGGGGGGACATCTGTGGGGCTCAGGCATTCCTAATCAAGAACATCACTATCAATGGGCTGGGACTGACACAACAAAGTCTTTGTATAGTTTTTTTTTTCTTTTTCTTTTCCCCAGTGGTTGCCCTAGGTGTTTTACATCTGTAACTTACTCCAACAACCTACTGGTATCAATATTTTTAACCATATTATCTCCATTTAGGTCTCTGTACCCACGCACCCCCATTTAAAATTGCCTTACGTATTTCTTTTCCATACAATGAATGCCACGTCAGGCAATGTTATGGTTTTTGCTTTAGCTATTAGACATAATTTCAAAAACTCAAGAGGATAGTCTAATATGTTTGCCCATAATTTTACCATTATCATTGTTCTTTCTTAATTCCTGATGTTCCCTCCACCCTCCAGAGTCTTCCTCTATTCGTATTAGACATTATGTCCAGGGTTTGAGCTGCACTTCAGTGGGAAGAAGAGAGAGAACTGCATCCATGCCATCTTGTCCGTAACTGCCATCAACCTCTTCTAATACTTTGATATTTTTAGCCTATTTTTATTTTATTTACTTAAAAATTTTATTTATTTATTTGACAGAGAGAGACAGCGAGAGAGGGAACACAAGCAGGGGGCGTGGGAGAGGGAGAAGCAGGCCTCCCGCTGAGCAGGGAGCCCGATGCAGGGCTCGATCCCAGGACCCTGGGACCATGACCTGAGCCGAAGGCAGACGCTTAGCGACTGAGCCACCCAGGCGCCCCTTTAGCCTATTTTTAAATAAAACTTTTATTTCAGGATAGTTTAGTTCTACAGAAAAGTTGCAAAGATAGTGTAGAGTTCCCATATATCCGTTTCCCCCATTAATACACCTTATGGTATCTTTGTTATAACTAACGAACCAATATTAATATATTATTAAATAAAGTTCACCCTTGATCTAATTTCCTTAATTTTTACCTAATGTCTTTTTCAAAATGTTCCAAGATCCCATCCAGGATACAGCATCCCGTTTAGCTGTCATTTCTTCTCAGGCTCCTCTTGGATGTGACAGCTTTCTCAGACTTCCCTTGTTTTTGATGACCCTGAGAGTTTGGAGGAGTCAGGCATTTTGCACAAGGTCCTCAATTGGGATTTTCTGATGTTTTCACTGCATTAGACTGGAGTACCGGGTTTTGGGGACAAAGACCACAATGGTGGTAAAGGGCCATCGTCATCACATCATATCGAGGGTACAGACATCAACAAGCCTGATCACTGTTGACGCTGACCTTCATTGCCTGGCTGGGATGGGGACTGTTGGGCTTCTCCCGTGTAAAGCAGCTACTTATCACCCCCCATTCCATGTTGTACTCTTTGGAAGGAAGTCACTATGTGCAGCCAATACAGTTTCTTTTTCTTTTATTTTACACTTATAATCATTTACCACAAATTCTGACTTATTGGAGGAATTAATCTTCCCTGGACCCATATTTTCCCAAACATTTCATTGTTTATTACACCAATATGAAGCATTTATGCGGCAAAGCAAAGATCAAAGGCATGATTCCAGAGACTATTTCTCTTAATACTTCCATGCACTCAAAACTAATGTCCTAATGAGGCCTTTCAATACTATCATAGCCATTTCTAGGAAAAACCTAAAAATCCTATGCAGCTGTAAGGGGAATGGAATTCTTCTGAATGCTTGTTTTGTTTCAGGGAAATTTATCAGAAGAAACAATGAGTTTCATTTTCTCTGGAAAGTTTACCTTAAAAAGAAACTTGGATCTTACACATCATTTCCTCATGAATCTCCTAAATTCCCCAAAGGGAAGCACGTTTGTGAATGTCGTATTTGTCCTTTTGACACAGATAGGGCTATTTTTAGACC
The DNA here is from genome assembly GCF_009762305.2 of Zalophus californianus. NCBI lineage: Eukaryota > Metazoa > Chordata > Mammalia > Carnivora > Otariidae > Zalophus > Zalophus californianus. The sequence goes on along the minus strand of NC_045604.1, from coordinate 106,096,659 downwards.
AGGCAGGCAGAATGGCAGAATGGTTTGTGCTTTGTATAGACTCTACAGCACACGGAGGCCTGTGAAATTATTATCTTGAGTCCCCATATGCCTACGCCATAGGACTTGAAGCATCATGTTGTCCTTTTATATTGCTGAAGACCATCCTAAGTTTTATGTTTTTGCTTTTATGATGTATTTGTCAGAACCGGAACTTGTTTGATGTTGAGTTTCTGGATATGAGTAATTATCATGAGAAAATATGACTCCTGCTTACCAAATGGCTCCAAGAATACACTGCAGAGGAAAGGGGGAGATTGCTCAAACTAAGGATATTGTTAGAATGTTCTCTGTATGCAGGAGGCTCTGTACAGTCTGACATCATGGAAATCTCTAAGTGACTACCGCCAACCCCCACTTATCCACCTTAGTGTCACGTGAATTCTGGAAAAGAATAATGAGGCAGTAGCCTTATCAGATAGGAAAACAACTTATAAAGAAAAAGAGTCAAAATAATTATGTATCAGACAAGGTACAGAAATAGAAATTCAAGAAAAAGACCCACATTCAAATGGGAACTGAACCCATAATCACAGCAGCATTTCACAATGGCTGGGAAAAGGGAGCTATGCCCCAGACGGTGCTGAGAGGTGATGGGGGAGGGGACTATCCCAGACCTTCACCCCCAGGCCTTACCTCAAGGTAAATTCCATGGGGACCCAAGGTTTTAACATAAAACAACGAAACTATGAAGTACCAGCAGGTGGAAAGGATTAACGTTTTAACAGCTCCGGAGTGGGAAAAGCATGAATATGCAACATTCAGAAGCCATACAATAAAAATGGGGTAATTTGTTTGGCTTAAAAACCCCACAAACTCAAGAGACATTTGGAAGGATGGCCGCGAGGCATCTGACACGTGAAGGGACAATACCTTCAATGAATGCAGAACTTTTGCAAAAGGATCAAAGAGAAAGGTGAACAAAATTAAAACGTAAGAGGCAATGAACACAGGGAAAGATGCCTAGCCTAACCTTGAGTCACTTTTCATTGCCTAGGCTAGACAAAGTGAAAATTCCAGAGGTGAGAAGTTCATGGCCACAGGGAAGGGGCACCCTCCTTCACAGCTCCCAGGATGGCTGCTGCGCCTTCGGGCGGTACCTCCCAGATCCGTGAGAAGAAGGGGGGCAGGCAGGGAAAAGGCAAAAGGTTCCTGCTCTGGAGTCCCCCACTTTAATGAGTTCTCGTGGACGCCCAGTTCTGCTTACATCTCATTTGCTGGCTGCACGCGGCACTATGGGGAACTTACTCATTTTTAACTTTGCCTCCTAGAAAGCGCACAAATCCTAAGCATCCCACTTAGGGATCTTCACAGAGTGAACACATCAATTTGACCAGCATCCAGATCAAGGAACAGAGTGGGAACAGCCTCCTTGCAAGACCCCATGTGCTCCCTGCCGGTCACTAGGGAAGGTAATTTTAATGGGTACATTCTCAGTGTGACCACAAGAGGGTTTGTTAAGAAAAGGAATATAAGTAACCAGCCATCTGTCACAGCCATCATTTTCTAGATTCACCCAAAGGCACGCTGACTCTTAAGTCTTCTCCCCAAATTTTATATTCTTCGCCCAAGACATGTTCTGGTTCTTTGAGAGAGAATGGCTGGGATTTACACTTGCTGGGATTTTATATTGTGAGGCTGGGACCCAGAGCAAGCGGGCCCTGAGCAGGACCTTTCTGCAGCAGTAGACTCATAGGTGAATGCAGTGAGGAGGTCCCTATCAGAGGATGAGCTGGCCCCCAAGCATGGAGAGAGATGTGACTAGGGAGACATCCCAGAGAACCATCAGGGACCCCATCCCATGAATGTGATGAAGATGGGGATAATGTGCAATTCTGTCTGTATCTTTTAGAAGTGAGAAGACCGCAAAATATACGTGGCCAAATCTTAGAAGTCAGAATTTATTCAGGATTACAGTATTCGTATTGGAGAGAGATCTCGCATTACAAATACAGGCGACTTTTGCTGGGGCTCCCATCCTCCTGAACACTGAAACATTTGTCTTAGAGAAAGCCCGATCTGTGGAGGCCTCTGCAAGCATTCCAGCACCTTCACAAGCCACAGGAACTCTACAAATGCAATAAATGTGAGGGCTTTCGGGAAAGCAGAGCTCATTCAACATCAGAGAATTCACACTGGAGAAAAACCACATGCACATAATGGATGTGAAAATGCTTTTAGACAGTGCTCACAGCTAATTAGACTTCTGGGATTTCAGGGCAGGGAGGAGCTCTGTAAGCACAATGGATGAGGAAGAACCTACAATCCCAGTTCCAGACTCAGACAATGTCAGCTAATTTAGTTGGGACTTGAGCTGGTCATATGTAATGAATATGGAGAACTGTCTAGGGGAAGCATGGAGCTGATTGAACCTGAGATCATTCATCCTAGAGAGAAGCCTGTGAGCCTAATTGGTGTGGAAAATCATGTGGGGACAGTGTAGCCCTCTCTCATCATTGGAGAGTTCACGGGAAAGACACTCTCGTGTTGTACAGACTGTGGGAGAGCGTTTAATCCATAATCAGGCAAATTCATACTGGAGAAAAAGCCTTGATTACCAAGAAGGAGGAAAAGCCTTCAAGTTCTTTTCCTTACTGGATTTCAGAGAAACCTTCATGGTGTACGGGCCAACTGTGGGGGTGGGGGAATTCACGGCGTATTAAGCATCACGGTGAAGCATTAATCACATCAAAGTAGGAGGTTACCCTTTTTGCTTCCTCCATCCCAAAGCTTTCATTCTTTTCTCTGATGAGGTCAGGAATTTTTTGTGTGTGTCTTTAATGACTAATCTTCCTAATAGTATCATTGCTTTTATAAGTTTAGCTTGTACCTCTACTAGGTGTTCAGTACTTCTACTGAGTGAGTGAAGTAACACAGTGGGCAAATGTCGGGGTTGACCTGGTTTTGGCCTTTGGGGGCAGGACTCCTAAGATAGGCAGGGTGCATAAGGGCTATGCCCAGAGGGGTGAGGCTTAGTGGCAGAGTCTGCTGGTAACTCAACCGTGTTTGGGCCCCATTCATTTGATGACCTTCTACCGGCCACGTGTTTCTACTACTGATGATGTGGGGATGGGAAATGGGTTGGTGAGACTTTTCTCAAGTTCTGAACACAATGAAATAATCGTAGGATGCCAATTTATCTTTGTTGTGTACCTGAAACTAGAAATCAAAAGAGGAAGGCCTAGAGTGCTCGAGTTCAACGTCTCATTGCACCAAGGAAGGGAGGACCACACATTTTCTTGTGTTGTGCTGAAGAAGCACCCCGTCCCCACTGCTTGATCAAAGCTGGGGCAGAAGACAGCTTAATTTAGCCCTTATCAACAGATGGCTTTCCTGCCTCCCAAGCGAACCAGGATGATCCCCAGACCCTAGTCTGGGATTCGAAGCTTCCATAAGGCATCCTTGCCTCCCACTATCTTTACTCTCCAGCTGAGGTAGAAGAGATTCAGATCTTGTGCATTTCTGGCTCCTGGCTTTGCTGAGAAGACAGGAAGAAAGGGTGGAGAGAGAGGGAGAGATGCAGAAGAGATACAGAATGAAGCACGTGGGAGCGCCCGCACACAGGCAATGGCCACAATTCACGCCCTGTTCCTAAGAGGATCTAAACTGTCAGGAAGGCTGGCTGGAGGGTTAACGAAAAGGCCTCGTTTTCCACCAGTTTAATTCTAGTTGCTGTAAACTCCTCCCAGCCAGTACTTGGCACTTCTGAAATCTTGCTGTGGACCCTGGCCTCCCGCAGAAGTGATCTGACCCACCCACCATTTGTCCATTCCAGCTTGCTGCTCCTTCCATGTGCTTTCCATGGCTTTCTGGCCCATGCTTAGGCTCTCCTCCTCTCCCCTCACTGCCCTTGTTTGTCCCAAAATTCATCATTGAGCCCCATTTTAGAAGACTCATGCTCATGTATCTAGAACTTTCCTGAATCTATCTTTCCTCATTTGCGTCCAACAGGCCCTGGGAGTTGGGACTAAGTGCTGGAATTGCTCTGTAGGCTGTGAGAAATCTTGACTTGTATTTCCTACCACGTAAGTTAAGATTTCCACTGTCTAAATTTGCGGTGATTTCCCATTTGGATCTAAACCAAGAGCATGGGGCTCTAAGGAGTTGATGACGGACAGACAGGTTCAGAGCAGTGCTATACTGGCTAAGAATGTCTTAGGCTTCAAATAGCCGAAATCTGCTTAGAAAATAAAGACATTTAATTAATGCATCAATAAGACTGGAAGTAGGTGGTTCCAGGATAGGTATAGTGGCTCAACGATGTCATCTAGGACCCAGGCTCTTTTTGTCCGTCTCCTGGGCCAACTTTGGTATGTTGGCTTCTTGGTCTTGTTGCCTCATGGTCCCAAGATGGCTGCTACAGCTCTAAGTATCACATCCTCAGACATCCATGTCCAAAGCAGGAAGAAGGGCCAGGCCTCTTCACCATCCTTCCTTTAATCAAAAAGCAAAATTCTTCCCAGAAGGTCCTCCAGCCCATTTCCTCCTAATTTTTATTGGCAGAACGAAGTCACACGGCCCCCTCTAAGCCAACTGACAGCCAAGGGAATAAGGAACAAGTTTGTTGCAGTGACTCACGTGGGCCAGGCGGGCCCAGGAGCTCTGGGACACTAGGGCACCTCTGGGACTGGCTCCACCCCCGGCCTTTCACGGGTCCCAGCTCTGCTCTGGCTGTCCGCTCCTTTCTCCCCTTGCCAACAACAGGCTCATGGTTCCCTCCACTTGGAGGTCTCTCCATGTCATGGCTTGTTTTTCTTCTATCTCCACGTTCCTTCTTCAGTCTCATTCAGGCCAGCACATCGGTCCATCCAGGCTCTACTTGCCCTCATGCTATCCTGTCACACACACACTGTGCCGATACAGTCTGATTTTTTGGTTCGAGTTTCCCCGAAGGGGAATCCAACTGGTCTGACTGGCTTTCCTTATATTTTTGAGCCAGCCAGGTGATTTCAAAAGTCACTGGTCAGCTTCCACTGGATCCTGGCCCAACGCGCGGGGTCATGTAATACAGTGGGGGCCAAATGTGGCAGCTCCCCACAGATGGGGCTCAGGGCAGGACAGGTACTGTGGCACAAGGAAGAGCATGGATGGTGGCTTTGCGGAGCCCGGAACAACAATGTAAGGAGATGAAGTTACTCTATGAAGAGAGACTGTTAAGGGAGAACATGGAAGCACCAGACGCACGAGTGAAAAAGCCATTTTGGACATTTCCACTCCATTTCAGTGGATGCCACGTGAAAAAGAGGGGAGGGATCCTGCTGGCAGATAGAACCAAGGCCCCTGCACTACGGCCAGTCAGACCACCTTAGCCAAATCCAGCCATTTGGGCCTCTTGGGTCAAGGCCCAGACACAGTGGAGCAGAAAGAAATTGTTCCCGCCCTGCTCTGCCTGATGACCTGACTCACAGAATGGAGAGCAGAAATCACAGATTCTTGCGTCTGCCATGCCTCAAGACTCTCCCCAAATTCCCACAGCAGAAATTCCAGTGACTGCTAGGAGTGCGGGGGATGTCGCTTGTGAACCACAGGGATGGTCGGGAGGTTCAGCCCCTACTCCACCTGGCCTCTCTGAAACCACTGAGCGGCTCTGACAGGCCGAGGAGGGGGCTGTGGAAGCAAGACCATTTCAAGGTGGCTGCGCGATTGAGACGCAGCATGGACTGGGATTCCGGTGACGCAAGGAAAATTCCCGCAAGGTGAGAAGTAGCGCCTTAAAGCCCGAGGGATGGGCAGGCCTGGACGTGAAGCCTGCTCCTCCCCTTACTCACTGCCCACCCTTGGGCAAGTTATTTAACCTCTCTAAACCTTATTTTCTTCATTCGAACACGAAGACAGGAACATGCTACTTCCCGGGGCTCCTGGGGATTCAGCGGGGCCCTGCGCGGGAAGCCCTTGGCCGTGCGGGCACTATAGGCAGGTTGTGCTGGTTCGAGCCTCACGCATGCCCCGAGCAGCCTCAGAGGCCCCCCGTGAGAATGGCCGCTCAGCAAGCATCCAAGAGCCTGGCGTAGGTGCTCTGGATGAGGGGCTGTGGGGATGGGGGGGGTGCCTTTACATACCATGAAGCCCTTTACAGCTTTCCTTCTAGACCTGACTTCTCGAGCAATTCTCTAGAAGCCTTTGGAGCTGCTTCTTAGGAAGAGCCTCGGCCCGCTCCCTATGAGTGCGGAGCTGAGAGCCACCTGCCCCTCCAGCTCCCTGCTCGCTCCCCCCACAGCCTTCACTTGATCATCTATTTCGACCTCCTCTACCTGTTTGCATTAATTTCTGTTCAGTCGGGTCTCCGGGTGGTCATTAGGGGAATAATGTGAGGGACCATTTTGGAGACCCACTGTAAATGACACTCCAGCTACCAACAGCCAAACCCAGAGCGCCGACACCTGGTAGTCAGTGGTGTTCCTGCCCAGAGACAACTGCGTGGGCACCAAAGCCCCCGGTAAGCACACAAAGAGGTGGCCGGCAAGGGCCCTCCTTTTCCCTCTCTCCTTAACTCTTGGTGACCGGCTCACATGTCCACCAGTTTCAAGGTTCAGCTGTTTGGAAGCAGCCCCCGGCTCCTAGGAGATGTGGTTCTACGGGCAGTGCGAGCCCTCCGGACCAGCTCCTACTATCTGGCCTAGAACATTTCTAACTCACTAGCTTTAAAAGAAAGCAGCAGAGGGGCAGCTGGGTGGCTCAGCTGGTTAAGCGACTGCCTTCAGCTCAGGTCATGATCTCAGGGTCCTGGGATCGAGCCCCGCATCGGGCTCCCTGCTCAGCAGGAAGCCTGCTTCTCCCTCTGACCCTCCCTCTGCTTGTGTTCCCTCTCTTGCTGTCTGTCTCTCTCTCTCTGTCAATTAAATAAATAAATAAATAAAATCTTAAAAAAAAAAAAAAAGAAAGAAAGCAAGCAGCAGAGAGCTCCGAGGCTCTATAAAACCCTGGATGTATACACAGGATTTGTCCCCTTCCCCCGCACCTCCCCGCAAGACAGGGATTCTGCAGCTTACGAAACACACAAGGGGGCACTGTGTGCATTTTGTGCTTAGGACCCAGGACTTCACCATATACCAAAGGGAAGACGCACTCATTGGGGGGTGGGGGGACACTTGAGGACAGTCACTAACATCTGAACTCGCTCCCTCCATGAACTCCCTGGCTGCTGGTAACTACAGGAGCACTCCCCTACTCCACGCCAGGTGAAGGCTTTCTACGTGCCAGGTGCTAAGCCAGGCACTGTGGATAGAGATGCTTCAGACACAGGCCGTGCCCTCAAAGAGCTGCAGGTTCGTGCTGAGGGTGGTCCCTACGCCAGCCAGAGTTAACCAGGACACTGCATGGACAGCCCTGCGACAAGACTGATCGCTTGCTTGCTCCCCCGCCTCCCCCTCCCCGAAGTCACTCCCACGATTGGCGCCATGCACGGCTGGCAGCAGGGAGAATCTGGCTGGCCTTCCTGGCGTGGGCGGGTGTCGGGGGCAAGGAGTGGCAACGAGGACAAGATCACCTTCCACCTGCATGACCTGGAACGGTGCGGCAGCAACTGTCCCCTGAGAAGGCAGGCCACGGCTTCGGTCACGGGCACATCTCCGCCCACGACTGCGCTGAACCATAAATCTGTCGGCTTCAACCGCAGTGGCCACAGCCACACCCGGTCTCCAACCCAAGTCCCGCTGTGCTCAGACATGCCATGGAGAACACCAAGGAGCGGATGTGGCTCTTCCTCAAAGAGCTTCCTTTAAGTCTGTTGGAGAAGAAGGCATAGAAAAGTCATGAAAACCTAGAGCATCGCGTGAGTGCCAAGGGCTTTGGTGGGCCGTGAACTCTCACAGGAACACGGATGGGGGCGTCCAACTGTAGGCCTAGAGAGTCCCGGGAAGGCTTCAGGGAGGAGGTGAGTTTCAGGCCAGGCCAGGAGGGTGGGCAAATTCAGAGCCGTGGCGGGGGGGTGGCACTGCATTCCAGGGGCATCTGTGACCCAGGCACTGACCTCGGGCGCTCAGAACATAGCTCACTCCCCACCGCCCCCCCCCCCCAGAAAGTAGTGCCTTGTCCCCTTGCTGTGCTATCACAGGAGGAGACAGCCAGGGGCTGGAATGTTGGTGCAGTCACAGAGCCTGGTTTTTGGAAATGGGGACTTGTGGACAGAGATGCTTCAGACACAGGCCGTGCCCTCAAAGAGCTGCGGGTTCGTGCTGAGGGTGGTCCCTACGTCAGCCAGAGTTAACCAGGACACTGCATGGACAGCTCCACGACAATACTGATCGCTTGCTTGCTCCCCTGCCTCCCCCTCCCCGAAGTCACTCCCAGGATTGGCGCCATGCATGGCTGGCATTTCCTACAATGTCATCACAGTGTGAGGCCAAGACCGAGGACAGCCCAAAAACACCACTGCTCAGCCTTCCTGCCAGGGCAGAACCACGGGGGCCACCCTGGGGGAGGGGAGCTGCTGCTGATATGCTGATAAAGGCATCACTTTGGGAAACCTCAGACTCTAAGCCCAAACCTCGGGCACAATTCTGGCAGGGTGTCAGAGAATTCGTACAGAGGAAATCTTTGAATATTATGAATAAGGGAAAATTTCCCTTCATTTCCTAATTCATCCTAGAGAGATTCAGTGAATGGCACTGATGTAGGAAAATCCTCGGGAGGAGGCGAGCAGCTCTTCGAGATGAGGAGGTCACAGGAGAGGGGCACGGGACACATAAAACACAAGCCCTGGCAGCCCGACCTTCCGAGTGCCACGCAGGAGAAAGTGGCATCCTCAGTGGGCCGAGCCACGGACTCGCCCAAGAGCAGATAAGCCATCCACGAGCTAAATCTTTCAAATGGAATGAATCGAGGGTGATGATCATTTGAGGAGAAATCAGCCCTTATTCATTTCCCCAAGATCCTGACTGGGGAGAGGGCGGGGGCTCCTAGGGAATGAGGGAGCTCGTGGGGGCCCGAGGGGGGCCGCTGCACGGGCCTCTGAGCACACGGGACAGAAAACATTCCTATCGGAGAAAAACAACGATGAACGGAATCTAGAGAAAGATTTTGCTGGAACTTGGAAATTTTCGCACCAGCGGTGGAACAAGAGCCTGGCTGTAAGGAGTGCAGATGCCCTGTGGGACTGTTCGTTCAGGTGTCAGGGGAGCCCGTATGGTCCCTGTGGTCCACAGCGCTGAGCCGAAGAGAAGAACGGGGACATCGCCCTTCCTCCTTCCTCGTCAGTCTTCAGCAAAGTCTGATGTCACCTTTCCTGTCCCTTGCCTCAGCCTTGGGAGGGTACCTTCACAAAGGCCCCGCCTGTGTGGGCTTGGGCTCTGGCGGGCAGGAGGCTGCCTGTCCACTAACCGGCTGGTGACCACTGACCCGTTCCACGCTGGCGACTGTGACTGGCTCATTCATCCACTCATCCATTCAACAAGTGCCTTTTCGGCATCTTGTCTGCTCTGTCCCTGGCACTATTGTTTGTGCGGGGGGGGGGGAGGTAAAGGACAGGGAAGGAGGAGCCGGCTGCAAGTGGCCTGGGGGACCGCGGGGAGACGAGAAGGGTCTCGGGAGCACAGCAGCACCTCCAGGTCCCACGGTCTCAGAGGGCGCTCGGGAGAGAGGGAGGAAGGAGTCTGTCCGCCATGTGTCGGGGGGGCACATGATTCCTCTAAGCGACCCCACGAGCCGGGGGCCCGTTAGCTCCACTGTGTAAAGAAAATAAGCCAGCACCCGAAGCGAGGTCTGTCTCACTCCTCGTGCCACGGTCATCCCACAGGGAACCAAATGGCCCTTCAGCACTGCTTCTCCTCGGGCTCCGTTTCCAGAAACACAGGGGACACTGAGAGGCAGCTGGTGAACTGGGGGGTAAGGGGGATGAAGGGGGAAGGGGCTGCCTTCTGCAGACTCTACTTCAGAGAACAGGGAAGGGCTCACTCACTCCTTCATCCAAGCCCCACGGAGCGCCAGGCGCTGGGGATGTGAGTCAGAATGACACGGTCCCTGCCCTCATGGAACTCCCATTCTAGAAGGAAGCAGACAACCCAGCATGCCGTGCGATTTGAAAGGGGAAGGATGGGCCCCGAGGAAGCACAGAGAATTATGTAACCCAGACTCACAGGGTTGAGAGTAACTTTGGGGAGGAAGTAACAGGTTGGCTAAGCCCCAAAGAGGAAGCCTCAGCCTGGTGTGTGGACAGGAACTTGCGGGAAGGTCTGCTGGTGATGGAGCAGAGTGAGAGGGCCCGAAAAACGGCCTGTCTAGTGTATGTGAGGAAACAGTGCAGGTGGGGAGGCACGCAGCTCAGAATGGACCCTGAGAGCAATGGGAAACTGAGAAGAGGGTTAAGTGTGGGGATGACCCGAGCAGGTTTATGGTTTATCCCTTCCCTGGGAAGAAGCCCAAGGCTGCCACAGCGAGGAGACAGCTGTCCAAGGATTCCTCAAGTTCAGGTACGTGTGGTGGAAGAGGGAGGCTGGGAGTTCTGTCTTTTTTCCCCTCGTGCACCAAGAAGGTTTCCAAGAGATGCAGTGAGCAGGAGTAATAAAGTGAGGACTCACTACGGCTGCCTTGGATGGGAGCTGCCCATTCCAGACCCCAGCACGGGTGGCTTGGGGACACGTGCGTGAGCCAACACCTCCTTCTTGTGGCCACGAGGGGTATTGCCACTGTGTTCACAAGCATGTGGGGTCTTCTCTTGCTTCCCACCCAGAAAAGCAGGGCAGATGAAGTCCCAGCTGCAGGTGGCTGTGGACCCCAGGAGGTCTCCCTATATTTTTTTTTTAGGAGAAATCTGAGTAATGGGGGAAATGTGTATATATGTTTAGAAACAGATGCTAGAGAGACAATGTTACAGATGACTAATTCTTTTTCATTTTGTTTCGACGTATTTTAAAATTCTCTGTTCTAAACATGTATTCCTTTTGTTAATAAAAGAATAAATGCATTATTTTTTTTTTTTTTGAAAGGGAGAAATGACACAAAAGTGGCACCAAGAGGGGACTAAAGTGGAGGCCTGGGGGCTCAGGTGACAGCCGAGTGGCTGGGTGATGAGCCACTACCCAGGCCAGCTCCCTGGGCCCTTCCACACCCGGGGAGCACAAACCCCGGCCAGCTGCAGGGCCATATGGGGGCCTGGGTTTGGGGGCAAGGCCTCCTGAAGGAGTCCTCCCTGCCGTCTCTCTAGTTATGTCCCTCAAGCCCTTTGGCTCACACCCCCTGGTCCCTCCTGCCTCGCTTTGTCTCATCTACATGCTGCCCTCCTGACCTGGTCATGCAGGGGCACATGACCACCAGCTTCTGGGTGATCTAGAGTCTATTCCCCACGCCCACATGGAGGATCCTCTCCTGCGCAGGCTGATGCTAAATGAGGGCTGGGTCTGCCCACAAACTGGGGCCACAGGTGCTACGTGTATGGGGTCTCTGTCTGCAAAACTTTTCTGACTTGGAACGAGGCACTCACCTGGCCTGGAGTTCTGGTCACTTCTGTCACCGTCATGGCTGCTTCTTCCCTCTCCTGCTTGAAACTCTTCTCTTGCGCAGGGCAGCTGCTTGGCCTCCTGTCTGGAGGCTCCCTAATGCTGGTCTAAGATTCTGGAACATTCTCAGGTATCTCCCAGCTCTGGTGAAGAGTCACCCGTGGGATCTTCTTTCAGCAAGTTCCTGATCTGAGCGCCTCGTCCTTACTCCTGAGGTCACCGTCTGTAATCATACGTAGAAAATCCAAATGTTACCTGTTTGCTCTGGAAAGAAAAGCCATTGAAATAAAATGCAAGCCTACCACTAGGGATGGATGAAATAAACCATGACATATAAAACAGCAATGAAAAATGAAGTTATAGAAAAGTAATTAATGATCACACTTTTTTTAAAAAAAAGCAGGTTATGAGGGGCGCCTGGGTGGTGCAGTCAGTTAGGCAGCTGACTCTTGGTTTTGGCTCAGGTCATGATCTCAGGGTCCTGGGATGGAGCCCGACGTTGGGCTCCCTGCTCAGCAGGGAGCCTGCTGGAGACTGTCTCCCTCTCCCTTTGCCCCTGCCTCCGCTCACATGCTCTCTTTCTCACCCTCTAAATAAATCATTTTTTTAAAAAAAGCAGGTTATGAAATACAGTGAGATTATGAAGTACTTCATAAGGAGAGAATACCTCCAGGTTATTTTACAAACCTGGGAAGAGGATGAGGAAAAGTCAGGGGACTGAAGTGGTGGGGATGGCGGGGGCGGGGGGAAACAGGAAGGGAATTCTGAGAAGGCTGGGAAGAACTTGGGCTCTCCTGGCCATGCAGCAAAAGGTGTGGGAGGCGGGCAGCTGAGGAAGCTGCCCAAGGGGCCAAGGTTAGTGACCTCCAAGGAGGTGCATCCTGGGGTCGAAGCTTGAGGTAAGTGCACAAAGGAGGGCCCAGGCAGAGGGGTGGAAACCTGGATTTGAGTGTGTGGTCCCGTGTTGGTCAAAGAACTCTGATACATCATAATAATTAAAAAAAAAAACTTGTACATGTAGGCACTTTATAGTTTACAAAGCACTTTCTCCTCTTTGATGCTTACAGATGCACGCGGCGGAGCCAGGACCTGAATCCAGCTGGTTCCAGCCCTCACTGTGCTGGGCTATGCTGCCCAGCTGCCCTTTATGAGCATGGGCAGTGAGAGGCTATAAAAGCTTTGGACCAAGGAGGTCCTACACTTTACGACTGGAAGGGCCCAAACACTGAGCCATCAGAACAGATGCTGGTCTCATCTGGAGATCCAGAAGCCTCTTGTAAGACCAGGCAATAGCCATTAGATGCTGGACCCTAGGAAGGTCCTGAGGGTCCGGGGGGGGGGGGGGGCGGGGAGAGTCGCTGGGGTGGCCAAGGAGGCTAAAAAGCAACCACACCAGAATTCAAATAGCCCAATCCTATGTCCTGTGTAATGAAGGACATCCAGCTGTGGCATGGGGACTGGTGGAAGACTGAGATTCTCTGCTGTGCTCCAATAAATTCAGCACCTCTTTGAATTCTGGACATAAGGTCTCATGCTAGTCTGATGATCACACCCCACTCCCAGCACAGGTCTGCAAGCTATCATGTTCAGTCTGCCTTTTCAACACAGGAGTGCCCAAGAAAAAGATCGAAGACCCTGATATCCTCCCCAGAGGATGCTACCTCTTGCCACTGGCGTGGAGGGTGTGGGGTTCCCAAGATCCACGTGTGAACTGGGGATCAAGTGGCTGAAGCTGGTGATGTGTGGTGATTCCTGTGCTGGGGGGGTGCTATCTCGCCCCCAGAAAACTTCCTGTCCTGGAGACAATTAAGGAAATTGGGAGCCCTAAAGGAAATAAAGGTAATTACTTGCTTTTCTTTTTTTTTTTTTAGATCAAAAAATGTTGGAGCTTGTAGGGTCCCGAGCCTCCTGGTCCTAGAACTCTATGAAGTGCCGATGGGCTAGCTCTCAGGTGGGAGGCTGATTACCTGGCAGCATGGTCCTCTGCCTCCGGCTTCAAGGTCAGAATTCTGTCCTGCTTTTGAAGGACCTGGGGGCACTGGGACACAGCCCCCCCTCATTGCAGTGCTCTTTCTTGACAGAAGTCCCCAAGGAGGCTCACTTGTGAGGCTTATGTTTCAGAGAAACTCTGAGCTGCTTCATGTTTCAGAAACTTTCTGAAACACAGTAACACGAAATAAAACCCCTTGATTACGGTCCTTTTCAACACCACTAAAGAGTAAAATAGTACAACGCCATCTCAGGTATCCGGTACCATTCTTGTCTCCCCGCAGCCGGTCACGCTGGGTATTTTTCCAGCGAATCTCAGACATCATTTCGACCATAAAACCTGCAGTATGTGTCTCTAAGACTCTTTTCCTTTTAAAAACAGAACCGCAACAGCCTTTTCACAACCAGAAGTTTTAAACAGTAACTCTGCCATATTGCCAATCAATGTTCACATCTACCAGATTTTTTAAAAACCACACAATTGATTCTTGGACTCATGATCCGAATGAAGTTTACAGGTTGTATCTGGCTGATAAGTCTCCTTATCTATAGGTCCACTTCCTCTTTAAAAAAATTTGTTTTTTTTTTAAACTTGTAATTTTATATTTCAGCTGGCTGTCGTTAGAACGAAATGACACTTAACCGATGTCTGGGTGCCTGCTCTGTGTCAGGCAGGGCGCTCTGTGCTGGAAAGAAAGGCGTGAGCGGACAGACTAGGGTCTGGCCTCGCTTTGGGGCGAACCATGGACTCTCTCTGGGCTTCGGTCCCCCCCAATCTAGCAGAAGAGACTGGACCAAGCGCTCCTTCGAGGCCACGCTCTGAGGCGACTCTCAACGCTGTGACCGTCCCGCTGTGCGAGCCTCTGCAAAACGCCTGCCAGATACCTTCCCTGGAGCCCGGGCCCACACCCCGCCTTTCCGGGCGACCGCCCGTCTGCCGGGGATCCCGGGGGCCGAGGAAACGCGGAAGGAGCTCCCCCGGACGCCGCCAAGCTCCGACCCGACCGCGCTGGCGAGCGGTAACGGCCACCGCTCGGAACTCGCGCTCGGACCCGGCTCCCCAGCCAAATACAATTCCCAGAGGCCTCTGCGCCGAGCCGGTCACCACCATGGAGACCAGCCGGGCTCGTCGGCTCTGCAACGGTCGGTGGCCTGGGCCTGCGAGAAGCCGTGCGCGGAACAGTCCCCAAAGCTTTCCGACGGGCGGTCACGTGCCCCCACCACCCAGGCCTTGGTTCTGCGGCCCGAGGAGACGGAGTCCTTACACCGAACCAAGGCCATGGGAAGACGGAACTGCATTTCCCAGAAGGCCGCAGGCGCACTCCGCTTCCGGTCGCTCGGCCCTGAAACGGTAACACCAAGCTGTTGCCAAAGGAGTCAAGTGCTGGGTATTTGGGCTCCTGAAGCCCGTGAACAGAGGAGCGGGGGACAGAGAAGACGGACAGAGGAGGAAAGGAGAATGGGGAATTTGGTTACAAAGCAACATTAAAGAACGCATCCCTTCCTGTTTACCTTTTCCATGACGCTCAGGGCCAGCGTGGGCATCGCACAGCTCTCTGGGAAATGCAGGCGACGCTGCCCTAGGGCCTATGGGAAATGTAGTCACTGATTAACTGTCACTTCGTTGAGCACCTGCAATAAACCGAGCACGCTGAAAATAGGGGATTAAACTCCCCTTCTTCCTTCTTGTCCACTCAAACACAAATTTTACTTCCTAAATACTTACGGAACCTGTCCCATTTTCTTCATGCCAATCGCCGATGCTGTGTTTCAGACACTCTGGATTTCCTTGTCAACCTGCTCTCAGGCATGTTCCCCTTAAGCCGTCTCTCCACGGGGCCACGAAAGTAATCGTCCCTGCTCTGCTTAGGGCCTTTCAGCGGCTAACAGACTCACGTCCACGCTCCTTGCTGGTATATATTTGACCTAACTTACACTCTCGTGCTAGTCTTTCCATACGTAAGAACCATTCTTTTTAGATTCATCTCGTTTGCGATTGATACCTTAAAACTATTGTCACCATTTTTAAAAAATGCAAAGCACAACTTCCTGCTTTGAACAGTTGCACCGCCAAAAAGGATGATCAATTCCCAGTGCGGTTGTATTTGCAAAATATCCTTGAAAAGTACTTGAAGTAGATTCCTGTAAGTAGAAACCAAGTCATTCATACTCTGACAAAATTAGAATTCCTCTGAACAAAATATTTCATTGCGTCACATGGGTGACACACCTAGGTGTTTTCCAGGCCTTGTGAAGTCACACAAAAGAGAAAAGGTTGGTTCTTGTATAAACTACTTATCACAAAACTCCAGTTAGACAATAATGTAAAATAAAGAAGTTATTTTTATTTTACATAGCACTTTGAATGTCTAAGATCTAAAATTATGCCCCATCCAAAGAGCTGCTTAAGTGTGGGGTAAATCTGCACTGAGGCTTTCAAGAAAGGAGGCATACTTTTAAAAGCTATCAGAATGCTTAGATAGGAATGAACTGCAGAAAGATAGATGAGGTGTTGCTCACATCAAAGCACCACGAACTTTCCTTTTGAAGTGGGAATACTTGGCAGACATAACATTTCCATTGGCTTTTAACTTTGGTAGGAAGACTGGCCAGTATCATAAATGTAGAGAATTATTTAACTGATAAAGCAGTTTCAAAGTCACATCAAAAATATGTAATCTGTTCTTAACATTCAAAAGCAGAGAGTTTCTTCCCTCCTCACTAATTTAATCTCTTTGGGTTTGGTTTTTGAAAATGGGGATGCTTCATTTGTTGAAGGAAAGAATACATTTGTTGAGAAAGTATCAGCCAAGGCCAGGATATTCTCAACCATCAGGTGGGGAAGGCTGAGGTCAAGATCTAGAAGAGTCATAGTTCAGAGTAATTTTCTTGAGTGGTGCAAACAGTTATTTTTTAATTGGTATTTTTAAAAACTCTCATAGGTCTTCAGTTACCAGCAAATCTCTGCTCTTTGCTATAACAATTTAGCTACCCTTGTGGTATATGGGTCTTCTGGTGTTCCACAAAAAGTATAATCATCTCCAGGAGCTTCCCTGAGCAATCTGGAGCTGTGGATGTTCAAGTTGTGATGTTAAGTGACTAACTTGTGGTTTTCTTTACAAGTTTCAGTAATACTCCCTGATTTGATTGGTTTCAGAAAATATGATGATGCTAGTTCTGTCTGCATCAGATGTGGAAACCATTTTCTGGGTGGCTCGGCTTCAAGAACGGCTCTTTGCCCGTTGCTGTCCTTGTTGCTTTACTAGGGGTTCAGTTTCAGGGGTGACATTCTCAGCCATGTTCATCTGTGGACTCATTTGCCTGCCCAGTTACCCCAGGACAGGGGAAAGAACAGGGGCGTGGGGGGCCAGTTTGGTCCCTGTCCCTAACTTGCTCGGTCATCTCAGACTGAGCATTTGTCCTCTCCCCTAACTCCCCCTCCCCTGAGCCTGCTCCTCGTCCATTAGCGCCTCAGGTACCATTCACTGAGGCTGAATTCCAGCCCCCAAAGATCTCAGGACCCAATCCCTGGAATGTGTGAGTGTTGTTTCATTAGCTGGAAAAGGAATCTTTGCTGATGTGATTAAGGATCTTTAGATGGGGAGATTATCCAGCTGGGCCCTTAATGCAATTATAAGTGTCCTTACAACGGAGTGTCGAGGGCCGTTTGAGTCAGATACACAATGTGAAGATGGAGCAGAGAAAGATCTGAGGATGCTGGGCCTTAAAGACTGGGGCGATGCGGCCACAAACCAAGGAATGGTAGCAGTCACCTCTACACGTGTCCTTCCCATCCAGCTCTCACACTGCCATCAGAGTTTATTTCTAAAGTGGAGACCTGGCCACATTGATTGGCAGGGATGATTCTTCAGTGGCAACTCAGACCCTAACTCCTTGGCCTGGTCAGAGAGGCCCTTCACCAACTGACCACTCATCTTCTCTCTGCCACCCACACCTCCCACCACTCAGAGACACCTATCCCCATTCCCTCCCCCCCGTCACCCTCCCCACCATGTCACTCAGTCCCACACCGACTGCATACACATTCACTGGAGTCATGCTGAACTACTGAGTTTCCCCTGTGACCAGGCTCTTCCATGCTTCTGCGGCTCTCATGTGCATTGTCCCATCTGTGATACAAAGAAAGTAATCTCACCATACGCTAGCACACGCATGGCAAAAATCACACTGTACCGTTAGAAAATGGTATGAAATGAGAAATCAGACCTAGGATGCCTAGACCAGCAACCTTACCCTTCCCTCGAAAGGGCTGATGGTTGAAACCACCTTCCTAAGATTTCACATTCAATCATATTTATATCCCAAATCATGCATTTCAGTATTGTTAAAAATGTCCATCCATAAAAAGGTAATATTTCAACATGAATGGTTATTAAAATGATCTAGTATAAAACTGTAACATAAATGGTTATGTGGAATAATTTGCAGCTATGAAGAAGAATAGAGCAGCTCTGTATGTATTTACACAAACTCCTAAGATAAAAAGTGAAAAAAGCAAGTTGTAGGAAAATGTAAACAGTTTGCTATCATTTCCATTCACAAAACACATTTGTACATGCACAGGCTGTGTCTGGTAGGATATGGAAGGTAAGTATCTTCTTCCTTTTCTTTTTTTTTTTTTTAAGTAGGCTCCATGCTGGGCATGGAGCCCAACCACTGGGCTTGAACTCACGACTGGGATCAAGACCTGAGCTGATTATCAAGAGTCGGACACTTAACCCACTGAGCCACCCAGGCGTCCTGGTAAGTGGCTTCCTGAGAGGGAATGGGTTTCCGGGACAGGGAAGACAGACTTCTTCATTGACTCTCCCCTTAGACCTTGCGCACACGTGGCCTATTCAAATGCAAATCTTTTTCTCTATTCAAGTTCTTACAAGGGTTGCACTCTGGCCCCTAATGTAAATGCATGCTGCTGGGGTTAATTTTTCTGTTGAACTCTTGGCTTCTCATCAACAATCAGATAAAAATAATTCCTTTTTGTTCTGGAGCTGTATTCTGCAGACCAATTATTATTACTGCCGCTATTATGTAAAGATGATTTGCTACAGTTGGCCTTGAGGCTATTCTGTGTTCCTTCCACATGTTCCCACCGAGAGCAGGTCAGAACGAAATTAACCTGGACTTAAAATGTGCTCGCAGGTAACCAGGCAGTTGGCTAAGAGGTGACTGTAGTTCAATCTAAATTTACCAGGACGTTGGCATTATTAGCAAATACCACTCTCTGACAGACTGCCCACACAGCTCCATGTCAGCCTCCTCCTTGTCAAAGTGAAGAGCACCCACGCCTATTGATTCATCTCTCTTAAGCATCTCTACTTTTATCTCACTCGCACTGGAAAAGACCTACATCTAACTTTTGATCTACTTAATGTATTTTCAGGTTGGCTATGTTAAAAAAATTCCAAAAATAGGGGCACCTGGCTGGCTCAGTCGGTAGAACATGAAGCTCTTGATCTTGGGTTGTGAGTTCAAGCCCCATGTTGGGCCTAGAGCTTACTTAAAAAAAAAAAAAAAAAGAATCCAAATATAAAAATTATGGATGAACAAATTCCTAAGATTAAAGCAAACCCACTTGTACGATAAGCTATAAACTCACCATATCTGCTTATTCTAAGCATCAACACTTTTGATGGTTTTTACAAATTAAGTGTTAGGACAATATAACATTGTTTTTACATATATTACCTGGAGGAATACTTAAGAATTAAGTTCCCCTGAGATCATAAAAAACTTTTTAGAAGACGTTATGTGTATTCTACCTTCCAAGCTGATAAGGATGTCCAGATATCAAGGATATTTAAATAAAAATAAAATCTTGGAGAGGTTAAATGCTAATCTTCTTCAAAAATATCCTAGGTGGCGGTGCCTGGCTGGCTCAGTCGGTGGAGTGTGTGACTCTTGATCTCAGGGTTGTGAGTTCGAGCCCCACATTAGTTGTGGAGATTACTTAAAAATGAAATCTTTGAAAGAAAGATACCCTAGGTGAATTGTACACTAATGTTCTAGCAAATCATTTACGATAACCAACAGATGAACAGATAAACAAGATGTATTCTGTCCATACAATGGAATAGTATTCAGCCCTAAAAAGGAAGGGCATTCTGACGCCTGCTACAACATGGATGAAACTTGAGGACATTCTGCTCAGCGAAATAAGCCAGTCACAAAACTTAAAATACTGTATGATTCAGAAGTTTAATTCCTGTGTATTGGTTTGAAGGTGGTTTTCATTGCTTAGTTCATTCAACAAATACTGACGCGTCATGCTACACTGTTCTTGCTGCGGACGATATACAGCATGAGCAAAACAGATAAAAATCCGCCCCCTCGTGGAGCTGCCATTCTATTCCTCTAAATAACAGGGAGGTAGAGTCCAACACTTAAGTCCTACACCTTAGATATGGGGAAAAAATGATAGTCTTCCATTTTCCATAATTGGTCTAAATCTCATGCTCCCCTCCTCCTAGATAAGGAGGGGACCTAGACCACATTTGATGTCAAATGAGGGTACAATTGACCCTCCTTCATGGGCTCTGCATTTGCAAATTCGCCTACTGGCTCAAACTGATTTGTAACCCCCAGATCAACTCCCTGGCTGACCCGACCGTGACAGTAGATAAGGAAAATCTCTTCTACAGCCACAGGGAGAAGGTCACATCAGTAGCTGGGTAAGATCCCAGATCTGCCTGGGGAACAAGGTGACCTCATGTGTGACGTGGAAGAGTCCAGAGGAAGGCTGCTTAGGTGATAATTGACATCTCTTCCCGGTCTCTGCTTTCAGACACTGAGTTGATTATGCTTTTTAAATACTTGATGAACTCCAACCTGATGTCTTCAGGGTCATCCTCAAGATTTGAATGCACCAGCTTCAGCTTGCTTAAGGGGGGCGCTTAAAAAGGAAAGGAAAGTAGGCATGAACTTTTTTTTTTTAAAGTTAAAAATTCCTTAATTTTTTATTTCTGGTACCACTACCACAATTTACAGGGCAATATACCTGATGTAATGAAAAGAAAAAGAAAAAGACAAAGCTACAACAGATAAAGACCTCGGGAATGTACATGTAACTGACACTACATTGCATTAATCAATAGCTACACTTTTTGCAAACTGTGGCCATGACAGTCCTGCACAAGAAGGGTTTCCTGTTTAAGCTGCAGTAACTTTTCTGACTATGGATCATTGTTCCTTCTGTGGCAGATTTTTACAGTTCCTCTAATAGGCATGAACTTTTAAGAATGGGCCCTTTCCAGCTCCCGATGACCCGAGTCTTATCGAAGCCAATTTGCTGACCTCCCTAGAGGCCAAAAATAAAGTGGTGTCTTGCCTGCCATGATTTAACAGAGGAAGGAACGTTTCACCACGTGCCACTGCCGCTGCTCAGCATCGTGCTCGGCATACGGTAGGCGCTCAATAAAGAGTGCCACCACACTGTCACCTGGTGGTGGGATAGCAAAACTACACGCCACTTCCAGGTCCTCTTCTCACACCAGAAAGGAAGAGATTTCTGAGTATTGTGAATCGTCTTCCATGAGCACTTTGTCACTCTGTCATGGTGTGTCACAGGCTAATTGGGAGTTTTTCTTGAGACAAGACCAGTCAGGAAAGAATGTCCCTAATTGTACTGATGAGTGGCTAAAATCAGGTTTTTGTTTCTTTTTTTTCCCTCTTGGTGTCTGCCTGCTTTCAAAGTGTCTCTGTCCTGGCCTGGATGCTATGACAGATCTTCCAACCTGGCAATTCCAATTTACATGGTAGGAAGAACAAAGGCCAAGGACACAGTAAGTGCTCAATAACTGCACAGAGCCTCTGGTTTCTAAAGACCTAGAACAATATACAAATGCCCAGACCACTCATGACAAGAGCAGAAAGGAGAAATGGAAGTCTCCTTACACAAAGTCAGGTGTCCTTTATCACTTCCGGAGCCTGGTTTGTGGTGCGCGATCAACAGACACTGAGCGTCCTGTAGGAACTGCTGCTGGACGAAGCAGGAATACCACATCTCGATTTCCTTCAGGTGGCTGGGGAGGTCGGCATTGAAGATGATCACCACCCCATGAGAGTCCTTCATCAGGGCTGGCCAGCAAGACTCGAACCTGCAAGCCAGAGAAGGAGGCATGGTGAATGTCAGGTGGCTCCGGTTTCTAGCTGAGGCCTTTAGAAATAACGTCTTAGGGTTAATCGATGGATGACTTGTCACTGTGTCAAGTTTCAAAAGCCACGCATGTCACCAAATAATCGATCATGCCCCTAATACATGCTAGGAAGTGTGCTGGGCCACAGTCCAAGGTGCTTGGCGGGCAGCTGAGTCTTGAATCATTTGATGAAGCCAACCCTCTTTAAAGGAAACGTACTTTGGATCACCGCCACAATCCCACAGCTCAAATTCACATCCCGTTCCTTTGGCATTGCTGGTCACGTGTGGGTTCTCAAATTCCAGGATCCTAGAAATAAAAACAATAGTAGCATCTCCACTTTGGGAACAGTATACTTTGGGAATGCCACCGTCCCAAAAGGGGGGTGGTGGGCCTCTCTGGGAAACAGATTTGTCAGGGCTCACCTCACTCCTTGGGTTGGGTTGTATTCGGTGATGTCAGAAGATTCTGTCAGGAAGTTGGCCAAAACGGTTTTTCCACTCTGTGGAAATGAAGATAATAAAAGGTCTTTGCTGAAGAGCAGAAAAGAAACCATAAATGTGCCCTCCAATAGCTGGCTTGGAACCAGGTGTGATGGCGTGTAGGCCATGGCCACCCTGAGAGCACCAAGGCAGAGGGTTCTCTCTGGTTGGGTGGGCCTCGCTGCCTTCCTGTATTTGGTGGGTGCAGTCTGGTCTGGGACCCAGCATGCATGGGGTTTTAAAGAAGGTCTAACTGGGTGACCTTCTTACCCACACTGATTTCCCTGGCTGGCTTTCAGTTAACTTATCTGAGAACAGAAAAGAATTGTTAGCGTGAGTCTCTCTCCTTTTTCTTTTTTAAAATTTTTTTCCTTTTTTTTTTAAAAGATTTTATTTATTTATTTGACAGAGAGAGACACAGTGAGAGCAGGAGCACAAGCAGGGGGAGTGGGAGAGGGAGAAGCAGGCTTCCCGCCAAGCAGGGAGCCCAACGCGGGGCTCAATCCCAGGACCCTGGGACCATGACCTGAGCTGAAGGCAGACACTTAACGACTGAGCCACCCAGGCACCCATCGTGAGTCTCTCTCCTGCCATGCTCCTCTCCACATCAAGAAACCAGTCTGTCACAGATATGAAGCCACTGAGGCCCAGAAAGGGGAAGGGAGTTCCTCAAGGTCACACAGAAATTCAAGTTCAGAGCTGGGTCCCACAGAGGCTGGCTGTGCCACACTGTCACACGGGGCTGTTTCTCCTTCTAGAAAACACAAGTCATACTCAGTCCTATTAACAAAACAGCCCTCCTGGTCCCTCCGCCCAAAGTAGCTATCTGTCCATCTCTTCCATTCCCTCCCCAAAGGTGGTAACTATGATCTGTTTTCAGATACTTTCTGTACATTTGCATCGTTCATTTAGCGAATATAGTATATGCTTGGATGTAAGATTAGGCGTTTTTTTCTCCGCAAATTCCTCCTCAGATGAAAGGGAATCACTCGAGTCCTTAAAAATCTCTGAAATTATGTCCTGCTCTCTCAAGAACTTTATTTTGAACAACTGCTTGACTAGAATCATTTCAACCAATGCCAGTTTTGGAGGCTTGTAGAGGTCACTTGACAGAATCAGAAAAAGGTCGGGGAGGGGATTAATCTTGCTTTAGTAATTCTTCCTGAGCATGTAGCCTCACTTAAAAATAACACAGTTGAGGGGCACCTGGGTGGCTCAGTCAGTTAAGCTGGTGGCTTAGTCGGTTAAGCATCAACCTTCGGTTCAGATCATGATCTCAGGGGTCCTGGGATCAATCCTGGCGTCAGGCTCCCTGCTCAGTGGGGAGTCTGCTTCTCCCTCTCCCCCTGGCCCCCCAACTAAATAAATAAATCGTAAAAAAAAAAAAAAACTACAGTTGAGTGGTTATGTTTGTGGAGACCATGGATATTTATCTATAGGATGAACAAATAAAGCAAATGACCTGATGTTATAGGAATGGTTCTTTGGGCTGGAATACATTTCTAGGAACAGGGTCATACACAGATTCAAAAAGTGCTTATATGCTAAACTATTCAGATGGTATGCTTTGTCATGTGTTCTTTTTTTTTTTTAAGTTTTATTTATTTAAGTAATCTCTACACCCAGTGTGGGGCTCAAACTCATGACCCTGAGATCAAGAGTCACACACTTGTCCAACTGAGCCAGCCAGGTGCCCATCATGTGGTTTAAAAGTGGCTTTGGTCATAAAATCAACTCAGGTGTCAAAGGTACAGGTGAGGAGTTTAAATTTTAAAGCTGTGTCGTGAAATGCAAGTACGGAATAAAACAGCATTTCTAAATTAATATGTATCTTTAGGGTACCTTTAAATGTATATATAGCTACATGAATACATAAAACATTATAGAAGTATATTTATATATTTCATCTACGCCCTTAAATTTATATAGACATGTTGGTCAAAACCAATTGATTGAGGGGGAGGGTTCTTCTGGGAAAATGAAGAAACTGTTAGGCACATCAGGTATTTTTAAGTGTCTACCTTGCCTGGAGCTGTTGAGCAGAAGATGAAGTAGTGCTAAGCATGAGGATAAAAATCAAGTGGGATAATGCCATAGGGACTTTGAACTGGGTGGTCAGGGAAGGCTGAAAGGGTGAAGTTTAAACCAAGATTTGAATGACAAGGGGTCAACCGAGCCTTCCAGGCGAAGAGAATAACTAGTTGGATGGCACCAGGCCAGGAATGGGCCCAGCATGCTAAAGGAATAGAAAAGTTGGCCAATCTGCAGAGTATTGAGGTAGAGGAGGATATGTGTATGCGGAAATATATTTTGTTGTTGAAGCTGGGTGATGAGTACTAGGAGTTCCTTGTTTTTTCTCCCTTTGTATGTTTGAGAATTTCCATTAAAAAAAAGAGAAGATATTTATGCTTGGCTTACTTTTCACAATTCTGTGCATATTGTTATTGTCTATTTCACTTACTAGTTTATGTCTTGGCAAGACATAAACTTGACATGTTCTCCATGTCCCTCCACACAGTGCCTCCTTTTGGGAAACGCTGGAGTCTTCCCCAGTAAGAATGTCCCTAGTTTATTCAGACGTTCTCTTATCAATGGGCACCTAGGGTGTTTCCAGTTCAATATCGTTCGACACCCCCTCTGGGGAACACAGGTAAGTGTCCAGCCTCCGTAGATTTTGAGAAATGTCAGTGTTGCACTGAAAGCTATGCATGTTTTTAAAGTTTAATAATTGGATTTGCCAATAAAGCTGTTAGCAATGTATAGTCCCATCAACAGAATCCTAAAGTACTCATTTCCCTACAAGCATCCTCATGCTTCATGTTATCAGTGTTCTAACCTTTTTTCACCCACTACGGTGGGCAAATAAGCTTCATCTTCTTGTTTTAATTCATGTTCTTGTTGACTGTGAGGCTGAACATCCTCTTATACTTATTGGCTGGTTGTACTTGTGTGCAGGGACCTCGCTTGATTTTCTACTGAGTTCTTTTTTTTTTTTTTTAAAGATTTTATTTATTTAATTGAGAGAGAGAGAGACAGCGAGAGAGGGAACACAAGCAGGGGGAGTGGGAGAGGGAGAAGCAGGCTTCCTGCTGAGCAGGGAGCCCGATGCGGGACTCGATCCCAGGACCCTGGGATCATGACCTGAGCCGAAGGCAGTCGCTTAACCAACTGAGCCACCCAGGCGCCCCTCTACTGAGTTCTTTTTACCAATTTTTAAACTTCCCCTGTGCGTTCTACCTGTTAATTCTTTCTTTGTAATGTATTATGCAGATACTTTCCCCAGGCTTACTTTCGCTGTCATTTCTTTTAGGCTTCTTCATTTTTTGTGTTGTGCTTGAGGAGACCTTCCCTGTCTCAAGCTGAATAACATTATCTCTCCATAGACGCATCTACTACAGTGGTTCTCAACGCGTGGTCCCTGGACGAACAGCACCAGTAAAAGGCAGATTCTCGGATCCCTCCCAGACCTACTGAATCAAAACTCTGGGGCAGGACTGGCATGTTGTGTTTTTCTGAAGCCCTCCAGGCAATTAGGATGCGCGCTGAAGATGGAGAATATTCACTATTTCTACGGTAGTTGTTTTACACATTTAGCTTTAGTCCATGGGAATCTTATTCCTGTGTATGGTGTGAAGTCCACAAATAGGTTTAATCCTCCGCCCCCCCCCCCCCCGCCCCGCCACCACGGACACTACGAGGGAACCCTTCAAAGACCATGTAATAGTCCAATCTTTCCTCTCCTTTTCTTGTCCCACAGGCATGTTCATTAGGGCCAACCTCAGGGGCAAAGGAGAATCGTGGGACCTAGACTCTGGTTCCAAAACGCCACTCACTACTTTCAGGACTTACGAAAACGGGGTCAAGGTCTGGGGGCGCCGAGTTCACGCTGAGGCCAGCGGCGCCCACCGGGTGGGCGCGGTGGGACCAGGCTCTCGACTCCCGGGGGGCTCCCGGGGCAAGGCACCGTCCCGGGTCGCGCGCGCCCGCCTCGGCCCCCGCCCGCCGCCCTCGCCGGCCGGGCCTCACCTCGCAGGGCCCCACGAAGAGGATCTTGGCCTTCAGCATCGCGGTCAGCCGCCCTCAAGCTGGTGGGAGCGCACCTCTGCCCGGAGGAGCGGAAGCCGCCGCGCCGATTGGCAGCCTTCGTTTCCACAGCGACGGGAGCGGCCCGCGGGGGCCGACGGGAGTGGGCGGGGCCGCGGCGCGGGGCCGGGAACAGAAGGGCCGGCGTGTGGGCCGGCGGAGAGTCGGGCGCATGGGCCGGCTTCTCTGGCTTGGTGGCTTGGGCTTCGGGGCTGGAAGCGGGCGTGCAAGGCTAGAGCGAGGGTGGAAGGGAAGCAAAAGACCCGGATCCAGATTCGCTTCTGACCCGGGAGGACCGCAGAGCTCACACAGGGCGCCTCTCTCTCTTTGTAGGTTGGGGGCTGATTGCAGGTCCCTGATCTATGCGTCTTCTGGTAATCCCGAGAACTCAAGACTGGCCATGTAGCTGGTGAGCTGGGGTTGGGAGCAGGCCTTCTGACGTCTTCGTCACTCTGCCACTCCACTGTCCACACTGTGATCGGGTTTATCACGGCCCTGGCCCAATCTAGAAAAGGTCAGAGACAAAACGAGTCTCGGGTCTCTGAATGGGTTCACCACTGATCGTCCTTTGGGTGATCTGGGGAGAAACCAAAAGGACAATGCCCAGCGTAGTTCAGTGTCGGTGCAGATGTCTGGACGCTTCGCTGCAAAGTTCATTCATTAGGTCAGCCTTAAATTGCGGAGCCGGTCCAGAATTTCAGGAGAGGCCATGAAATTAAGTGTCCAGACATTTGCAAGCCCCAGAAAGTGCTGGTATGACAAAAATGCCAAAATAAACCCAACACCGTGGCTTTAACTTTTAGTGGATAGTTACATAGTCTTTGTATGACAAATAACTTGAGTGAAATGTAAGGAAGAGTCTACCGCAATTTCAAGATGTCATGAATTGACTGATTGATTAAATGAATATCCTTCAAATTCCTACTTCATACCAGGCGCTCTTCCAGGTACTGGGATTTACCTGTACCTCTGGAAGCTTTCATTCCCGGGGAGCCGATGGACATTAACTAAGCAAGAAAATAAATAACATACTCCCGGGCAGAGACTATTTTAGTTAGTGGTAAGTGCTATGAATAAAGATAAAGTACTAAAGAGTTAAGGAGTGTGAAGGAACCAATTTTGGCTGGAGTAGTCAAGGCAAGACCTTGGGACAGAGGTGACATTAAAGCAGAAAGCTGAGTGAAGCGAGGGCTCAAGCAAACTGTGAAAGATCTCAAAGAAGAGCATGCCAGAACAGCAAGGACAAAGGCACTAAGGCAGAAATAAACTTGGCATGTACCAAGAACAGCCCAGAGGGTCCATGAGGCTTGTGCAGGAAGAATAAGGGAGAGTGGTAGGATATGCTGTGGGAGAGATCGTGTGAGACTTTGGGAATTTATTCTAAGGGTGATGGGAAGCATGTGCCAGGAATTGTATCTGGCTATGTGTAAGAGAAACTCTAGGGCCACCTGGGTGGCTCAGTTAAGCAGCTACCTTCTGCCCAGGGTCCTGGGATCCAGCCCTGCATTGGGCTCTCTGCTCAGCGGGGTGTCTGCTTCTCCTTCTCCCTCTGCCCCTACCCCCTCTCTCTCGTGCTTGCTCTCTTGCTCTCTCTCTCAAATAAATAAATAAAATCTTTAAAAAACAATAGTTTGGAACCCCAATATGACATGGCTGAAATGCTAAAGTTCATTAGTCAGTGACGCTGCCTGAGATATCAGGTCTAGGGCTAGTTAGCCTGTGACATTGGAGAAATGTAATGCTTAAAAGCCCTTCATAAATTGGCTCCCACCTATCTATCCAGTCTCATTCCCATTCGCATCTGCTGTGGGTTTTCCATCTTCTCATGTCTCTTAAGACTTCAGTGCTATTTCTCAGCCTGTCTTCCCAACTCCTCTTGGCCCTTTTGAATGCTCCATGATGCCTCCGGCCATAATTAACTTCACATAGCAGCTGTTTCCAAAGTGTACCTTTGAAGATTATGTGCTTGAATTCTTGGTTTGGGATTCTGAAGGAGGAGGAGGAGGGATGCATTCTCAGTTGATGAAGAATGAAGGTGGAGTGGAAATAATTTGGATGGGGCGACTTTGTATTTTGCTTGGGGATTAATTTGACTGAAAGAACAAAACTCTTACAGTGACAAGGTCTGGAGGATGACAGTCTAGGGAGGGCTTGGCAGCTCAAAAATAGCCTCAGGCACCAGCTTCTTTCTCCTTTTTTCCTCTGCTGTCCTTAGGTTTAATTTACTCTTTGTCCTCATGCTTGTTACCTCATAGTCACAAGGTAGCTGCTGTGCCTTCAGGCATCACGTCTGTAATAAAGGAAAGACTGCGGAACAACAAATGCTTTGCCATAGAGTAGTCCTATTTTTTTTAAAAATCAATGTTATTTACACCAAAAACTAATGATGTAATATATGGTGATTAACATAACAATAAAAAATCAATGTTATTTAGTTATAAATAACTAAATTTAAAAATAAACATATATTAAAGTGTACCTATTTTAAATGTTCTTTGAGTTTTGAAAAATGTGTAGACTATCATTTTACTCAAGACCCAGAATATTTCCATTACCCCAAAAGTTCCCTCATGTTCCTTTGTGGTCAACTCCCTCCCACCCCTAGCACCGGGAAAACTTTTGTTGTACTTTCTGTCACTAGAGATTAGTTTTGCCTGTACTGGAATTTCATATAAATAGAATCACACAATATTTACTCTTTTGTGTCTGGCTTCCTTCACTCAGGAAAATATTTTTGATATTTATACATATTGTGTATGTCAATAGTTTATTCCTTTTTATTGCTGAGTCATATTCCATGTATAAATATACCATCATCTGTTTACCTGTTCCCCTGTTGATGGTTATGTGGGTTGGGCTGTCTATAGTTTGGGGGCTATTATAAACACAACTACTAGAAATAGTTTTGTTTGGACATGTTTTCACTTACCCTGGGTAAATACCTAGGAACAGAATTGCTGGGTCATGTGATTATCTATGTCTTCATCAGTGCCTATACCTGCACCTGTATTTCTCTCTCTCTCTCTCTTTTTTTTTTTTTGAGAGAGAGAGAGTGCGTGCATGAGAGCTGGGAGTGAGGGCGGGGAGGGGCAGAGGGAGAGAGAGAATCCTAAGCAGTCTTCATACTGAGCTCAGAGCCCAACACGGGGCTCAATCTCACAACCCTGAGATCATGACCTGAGCCGGAATCAAGAGTCAAGCACTTAACCAACTGAGCCACTCGGGTGCCCCAGTATTTCTATGTCACACACACACACACACACACCCCTGGTTCCTGATTTCCTATATTATTCACTTGGTTATAATCTGTCACCATCATTGTTTATTTGATGCTCAAATAGTCCTTGATTTGGCCAAGTGGGAGCCCCCTCCCTTAGGCTGGTTTCTATGTCCTTTTGAAATCTTTCTTTCTGTGAGCTCTTCTTTATTTTTTGTCACTGTTACACAGTCCCAGGTGGTTATTAGTATCACTTCATAACCACCAAATACTATACACATTCTCCCGTATTTATTTTAAAAATGAAAAGTTTCAAAAGTCCAAAGAACCTCAAACATGTTGCTCCCTTTCACACCTAAAAAAATTGGGGGGAATCTCGCCTTCCCCCTTCCCCCTGCTTTTTTGGGCATGAAATATATACTTAGATCTCTGGCTGGGGCTTTGGAAGGACTGGTGCCAGGCACTTAGGTAGGCACTGGGTTCCAGAGATGGATCCGCCTAGTCCCTGCCCCCAGGCAGTTCCTAGTCTAGATGGGAAGACCCAACCTGTATAGTGCTTTTCACCTCATCAAGTGCTTTCCCATATATGATCTCGTTTTAATTCACAGTGCGTGAATTAAAACAACTGGGTGCCTCGATCGGTTAGGTGTCCGACTCTTGGTTTGGGCTCAGGTCATGGTCTTGGGGTCCTGGGAGTGAGTCCTGTGCTGGGATCTGTGCTCAGTGGGAAGTCAGCTTGAGGATTCTCTCCCTTTTCTTCTGCCCCTCCTCCTGCTTGCTCAGTCTCTCTCTCTCTCTCTCTCAAAAATAAAATAAATTCTAAAAAAAGAAAAAGGTGTCATTCATGTTTGGGTCCACTGGACCTAGTTCAAAGCTTGGTACACAGTAGGTGCTCAATAAATGTCAATTCCTCCTCCCTTTCTCCTAGTACACACACAGGCACGTTCGTTTGCTCTATAAATATTTAAGTTAATGAATGTTCCTTTACACTTGCCTTGGGGCTTTCGGTTTTGTTTCCAGGTGAGAGAAAGAAAAAAATGTGAACTGCTTTCCATTTCTTGGATACATGCACTACATAAATGTGGGATTATTATTATTATGGATTACTGAAATACTTTACTTTATGACTTTCATTTTAATTAGAAGAGGTTGACCTCAGATGGCTTAATACCCAGTCTTTGGTTCTGAAGGGAGCAATATGACATTGGCAGAGCCAGCACTGGATGATCTGAGAGTAATTTTTCTCCTGGTTCTGTGACTTGATGCAATAAAACCTCTTACTTGAAAAAACTTAGAGAAATACATTTGACATATTTCAAATCCTTTCTATAAATTGCTGAAAAGATTTAATATAACTGCTAGTCATAAAATCTTTAATTTGGGTTGACCTTCCACGGTCACAATTCTTACACATGCAGTTTTTATTACTAAAGAATAAATGGTGAATTTCCTGTTATTCGAGGGAGTAAAAATGTCCTTCAGTCACCTTCTCCTACAGCACAGAGACTGAACGTATTTAGGTCAACTCTCAAAAATAGGAATGACCGCAAAATGGTTTGTAACCTGCAAATGTTCTATTCTCTATTATTGCAGGCATCCCTCCTCCTTCTTCTCCTTCTTCTTCTTCCTATTATTTTATTTTACTTTTTATTTTTTTTTAAGTAGGCTCCACACCCCACGCAGAGCCCAGTGCAGGGCCCGAACCCACGACCTTGAGATCAAGACCCAAGCCAAGATCAAGAATTGGATGCTTAACCGACTGAGCCACCTAGGTGCTCCATTATTTTTACTTTATTATTATTATTATTATTATTTTAAAGCTCTAGCCAGGGATGAGGTTCAGCAAGTTTGGTTTAGGGAAAATCAATACAGTAAAAATTATTTTTCATCAATTCCCGTTAGAAAGCCTGAGCTATGTTCTAACATAAAAATATTTCCCAGTAGGGGCGCCTGGGTGGCACAGTCGTTAAGCATCTGCCTTCGGCTCAGGTCATGATCCGAGGGTCCTGGGATCGAGCCCCACATCATCGGGCTCCCTGCTCAGCGGGAAGCCTGCTTCTCCCTCTCCCACTTCCCCCCTGTTTGTGTTCCTGCTCTTGCTGTCTCTCTCTCTGTCAAATAAATAAATAAACTCTTAAAAAATATATTTCCCTTTGGATTGAAGATAAAACTTTTGGCAAAAGCAATGAAACAGGGATGTGGCTTCATCAGGACCCTCTGTCTTCGTTAGGTGATGTCTTGCACTCAGGCTTTGCAGAGGTGTGGTAGAAAGAATGCTGATTTGGGAGTAAGGTAGAATTTGAGATTAAGTGAGTGATCTTAAGAAAATTACTTATACTCTTGGGTCCAGGGGAAGCCAGTATCCAAAATGGCCCCCCCCATGGTCCTCACCTCTTAGTTTCTTTTTTTTTTTTTTTCCTCACCTCTTAGTTTCTAAGCTCTTGTGTGGTTCCCTCTTGCCCTGAATAGGACGGACCTGTGTAACCAATAAGATGTGAAGGGATGTGTGACTTCTGAGGCTGGGTCATACAAAGACCTTGTAGCTTCTGCCTTCTACTCGCTTTGGTCAATCACACTGAGGCCAACCAGCTGCCATGTCTTGAGGACATAAGCAGCCCTGTGGAAAGCTCCATGTGGTGAAAAACTGCCTCCTGCTTATACCCTGGCATCCACTGACAGCCATGTGGTTCACCAGTTCCAGTCAAGCCTTCAGATGACCCACAGCCCCAGCAAACATCTTAACTACAACCTCATGAGGGATCCTGAGCCAGAACCACCCAGCTCCGCCCATATTCCTGACCCACAGAAACAGTAGGAGAGAATAGTTGTTTATTGTTGCTGTAATTTGCCAAGTTTGGGAGGAATTTCTTATGTGTAGCAGTAGATAACTAACACAGAGCCTTAGTTTTCCATCCACTGAAGTGGGGCTTAATCCAGTCCTGCGTGGTTGTGAAGAGGATTGAACTGGATGAGTTGTACAAGCAATTTGTGCAAGTCTTGTCACACAGTAGGTGGTTGATATCTGGTGCTTAGATCTTTGTAACACTCCTGTGATGCTTTGGACCCATCCTCTCCATGCCCCTGATCACAAGGGTTTTCCCACCACGCTGAGTGTACCTTCTGAGCACTAAACCTTTGTGGTCTTCCTTCGCTTTTTTTTTTTTTTTGTAAGGAAGGAGCACTTAGATGTTAAATCTGTCACAAATAAGTTAATACCGGTAACACTCCCTGTCTTCCTGCTGTAACTTTTTTACTGAAAGCTATTTCACTCCTGCTACACTTAGCTCATTTCCTGCTTTTTTGACTCAGTTCACTCCCAATTCTGTACAGTATATTATATTTTCTTAAAATGAAGGCTACTGTACATACAAGAAACAGCTCCAAGTTCCAACTGCATTTCCTCCCTAAAGAGGTCTTTGTTTACACACCTCCTGCACTGTGTTTACATTCAGGAGCAAATCAGATCCTGGAGGTGCATGACACTGTAGGGGACAATGTCTGGGGTCCACTCACCCGTGGACCGCTGAGGTCTGTATGTGGCCCGTGCAGACCAGGCACTCACGGAAAGACTTAACTTTCCTAATGCAGTTTTCGGATTGCGTGTGTTCTCTCTTCTTGGGACAGGCTTGAATCTGAAATTTAACCAAGATGATTCTAGAGCCTTCCTTTGTGAATAAATGCCACCTTCATATAATGTAAGCTTTAGTACTATTCACGTCTGGTGAGGCCAACAGATCAGGAGAGGGCTGTCCTTGAAAAGAGGGTTTGTTACAGTTCCCCAGCGGCAGGTGCACTTCCCTCCCGTCCACAATCCCCACCAGGGTGGGGGGCACACAGGGAAGCACCAGGGTCAGCCACAGGCAGAGGGAGGAGGAGAAACAGGTGCACAAGAAACTTTCTTGTGGTTTCTGCAGGAACAGAATGAGTTTGGCAAGATAAAGAAGATTAGGCTGGCTAGTTCGAATGACTTCAGCAGGCTCTGGGGAGTAGGTGTTATTTCTAGTGCATCTGGCACTTAACCCTGGGGTGATTCGGGCAGAAGGACAGTGGTCCAGAGTGTGAGTGTCCAGTATAGGAGGTGGCTGGGATATGGGCTCTGGATTGGCCAGTTTGCATATGAAAGGCACACTCAACTGGGCTGGTGGTTTCCCGTCTCTAAGAATTAGCTAGCCCTGGGAGGGATGGTCTCTCCAGGGTCTGTGAGGCCCCTCGATGTCAAAACATCAGAAACACAAGGTTAATAAAAAAAAGTCCATCACTTAACATTAGTTAATATATTATAAAATGTACCTTTTGATTCTCAAGAATGGTAACTATTTGTATAGGCTTCATTTTTACCACTTGGTCTGGATTGAAGGTTTTGTTGTTGTTTTTTAAAGATTTTATTTATTTATTTGACAGAGAGAGACAGCGAGAGCAGGAATACAAGCAGGGAGAGTGGGAGAGGGAGAAACAGGCTTCCCGCTGAGCAGGGAGCCCGATGTGGGACTCGATCCCAGGACCCTGGGATCATGACCTGAGCCGAAGGCAGATGCTTAACGACTGAGCCACCCAGGCGCCCTGTTTTTGTTTTAATACCATATATTTAAGCCTCCTGCTAATGGGTTATATTTGGAGAACGAATCATTTTGCAGTGGAGTGCAGGAAAACTCAGCCCTTTCCACAGGTGGGGAAGCTGGGACCCCAACCTATGTCTATGGCTCGGAGTAGGGATATTTATATTTAAAACGTTGGCTAGCTTCTCTTATTTGTCAGCTGGTAATTCATATAGAACCTGCCTGGCAGGGTACAGGTTTGTGACCCCTTGGCCTCATCAGGAAAGTAGTCTGGGAGGGGAGGAAGAGACATGACCGTGGATGGGGTTGGACAAAATGCTTTGGGATGTTCCTTTCATCCCGATTGTCTGGTTTGACTAAACGTTTCACCTATTAATCTCATTTTCTTCTTCCCTCTCAATACAGTTTACATACTGGAGTCATGTTCTAAAACATTCGGTAATTGTTTTTGCCCAAAGGCACACTTTGACATCTAACTACGTGTTAACATTTAACGCACCAGCCTGATTGACCTGACCGCCGAATTTCCCTTTTCCTTGTATGACGGCAAGACTGAAGGAAGACATGCTTGGGTGTGGAGCAGAGCTGAGTGGTTTTGGCAGACCCTCTAGCAGACGTGTTTTGGGAAACAATTCCTTTCTTGTGCAAAGCAGCCCAGTGACCTGAGCAGACCCATTCATTTGCCCTAATCTCATCTGAAGTCTCCCAGGAAATAACCTGAACACAAACACAGGGTGTTTCCCACATCACTTCTCTTCAAAGTACTTTACCCCCAATCTTCTAATCAAACTTCACAGCTTGCTTGGGAAGGGAAGATGGTTTTCTTCATGTCCTGGTGCCCGCAAGGCAGGCCAGCACAAGGCAATGAAATAAGGAGCAGAAGGCTTAGTTTGGTCCCCATCTTCTCTCTTTGAATCTCTTGATGGATGTCTGGGGCTGGTGGTTATATTCCTTAATCTATGAGCTAAAGGCTGCACCTGTAGCCATTGGCAACTTAGACTTTCTAGACTCTGTCTAAGAGAGAGAGTGAAGATGAAGATACTTGGCATCAATTCATAGTCAGACATGAATTCATTCAAGTGGAACAACCAACCAACAAACAGACCAACCAACCCGACAAACAAACCCAGCAGCATCATCGTTATCATTTTTACCAACAACAACAGAGTGATTTGATCCAATCGGTTCAGTGGCCATCAGAAAAACATCACAACAAATCAGATAGGAGCGTTGCTGTCCCTGGCTGTCGTTGGGGTGGGTGGCTGTGCAAGGCAGTGATGGATGTGCGGGGCCAGAAAACCTGAGCTCAGCCAGAAAACCTGAGCTCAGAGCTCAGCTTCACCACTTCCGGGATGGGTGATCCTGGGCCAGTTACATAACTGCTTTGTGCCTCAGTTTTCCCGCCTGTAAAATGGCCATAAGAGTAGCACCTGCTTGGGATGCCTCGGTGGTTCATTCGGTTAAGTGTCTGCCTTCGGCTCAGGTCATGATCCCAGGGCTCCTTCCTCAGCGGGGAGCCTGCTTCTCCCTCTGCCTGCAGCTCCACCTGCTTGTGCTCTCGCTCTCTCTGACAAATAAATAAATAAATAAAATCTAAAAATAAAAAGGGTAGCACCTGCTTTGTAGGAGTGTTGTAAGGACAGACGTGCTAACTCACCCAAGGAACTCGGCTTGGTTCCTGCCACCTGGGCAGGGCTCCATCACCATCAGACTTTATAACTGTGCAAACCTGGCCCAACTCCTCCCTAGTACTGTTTTGTGGACCGGGCTTTCTCCATAGGCATGAAAAATCACAGAGAAGGGCATTAAGATCACCACAAATTAGAACCACGGGGGAGCCAGGAAGTGGCTTGACTGGGTTGTGTAGTTCCGTCAAATGTAAACCGACTAGCTAAATACCCGCCCCTGCAAAAAAGAAAACAAAACAAAAAAACAGTGTGAAGATTAATATGTCAGGAAACAATTCCTTTAAATGCCCTTCACAAGCTTTGGGCCGTGGCACATGGACGGCGAGAGAAACCATCCAGCGCCACAGAACTGTGAGACGTGGGCCCCCCCCCCCAGGGAAAACAAGGCATGGAGGGTCAACTCCACAGCTCTCCATTATCAGCCAGTTACTAGGAAAGGCCAGAGAGGTTTGGCAAATCCTTATTTGGAAAGAGACCTTTTTGACCCAACTGAAGGCTCTCAAAATGGTGAGGGGGATTCATCAGATTGTTTCTGGCAAAGACCATGAAAACGAGAGAATTTAACTGAAATTAAGAACGTGTGAAAAATGAGCCAAACAACCTGAGGGGATTCTTAGCATCCACATGGGTTATGTTACAAAGCCAAGGAAAAACTGAGGAGCGAGAGATAAGAACGCTTTGGCCACCAAATAGCAGTGGATGGGAGTGTGAGGCATCTCTGGGGAGAAAACCATCTGTATGAATGGTGCTGAGGTCAGCACTCAGCATTTGCTGAGTCCTTAGTCGGGGTCACACCCAGTTTAAAGCACTTCACGTCAATCAACTCATTTAAAATGATCAACAACCTAATAGGTAGGTGGTCTAAAACCAAGGCACAGAGACTGTTCGAATTCCTCCAGGATTTGAATGGAGGCTGTGTGAAGCT
This sequence comes from Zalophus californianus, assembly GCF_009762305.2. NCBI lineage: Eukaryota > Metazoa > Chordata > Mammalia > Carnivora > Otariidae > Zalophus > Zalophus californianus. The sequence continues at coordinate 106,060,095 of NC_045604.1, read as the reverse complement.
GGGACCCAACTCCCCCCCACTCCCCTGAATCACACTACCTTGGTGGGGGCATCAGGAAGGTGAAGAGTATGTCACTTGGTGGCTTGCCAGGGGATCCTGATCAGTGGAACAAAGCAAGCTGGTGACCAGCCTGTTCCATCTCAGAGGGAAGCCTCTAGACCTTTCAACGGGGAAGGAAACACACAGACCTCCTCCTCCACCTCCTTCTTCTCTTAACTTGTTAATATGGACAATTTCAAATATATACCCCTAATCTGTTTCAACAATTATCAGCCATTTTCAATCTCATTTTATCTATCCTTGTTTTCTTCTTCTTGAGTATTTTAAAGCAAATCCCAGACATCAAGTTGTCTCACCAGTACACACATATGTTGAACAGATCAGGGATTTAAAGAAAACCATAACTGCCATGTGATTATCATACCTGATAAAATGAACAACGGTTCCTTAATATCAGCCAATATCCAGTCCATATTCAAATTTCCCCAATTGGCTTAAAAATGTTTTTACAACGGATTTGTTCAAACCAGAATCCAAACAAGGGCCACCCATTGTATTTGACCGTTAGAGTTTTTTTTTTTAAGGATTTATTTATTTATTTGATTTTTTTAAAAGATTTTATTTATTTATTTGAGAGAGAGAGAATGAGAGATAGAGAGCACGAGAGGGAAGAGGGTCCGAGGGAGAAGCAGACTCCCCGCCGAGCAGGGAGCCCGATGCGGGACTCGATCCCGGGACTCGATCCTGGGACTCCAGGATCATGACCTGAGCCGAAGGCAGTCGCTTAACCAACTGAGCCACCCAGGCGCCCGACCGTTAGAGTTTTTAAGTCTCTCTCTCTTTAAGAACAAAACAAGGGGCGCCTGGGTGGCTCAGTGGATAAAGCATCCCACTCTTGATCTCAGGGTCATGAGTTCAAGCCCCACATGGGGCTCCACCCTGGGAGCCTATTTAAAAAAAAAAAGTAACAAAACAAAAAAACCCAACCTTTAAATTTTGGAGCAACTTCAGATTCAAAGAAAGGTTACAAAGGCGGTACAGAGTCCAGTTTTCTTCAATGTTAACATGTTACACAGCCATGATACATTTCAAAAGTAAGGAATTAACATCGATATGTTAATATTAACTAAACTTCGGTGTATTGGAATTTCATCTATTTTTCCACCAAGGTCCTTTTTCGGTCCCAGGATCCAATCCAGGGTCCCACATTGCATTTGGTATGTCTCTTGTAATCTATAATGGTCTGCCTTCATGCATTGATGTTTGGAGAAGTTGTTGGGTCAACTGCCCCATAGAATGCCCTGCATTTGGACTTTGCCGATTACTTCCTTCTGGCGTTTGACTTGTTCCTCTGTCTCCCATATTTCCTATAAATTAATGGTCACGTGTAGAGGCTTGATTAGATTGAGGCTCCATTTTTTTTTTTTTTTTAAAGGGCGGAATTCTTTGTGGATAGTGCTTTGTACTTCCTGCTGCATCACATTATGTCACACAATGTCTGGATATCCCACTTTCAGTAAGTTCTGGAGGATCGTTTTATTTTTGTTTATTTAAATTTTTAAAAAGATTTTATTTGTTTATTTGAGAGAGAGAGAGAGAGAGCATAAGCAGGGCGAGTGGCGGAGAGGGAGGGAGAAGCAGGCTCCCAGCTAAGCAGGAAACCCCACATGGTGCTTGATCCCAGGACCCTGTGATCATGACCTGAGCCAAAGGCAGGTGCTTAACCTACTGAGCCACCCAGGTGCCCCTGGAGGATCATTGTAAGCCCACATTACCTGTTTGTTCTATCTACCGTTGCACTTTTGAAAAAAACAAGTTTTTTTCTTTGTTTGATTAGCTTATTTTTTTTGGTATTAGACAGATTTTCTTTTTTTTTTTCCTGATCAACTCTTACCAGGGCCAAAGTGTTGATGCTAGTCATTCTACCCTTAAGATAAACATGCTTCAAGGTCTTCATCATTATCTATGGTGAGAAGTTTGCAAAACAGAGCCAAGACAACCTTTGTTCTTCAGATAGACTCTGCAAATGTGCAAGTGTCAGGGGTTGAGCCGTCCCTGGAGTGTAAGAGGTGAAATGCAATCTCCAGCCTCACGGGAGAGCAACCTTGAGCCGTGGAACAGCCATAGGACACGGATCAGGACCCTGCCAAGAGCTGGCTGACAGTGGCCAAATTCAGGGCCATCAGGTTCAACTATGTGTGCTGCATAAACCTGGGGCAAATCATTCCCATGGATTGCAAAGTGAATGGCAGCTCCTGAAGTCGTGCAGTCTACAACCCACACAAATGTATATGGCTGCCCTGAAAAGCTATGCAGCTCTCCGTGGGTCCCAGTTTTATCTTCTATGAACTGGCTGCACCAGGGTCCTGGCAGGAAACAGAATGGATCCTGGATGGTTCAAATGAAGAGGCTTCAATGAAGGAGGCCTTATAGGCATATGGGCAGGGTTAAGTGAGCAAACCAGGAACGGGGAAGTGTGTCGGGACTGATACTTTTGGGGCGTCCTGGGAGCTGGAGCCTGGTAGGGGCCCTCTAGCAGCAGCTGGAGCCCGGGAAAGACAAGTTATTGTCACAAACTTGGGTCTGAAGCTGGGAGGGAGCAGGGAAGATGTACCCCCAGCTCTCACTGCCCCCCCGGCCTCCTCGCTTTTGCTGATTCCTCCCACTGGCTGGACTAAAGGCAGCCAGGCGATGCAGTCTGAGGTTCAGCCTCCCAGGCTCAGAGTGCGGCAGACAGGGGTGGCCAACAGAAAAGCCAGCACTTTAGGGCCCTTGGGATTGGATATTAGATCTGAGACCCCTTAAAATTTACGATTCTTTCACTCCAGGCACAACATTTAAAAAAAAAATATTGGGCCCCCGCTTCCCCCCGAACCATGTTAGACCTTGATGGGGAAGTAAATAGGGACAAGGTCAGTATATGAAAGGGGGTCAGGACGTGGGTCAGGACTCTGAGTCCCAGGCACCCACTCACAATGGTACACCTGTCTTGGCCCTGTGGCCCCAGGGAGGCACACACCGTGGTCTGAATCCACACCCCCAGCCTCCCTCTCCTATCCTATGGTAGTATTCCCGCCACCTTCCACACTGCTTTCAAGCTTCACCCTTGTCCCTCCTCTGGCTTCCCCTGATACGCAGAATGATCTGAGCCACCCCCCTCCCCACTCCCCCCTCCCGCTTACTCCATTCCTGCCACACTGGCCTCTTCATTCCTCCTTGAACCTGTGACATTCTAGCATTTGCTATTCCCTCCCCTTGGAGCATCTCATGCGCCTCCTTCCCACCATTAAAGTCTTTGCTCCAGTATCACTTCCTCCTAGAGGCCAGCACCCACATCTCCATCTAAAGCAGGCTCCTCCATCCCTCCTAACACCTCAAGTTTAGAAATGGAATCCCTGTGTTGCTTTCTTGATTATTGTCCAAAGCCCTGAGCAGGGTGTAAGCATCTTGATGTCAGGGCCTTGTTTATCTTTTTTTTTTTTAAAGATTTTATTTATTTATTCATGAGAGACAGAGAGAGAGAGAGAGGCAGAGGGAGAAGCAGGCTCCCGAGGAGCAGGGAGCCCGACGCGGGACCCAATCCCAGGACCCTGGGATCACGACCTGAGCCGAAGGCAGACGCCCAACCATCTGAGCCACCCAGGCGCTTGTTTATCTCATTCACGAGACATAACAGTGGGTTCCTTTCCAATGGTTTTCTAGGACATAGGCAATTCTTTCTTCCTCCCTTGAGTTATTCTATTGGTTTTGTTAGGGGTATGTTTTCAAATGACTCCCCTGTTGCAAAGAAAAAAGATTCTTTTTTTAAAAAAATATTTTATTAGGGTGCCTGGGTGGCTCAGTTGTTAAGTGTCTGCCTTTGGCTCAGGTCATGGTCCCAGGGTCCTGGGATCGAGCCCCGCATCGGGCTCCCTGCTCAGCAGGAAGCCTACTTCCCCCTCTCCCACTCCCCCTGCTTGTGTTCCCTCTCTCGCTATGTCTCTCTCTGTCAAATAAATAAATAAAATATTTTTTAAAAATTTTATTTATTTGAGAGGGAGAGAGCGAGAGCACAAGCAGGGGGAGTGGCAGGCAGAGGGAGAGGGAGAAGCAGGCTCCCCGCCGAGCAGGGAGCCCGATGTGGGGCTCCATCCCAGGACTCTGGGATCATGACCTGAGCTGAAGGCAGACACTTGACCGACTGAGTCACCCAGGCGCCCCGATTTTGAATTTTCTAATAGCCACGTTCAAAACATTTAGGAGAAATAAGGAAAATCAATGTTAACGATTTTATTTATCCCAATATATAAAAATGTGATCATTTCAACATTAGAACTAATATAAAAGTTATCAGTGAGATATTTTACGTTCTTTTTCTTTGTGTTTATTAAAGATTTTAAAATTGTTTTTAAGTAATCTCTGCACCCAACATGGGGCTCAAACCCACAACCCCGAGATCTAGAGTCGCAGGCTCCACTGACCGAGCCCGCCCAGCGCCCCTTTCACATTCTTTTTAGAATTTGGAGCGAATGCTTCAAATCCTGGTGCATATGCTCCACCTGCAGCCCATCTCGATGTGGAGCAGCCACCTCTCAAGAGCTCGACAGCCGCGTGTGCCATTGCCTAGGGCAAGGGGTGAGCGGGTTTTGGGGGATTCTCTCTAATTCTCTCTAATCTGCTCCCTCATCACCACCTGGGCTCATCTACCAGCTGCGCTCCGAATGCTTCTCTGCAAGAGCCTCTCCAACCAGCTTCCGCACCTCCAACCTTCCTTGGTCCTCTTTGCTCTACCTTCTGCAACCAGAGAGAGCTTCCTAAATGCACACCAAATCATTCCTGGCCTCTGTTTAAACTCCATCGGGAGTGCCCCGTCCCCTGTGAGTGGAGCAACTTTGGCCCCCAGTGATGTGTTCCTGCTGGCGCAACCCAACTGGCCTCACCTCGGACTCTCGCTCACGTCTTCCCTGCTCGGCTGCCTCGGGTACCAACCCTGTGGGTTCACTTATCTGTCTCCCCGGCTCCTTAGGACAGGCACTGTGCCTTTCGCCTCTGGGTCCTGGGCACCGAGCCCCATACAATCTCACCTTAGCTGCCGCAATTTCCCGACCCTGTGTATGTGCTCTGGGATTTCTGTATACAAACTTTGTGGATGTGGCTTGCTCTGGGATTTATGTATATAAAAGGAAGCAGTGACAGATGATTCTAGAAAGGTAGTTTGGGGCCAGGTTGTGAAGGACTTTGAATGCCAGGTCAAGGAGAGTTCAGACTTTATTCTGTAGGTAATGGGGAGCCATTGCGAGTGTTTGAGGGAGAGCAGGTGGGGCAGGGGACAAGTCCAAGAGGGACTTTTGGCCTCAGGCTTAAAGTGAGATCAAATCCAAACCCTTGGCACCCCGTGGAAAGACCTGGAAGGGAATGACATGATCTGCTTTCTAGAACCATCTTTTCTGAAGGCCACTTAGGGATGGGTTGGAGGGAGGAAGTGAGGCAGAGAACGGCACATGTTGAGCTTCTGTAAGCAGGTGACTTCTCTAATATTATATGTGAGGACGTATGTAGGCAGGAACTTTCCTAGTGATCCTAGGTGAGAGTACCCTTTCAGAAACTGAAGTTCAAGAAGGTTAGGACAGTTGTCCCCAGCACCCCGTAGTAGTAAGTGTCTGAGCCGGGGTCCCATTGGGCCTGGATGCCTACAGGAGGCAGGGCAGCTTCTGTGTGTCACCAGCAGGTGCACCCCAGACTACAGGGCTGCCTTCTCCACGGGGGAATCTCTCTGGGTCGCTTTGGTGCCAGCTCGCAGACCAGACGGAAAGTGCCTCCAAGTGGAGCCAGATGGCAGCACAGGGCTTTGAAACACAACAGGTTACTTACTTTGACCCCCTGCTCCCCTATAAGATTCAAAATTATTTTTCTACTTGGACCTTAGTTAATACACAATATTACATGGATTTCAGGTGTACAACAGCAATCCGACACTTAGAGATATTACGAAATAGTTACCCTCTGTCACCATACGAAGTTATTACGATATATTGACTATATTCCCTACGCTGTACTCTTTTTTTAAAGATTTTTATTTATTTATTTGACAGAGAGAGAGAGAGCAAGACAGGGAACACAAGCAGGGGGAGTGGGAGAGGGAGAAGCAGGCTCGTGGAGCAGGGAGCCTGATGCGGGACTTGATCCCAGGACCCCGGGATCATGACCTGAGCTGAAGGCAGACGCTTAACGACTGAGCCACCCAGACGCCCCTGCGCTGTACTTTTCATCCCCGTGACTTATTTATTTTATAGCTGGAAGTCTGTGGTTCTTAATCCCCTTCCCCTTTGTCACCCACCCCCCTACCCACTCCCCTCTGGCAACCACCAGTTGCGAGCTCTCTCTCTCCCCATAAGACTCTGAAATTGACACGGTCTTCTGGTTACAACCAACGCCTTAGCTTTCATTAATGCCTTAATTTTAAAAATCCTAGAATTAATTTTTGGCTCTCCTTAGCATGAAAAGCTTTCCCTCAAAGCCTTTAATTCTGCAGCCCCCTATTTTTCCAATCAAAGGAAACTCCACGGGACTTTCATGGTCTAATTAATGACTCTCTAATCAGAGTTCCACTCTGCCTGCTTCATCTCTCCTTCCTCCCGCCCCCCGCCCCACACCCGCCCTGGTTTCTCAATGAAGGGCCTAACTAGAACTTGTTTTGACTTCAAACAGACACTTCATAATAGTAAATGGCAATACGGTTTTATCGAGTGGAACAACCTTTTCATTCTCTTTCTTCTGGGTCTTAGTATCAAAGCCACCCTTAGAGAATGTGGCCTTCTTTCCTGTCTGGTTTTCAGCAAAACATGCCTTCCCAGCAGCCTGGCGAAGGTGTTTTGGAGTGTTTTGGATTATGCGCAACAAAGACTTCCAGGGTAAATCTTTCTAAGGTGATGGCGGGCTGATATTCCCGATGCTATCTAGAGGCTTTTAGTTTGAGGATTGTACCTGACAATCCTTACTTCAGGAGTTTGGATAGAGATGTGAGGGGTGCAGGCACCAGTCCCTCTTGGAATGAATGGCGAGTTCCTTCTTTGGTCTGGTCATCCACAGGACACACCTGCCATTTCCATCTGTGGCTCTCTTTTTCTTTGTCACACTCAAAGAAATAAAGAACACTCAGCAAACAATTGTTGCCCAGGGCCCAAAACTTGCATGAATGTCCTCCAGAGGCCAGCCCTGGGAGGGCAGCTTGGCCCCCAGCTCTCCTCTGCCTGGGGGCATGGGAGAAGTCAGTAAATGATTCACTGATTTGCTGGGATATTCAGCTTATAGTGACTAAACTTTGCCTGAGTATGAGCCTGTTAGGCCCAGGGATACAGAGATGAGCGGGAAATGACCTTTGGTTTTGGTGCAGTGTGTTGGAGGGGAGATGGCCGATGTGTTAGGAAGTAAGCATGGCCAGGGAAGATGGGTGTGGGCATAGAAAGTTGTGGAAAGATCTCTGGAAGCACCGAATGGGCATCAGTCCTCGCTGGAGAGATTGGAGAAGCGTTGGAGCCTGGAGGAGGCTCACGGGGTGAGGAGACAGACCGAGGGTGGGAGTGTGTCTTAGTCCATTCGAGCTGCTGTAACAGAACATCACAGACTGGGGCTTTATAAACAACAGACATTTATTTTCCACAGTTCTGGAGGCTGGGAAGTCCCAGACCGAGGTGCCGGCAGACTCGGGGTCTGGTGAGAGCCTGCTTCCGGGTTCATAGAGGTCTGTTTCCTCACGTGGCAAAAGGGGCAAGGGGAGCTCTCTGGGGTCTTTCTTATGAGGGCCCTAATCCCCATACAGGAGGCTCCACCTTCTTGACCTAATCATCTCCCAAAGGACCCGCCTTCTAATACCACTGCCTTGGGGTGAGGATTCCAGCATGTGAATCTGGGGGGGACAGAAACATTCAGTCTGTAGCAAAGGGCATTCAAGAGAGAGGGGAGCAGTCTGTAAAGATCTCAGCCCATGAAGGGAATGCGAGTGTCACTCTGGGGCAGGAGCACGGGGAAGGGGTGTGTGGAATTGGGGGAGGACAGGCAGGGAATGGATGAAAGAGTCATCCAGAACAGACCAGATGCGGAGACCCCATCGGATACAGGGCAGGGGGACTGCATTTCAGGGGGCTGGGAAGTGTGTGCATGGTGGAGGAGATCCAGGGGTGGGGGTTGGCCCACAGGGTTGTAGAGGGGCAAGTGGGGTTTGATGTCCCTCCTGGGCTCTGCGGGCCGAGCCTGGGTGGGGGTGTGTCCACACAGAAACTGGGGGGCACCTGTCCCTAATTCATGCAAGCATGGACAGGCAGTGACCCCAGAGAGTGGAGTGCAGCTTTGAACCTGTCAAGTTTGAGGGTTGTGGGCAGGTGAGGATGCAGATGTCTGGGGGGTGGCCTATAGCCTCCCCGAGGACTGGGCATTCAGAGCAATGGGACTCTGTCAATGGTCACCCAAGTCCAGGGCTTGCCCTCTGTCATGCCAGGCTTTTGCACGCACCTTCTCTTTGTTCCCCCATCTGCAATCCCCACTCCCACTCAGCCCTCTGACTTTGGACCTCCTTCTAAGAACTTGGCTCCCTACTGTCACCCCTAGCCCTGAGCCTGGTCCCCCAATCCCACAAACAAGTCTTCCTCACGGGTTTCCCCGTGGGCCCCGGCTTCCAGGGTGGCCTGGAAGTGAGGATGAAATCCTAGAGCCGGGGTGGAGGAGTCTGGGAGAAAGGTGTTGGGGGACGGGCCACAGAGCAAGGTAAAGCCCTCGCTCACCTGGACAACTGCCTTTGGGGGGGCGGCTTCTTTCCGGCTCTCGAGAGGTTCGTGCGTGCACACGTGTGTGGTACCTGGTGTGCGCACAGGTGTGTGGAGCTGGGCGGACACCTTCTGCTGCATCCCAGGCCCTCCACCCTGAGCCCTTCAGCACTGCACATAATCCTGCCCTTGCCCCTCGCCATGCTCCGGCTCCCCCTGCCCTCCCTGCCTCTCCCGAGCTCACATGGATTTCCCTGCCGCCAGACCCCCTAGCCTCCTCTGAGCTGCTGACTTTGGATCAAATGGCATCAGGGACCATGTTTCTTCATTTGCATCCTTCCTAAGGGTCCCGTAAGTGCATCTGAGGGTGAAACTGGTGTCTAACCTGGCTGGCCACATCCAGGGCCTAAGCACAGAGCCTCACCTGTGTCTCTGGGTTCATCATGCGTCAGGAGCTACTCAGTGAGAGCGACAGACACAGCTGGTCAAGTGAAAGAGAGGGACGTGACCAAGATCCTGCAAAGAGGCAGATGGACAGGCACCAGAAGGTGCAATCTTGCCTGTTGGAGATAATTTTCTAACCACCTCCGCAGGGCCAACGGCCCCTTTGCACGAAGCCCTACCCCCTCATCTCTCTTTGCCCAGAAGTGGTGTGGTCCCTTCTGCTCAAGCCTACTGGCCAGAGGGCGCCTGGGTGGCTCA